>NC_071992.2:135994924-136297954 GCF_028885655.2 Pongo abelii | reverse complement strand
GGCAGGAATTAAGAAGTCATCTTTTATGGCTTTTAAGCACTTCAATGCTTTAGAACCCCCTTGAAAATGCTAGTGAACAGGTCTTATTCCTTTAAATGTTGCTTTGATTTGAATCTTGGTGAAATCTAGATTCCCTATTAAATAGCTGCACACTAATTTTGGAGAAAGTACAATTTAAAACCTTTAACAACTACTCTATTGACTCTGAAGAAGGGGACTTTAGCATGTCGCTGTTTGGGCTAGAGAAGCATTTCAACACCTTTCTGCAAACTAAGATAAAAACAATGAATGAGAGCTACAAATAGAAATCTAGTAAGGCAGTTCTATCATGTAGGAAAACGGTTTCTCGAATGTTTTCTACACTGACGTTTTTTAAAAAAACATATGATACCCGGTTCTTCCACATTCAGTGTATAAAACTCAACTTTAGACATGTATGTGCGGAGAAGACTCGTATGTGCGGAGAAGACTCGTATGTCCAAAACCATCCATTTGAATGGTAATCTTGTCTTTGCATTGCTTTGTGTCATTCTGGCTTCCATCACCCACAGGCCGCTAGAGGGCTGGGAGGACCAGGAGCTCAGCACTCTAACTCCTCCATGACTTCCATGACAATCGTCCGTGGGCCCGTCAGAATCAGATTGCTCACGGTCCGGTAGTCTACGTGCAGGACATTGAGCCCGTTGACAGAGACAACAAACTGACAGACCTAAAGGAAAGATGCAAAGCAAGAGCATCTATTATAGCGCCTGGTTTTGCACAAAGCTTTAATAAAGACAGTGTGTAGCCATAACAGGTAACTTCATTCTTAAAATATCCAAATGTATCCAGCTGACGACTCCAATTCAATAATTTCCAAAGAGCTACACGTTTTCTGGAAGGCCGTATAATTTAAAAAAAAAAAAAAAATCGTTTTAGTGTTTTACAAAATTGGGCTTAAATCCTAACTCAGAAATGTACTAGCTTTAGCTAGGTATTTAAATTTCTGAGCTTTATTTCCCTCAACCCTAAAATAGGAATTAATAATAATAATAAGATTAATACCTACCTTATAAGACTGTTGTAAGAATTAATGACATATATACAGTTTCCACTTGCAGTAATTCACAGGCACGCTTGCTCCCAATTATTAATTATTAGTGTTGAGGACTCAACCAAAGAATGTAAAAAGTACCAAAACACCTTGGGAACCATCATTTCCTTTTATTGTTTTCGGTGTGGGTAATATCGATATAAACTTAAACATGATATTAAGTCCAAAAATATCTATACTTATTACTTAGATACAACAAAATTGGAGAGTACTGGGAAGAGTATTGGAAAGCTCTGTCACTGTGGAAAAGATGAGGGGACTTAGAATCAAAGATACAGATTTAAGTTATAGGTCCCTTTGGTGGAATACATTAATCAAGTAATTTCTCCTCTTCTATGTTTCAATGATATAAATGCCTCATTTGTAAAACAGGTAAAAACACCTATTCTCACAGGCTCAAACTAGATAGTGCATTTAAAACCTCTTTGCAAACACCAAGCACTACACCGACGCTGAGTTCTATTAATTTCTTTCCTTTCAAAAAATACCCACTTCTTTCACGGTCACAGGCGAAACAAAATAGAAAGCCGGCAGTAGTACACAGACTGCTTTTACTCAATAAACACTCACTGTTGTCATAAATCTCGATCCTTTCCACTCCCCAGCCTACATGACTAGGGTGTTTTCTCCACATAAGATCACACTATTACTGTTTCTCTTTTCTTGGTTCCACAAATATGTCTTCATGGATTCAGGGCACATCTTATACAAAATCAGCAGTTTTCAACTATGGTGGAGGTCACAGTCATAATCAAGGTCACACCAGCAGGTCACAATCTACCCTGAACGAGGCCACAGTAATTTGCAAGACAATTTAGCAGTAATTTGATGTAGGCATCAGCCTGGGCTTTGTTTTTTTTCTGCTGCAGCAGACTCATGAGCCAAAGAATGAGAAGAATTTCACCTCCTTCTCAACCCAGAGCTTTAGACTCTAGACTTGGGCCTTTCAAATTCCTTGTCTTTTCCACAGATACAGGGATTTCCTTCTCCAAAGAGATGAATAGCCTTTTTGCACTGCCAAATAAGAGGGCAGGAGTTGCCAGGTGAGTGCCCTGTCTCCAGCTGACCCTTCGCAGGCTCCCTGAGATTAGCCATGTCTCCGCATTGCTCAGGGATCACATTTCAGCATTTACTTTTTTTTTTTTTTTTTTTTTTTTTTGAGATGGAGTCTCACTCTGTTGCCCAGTCTGGAGTGCTGTGGCACAATCTCCTCCATCTCTCAGGCTCAAGCGATCCTCCCACCTCAGCCTCCCGAGTAGCTGGGATTACAGGTGTGTGCCACCATGCCCAGCTAATTTTTTGTATTTTTGGTAGAGAGGAGGTTTCGCCATGTTGGCCAGGCTGGTCTTGAACTCTTGACCTCCAGTGATCCTCCCACCTTGGCCTCCCAAAGTGCTGGGATTATAGGTGTGAGCCACCACACCTGGCCTCAGCATTTAGTCTTAACCACAATTGTGTGTCCTGTCGCACATCATGTTTGTTTTAATTGACCAGCATTTAAAATTTAGAAAACCTGCCAGGCACAGTAGCTCATGCCTGTAATCCCAGCACTTTGGGAGTCCGAGGCAGGTGGATCACCTGAGGTGGATCAGCCTGGCGGGTGGATCAGCCTGGTCAACATGGTGAAACCCCGTCCCTACTAAAAATACAAAAAAATTAGCTGGGCGTGGTGGCAGGTGCCTGTAATCCCAGCTACTTGGAAAGCTGAGGCAGGAGAATCACTTGAACCCAGGAGGTGGAGGTTGTAGTGAGCCGAGATCACACCATTGCACTCCAGCCTGGGCAACAACAGGGAAACTCCATTTCAAAAAATAAAAGTAAAAAATAAAATAAAATTTAGAAAATCTTTGCACAAAAGTCCAGACTCTGGGCTGGGTGAGGTGGCTCAGATCTGTAATCCCAGCACTTTGGAAGGCCGAGGCAGGCAGATCACCTGAGGTCAGAAGTTCAAGACCAGCCTGGCCAACATGGTGAAACCCCATCTCTACTAAAAATACAAAAATTAGCCAGGCGTAGTGGCACGCACCTGTAATCCCAGCTACTCAGGAGCCTGGGGCAGGAGAATCGCTTGAACCTGGGAGGCAGAGGTTGCAGTGGGCTGAGATTCTGCCACTGCACTCTAGCCTGGGCAACAAAGCAAGACTCTGTCTCAAAATAAATAAATTTAAAAAAATCCAGACTCTGGCTTCTCTGGGACAATCAGAAGCTGTGATCATACCAGGTGTAGATGGCCATGTGGCCATGGCTGAGTAGAGCCTGCCTGTTCTACACATGGCATGGACACTCATTTGCCACAGTCCTTACGGCTTCCTATCTTCCTAACACCTGGCTGCCAGGCATGTGAGTTTGTGGTCCCTGATCTGTGGCCACCAGAGGGAAAAGCATTGAAGAGAGGGTGGCTTGAAGCTTGAAGAACTGAAGGACCCCAATGTTCATCAACAGATGAAAGGAGGTTGGGCGTGGTGGCACATGCCTGTAATCCTAACACTCTGGGAGGCTGAGGCAGGATTGCTTGAGCCAGCCTGGACAACATAGTGAGACCCTGTCTCTACAAAATATATATATCTATATATTTAAAAAATTAAAAAAGACAGAGGAAAGGAGAAATATAATTCAGTATATCCATACAGTGGAATATTATTTGGCCATAAAATGGAACATACAACATGCTACAACATGGGTGAGCCTTGAACACATTATGCTAAGTAAAAGATGCCAGTCAGAATAGACCATAGAGTATAAGAGCTCATTTATACGAAATGTCCAGAGTAGGCAAATCCACAGACAGCAAGTAGATTATTGATTACTTAGGGCTGGGAGCAGGGCTGGTGGGGTGGGGCATGGCAGTGGTTGGTAATGGGTACAGGGTTTCTTTTAGGGGTGATAAAAATGCTCTAAAATTGTTGTAATAGTGACATAACTCTGTGAATATATTAAAAACTACTGAATTCTACAGTTTACATGGATAAATTGCATGCTATGTGAACTATATCTCCATAAAGCTCTTAGTTAAGTAATGAAACAAAACAAAACAATAAACATTGAAGGGAAGAGGGCCCTGATGCTAACAGTGGGTAGATCCTTGTAGACAGAAGGGAGAGGCTGGTTTGGTTCAAGATGGGGTCCCGTGTACCTCTTGATTGCAGAGCTCTTGGAGGCCTCAGAAGCTAGGATGGTCAAGGCTGTCTGTGTGGGAGGATGAGCACCTGGTGAACTCTGCACAGGACCTTTACCCAGGTGTTCAGGGGTAGGAAAAGGGCAGTCAGCAGGGCTGTCTGGCCAAGGGCCAGTGGCACCAGTCACTAATACTGGTCAGGGTTCATTTTACTGGACTGCCTAAAAGCCCTGGGATGGGGGCTGTGGTGGGGAATGGTGCACATGATCTCAAATGGGAAGGACACAGGCAAGGGACACCAAAATGATCTGACATTGAACTTGTCATCAACTTTGGTGATGGTCACTTCAACTGAATTTAATTTTAGAAAAACAGGCCGGGCACGCGCAGTGGCTCACGTCTGCAATCCTAGCACTTTGGGAGGCCAAGGCAGGCGGATCACTCGAGCTCAAGAGTTCGAGACCAGCCTAGGCAACATGGCGAAACTCTGTTTCTACAAAAATAAAAATAAAAAATTAGCCAGGTGTGGTGGCACATGCCAGTAGTCCCAGCTACTTGGGGGACTGAGGCAAGAGTATCGCTTGAACACAGGAGGTTGAAGCTGCAGTGAACCAAGATCATGCCACTGCATTCTAGCCTGAGTGACAAAGTGAGATCCTGCCTAAAAAACATAAAAAATAAAAAAAATTAGAAAAACAGAAAAAGGTCATTTCTTGTTTTTGTTTTCTAAGTGCATGCACACACACATTTCTCAAATGCCAAAGTTTGTGACTAATTCACTCTTTCATAAAGTAAGGCTGATTCACGGCTACCCTAGGCATAAAGACAGTCTCACTCCCTTGCGTTCCCACATGCTGTCCAGAGCAGCCAGTCAAGAGTGGGGTCAGACCAAGCACACTGTGAACTGCTCATTTCCCACAAACCTTCTTACTTGTGCTGCCACCTGAGCACATCTCTAGGGGTATAGAGGATCAGGTGAAGACCCTCTGTCACAGATGTTCTGGAGAAAAAGCCCACGACATCTTGTACCAACTAGTGTGTGGAGAACTTAAATAAAGATTTATTAGGTTGGTGCAAAAGCAATTGTGGTTTTGCAATTTTTAATTGCAAAAACTGCAGTTACTTTTGCACCAACCTAATAAATACCAGCATCTTTGCCTTCATGAAGCTTACAATTTAGTTTAGAAGGCAGAGTATCACAGGCAGGATCCTTTTCAAAATAGCAGGCAACGTCTCAATCAATTCAGTCGTATATTGAAAAACCTATTATTTCTCAAGCACCAATCCAAGTACTTTACACACTTAATAAAAATTGTCCTAAAAGTCATAAGGTGACATCTGTTTGTTTTTGGTTATCCAGCTTCATTTCGCTACAATTGACTTGATATCCTTTTCAGGTATCACGTTTCCTCTGCTGTGGGCAGTATGGATAGGAATGTCAACCAACATGACCTGCCCTCCCCCATTCACAGGGTCACCTGACCCCAAGCTTAGCCAGTCAGACTCTGTCTCCTGGACCACTGACTGTGGAGCTGAGTAACACAGGAAAGTTCATTTGCTCTGGTATTTGGGTCCCCAAATATGCCTTGGTTCCTGTCCTTTATGAAGCTTGGTTCTCCAGGCTAGGCACGGTGGCTCATGCCTGTAATCTCAGCATTTTGGGAGGCCGAGGCGGGTGGACCACCTGAGGTCAGGAGTTCAAGACCAGCCTGACCAACATGGTGAAACCCCGTCTCTACTAAATACAAAAAATTGGATGGGCATGGTGGTGCATGCCTGTAATAATTCCAGATACTTGGGAGGCTGAGGCAGGAGAATTGCTTGAACTCGGGAGGCGGAGGTTGCAACAAGAGCAAAACCCCATCTCAAAAAAAAAAAAAAAAAAAAGCTTGATTCTCTGGATCTGCCTGGTTCTCTGGATCTGCCTTTGTTTGTTTCACATACTTAATATCTTTCTAATCAATTTTTTGTTGTTGTTGTTGTTAGGCTAGCTGATTTCTGTCACTGGCAACCCACCATCCCCAATGCAATCTTTTTTTTTAAAGACAGAGTCTCACTCTGTCTCCCAGGCAAGAGTGCAGTGGCAGGATTTTGGCTCACTGCAACCTCCTACACCTGGGTTCAAACAATTCTCCTGCCTCAGCCTCCCAAGTAGCTGGGATTACAGGCACACACCACCACACCCAGCTAATTTCTGTATTTTTAGTAGAGACGGGGTTTCACCATGTCGGCCAGGCTGGTCTTGAACTCCTGACCTCAGGTGATCCACCCACCTCAGCCTCCCAAAGTGCTGGAATTACAGGCATGAGCTATCATGCCTGGCCCCCAATGCAATCTTTATAAACAAACTAAATGTCAGAGAGGTTAAATTATTTGCTCAAGTTCACACAACTAAGTGCTGCATCTGGAATCTGACCTCCAGGATACTCTACAGCCCTACATAAGAACAAATTTATAAAGTAAAATATGTATATGCAAGTTCTCAGGCATGCACAGAATAGTGGATGACAAATGTTTCTTCTCTTAACTGTTAAACAGTCCCTAGGTCCACTCAAATATCTTACGGTGTTGATGTTTAGCTTCTTTCAGCTTCTTAAGAAGGTTTTTATTCAACTAAGCTTTTGGGTTTCTTTTTGTGTCACTAAAAACTCTGAATAATATGTAAACTTAGATACTTATTTCAAACTTTTTCCTTGAATAAGGCAAAAAATAATGTCTTCAAAACATTTATCATGTTAATATTCAAGGTAGTAATTTTAGATTTAGGCTGTTAGGGCCAGTCATGGTGGCTCATGCCTGTAAACCCAGCACTTTGAAAGACTGAGGCAGGCAGATCACTTGAGGTCAGGAGTTTGAGACCACAGGTGATGGGTGCACCAAAATCTCACAAATCACTGCTAAAGAACTTACTTATGTAACCAAACACCACCTGTTCCCAAATTATCTATAGAAATAAAAAATCAAAAAAAAAAAAAAAAAAAAGAGTTCTAGACCAGCCTGGCCAACATGGTGAAACCTGGTCTCCACCAAAAATACAAAAATTAGCCAGGTGTGGTGGTGCACACCTGTAATCTCAGCTACTTGGGAGGCTGAGGCAGGAGAATCACTTGGAACCTGGGAGGCGGAGGTTGCAGTGACCCAAGATTGCACTACTGCACTCCAGCCTGAGCAACAGAGTGACACTCTGCCTCGATAAAATAAAATAAATTTTAAAATTAAATAAAAATTTAAAAAAAAATAAAAATAAAAAATACGCTGGGCACAGTGCTCACACCTGTAATCCCAGCACTTTGGGAGGCCAAGGCAGGTGGATCATCTGAGGTCAGGAGTTCGAGACCAGCTTGATCCAACATGGTGAAACCCTGTCTCTACTAAAAATGCGAAAATTAGCCAGGCATGGTGGTGCATGCCTGTAATCCCAGCTACTTGGGAGGCCGAGGCAGGAGAATCGCTTGAACCTGGAAGGCGGAAGTTGCAATGAGCCGAGATAGTGCCTTTGCACTACAGCCTGGGCAACAAGAGCAAAACTCGGTCTCAAAAATAAAAAATAAAATAAAAATAGATTTAGGCTGTTAGGAAAGACGTCATCTGTCCCTAAGTGGTCTGAACAACTGCTGTGGTTCCAGCAATTCCAATGTCCTGTTAGTAAAAATGTACAAAATGATCTAGAAATGTAGGTATTACTATGTAACATATTCAGTTATAATGAATTTTCAATTAACATCTATGGTACACTATGTGTTGCAAGTCAACACACATTATGAGTAACCACAGGAAGCACTCAGCCTGGGGAAAATTATTTCTCCTCTGTATTCAAAAGCACACAGGCACAAACACACAGAATGCGTGACTACCTCTGAATGGCGGGCAGCCACCTTAGGAACTTATTACCTTCTACTTGAGGTGGGGTGACTTAGGTGCCACCCACTGGTGGTAACAAGAGTTCAAGTAAGGTTGCAATACTTTTTTTTTTTTTTCCTTATAATTATCTTTATCGGATCTGTTTCCAAAGATGGGATTGCATTTCCCTAGTTCTTGGAAAAGGGATCAATCATGAGCTCATATAACTGCTCTGTAACTCATCTCCCACAAGGAGGTAGTACCTTCACCTTCAAATGAAGGGATGAGGAGCAAATTCTTGAATGAAAAGGAAGAACAAAACTTTCACAAGTAATATGAAGCCTAGGTAAGTAATGTCTCCAAGCAAGTGGGTACTAGAGGAAAGTTCTAAGAACCGCTGGGTGCAGTGGCTCATGCCTGTAATCCCAGCACTTTGGGAGGCGAGGTGGGTGGATCACCTGAGATCATGAGTTCAAGACCAGCCTGGCCAACATGGCGAAACCCCATCTCTACCAAAAATACAAAACTCAGCTGGGCGTGGTGGTGTATGCCTGTAATCCCAGCTACTCTCGAGGCTGAGGCCCAAGAATTGCTTGAACCCAAGAGGCAGAGGTTGTAGTGAGCTGAGATGGCGCCAGTGCACTCCAGCCTGGGTAACAGAGTGAGACCCTGTTTGAAGAATTAAAAGAAAAGTTATAAGAACCAAAGTTAGCCTTGTAAGAGTTAACAGGAAGCAGGAGGCAGGACTCAGCACATTTCAGGGTGTGATCAGGTTGGGATAAATACCTAGGCTGAACTCCAGCCTTCCTCCTGATAGGAAGCCAAACTCACTAAATAATCTTGCCTCCAATTCCTCTCCCTGCGCCAGTCCTGGCAGATGTACGATAATCCTCTGGATAGACTGAGTGCCCATGGGATTGTTCAACTGCACATTTGTTCTTATAGGCTGGCGTCCCATCACAATGATTCAGTTGTTTCATCCAAAGTGGGAGTGAAGTTGGGGAGAAACACTACACCTATGATTACATAATTGTCTTCTCACTGTCATGCAAGTCTGTATTCACCAAGAAATTTGCATCCCAGAAATTGTTGCATTCATTCAATACCTTCTTGTTTTTTTCTTTCTGATCTTGAGAATGAAGGATTGAAGGGGAAGGCTGCTTCTGACTATCCCTGAAAATAACATAAAACATTTAACAATATAGAGAAAGACTCAGACAGAAAAGAATGATAAGATACACACAAATAGATGTGGAAAATGACCAGGGAGAGCTGAGATCTGCTTAGTAGAGTAGGAAAGGCTGCCCAGTTAAATGATACAGAAAGCAGAACAAGATGTTAAGTAGCAAGCCATTACTAAAACCTTAATCAAGTAGACCACTCATTTGTGTTATACAGATCATCCTGATCCAACTCCCATAAAAAGTGGAATTCTTTCCTAGACATCCCTACTAGGTATCCAGCCCATCTCTCTGGAATACTTACGTTAGGAAATGTACCACTTAATAAGAAAGACTTTTGGAGTCCAGTTGCATGTTAGAAGTTCTAGCTATGCATTCGGTTAACACTATTTGAGCCATTTTTCACTGCTCAATTGCTCAAGTGAAAAAGCACACCCAAATACAAAAAAAGTGGCTCTCAAACCGTAGTGTAAATGAGAGTCACTTTTGGGATCCCATTCTAAGTATGAATTCTCAGATCTCACCCAAGACCTACCAAATCAGACCCTCTGGAGGTATGTCCCAAGATTTGCAATTTCATTGAGCATATCAGGTGATTTGTGTACAGAACTACATTGAGAAACAGTGCCCATAATTATCTGCTAGGATTTTTTCTTTTTTTTGAGACAGAATCTCGCTCTGTCGCCCAGGCTGGAGTGCAGTGGCGCCATCTCGGCTCGCTGCAAGCTCCACCTCCCGGTTCACGCCATTCTCCTGCCTCAGCCTCCCGAGTAGCTGGGACTACAGGTGCCGGCCACCACGCCTGGCTAATTTTTTGTATCTTTAGTAGAGATGGGGTTTCACCATGTTAGCCAGGATGGTCTTGATCTCCTGACCTCGTGATCCACCCACCTTGGCCTCCCAAAGTGCTGGGATTACAGGCGTGAGCCACCGCGACCGGCCCTGCTAGGATTTTTTCTACCAAAAGTTAGTTTAAATGCTCATCCCATACCTGTTAGTATTATAAGAGAGCATTCTTTGACTATGAGCATTAACTGCCTCAAGGAAGCAGAAGGCTGATGTTTTAGTTATTAAAATTATCACTTGCCTAAAGGTCGGGCATGGTGGCTTATGCCTGTAATCTCAGAACTTTGGGAGGCTGAGGCGGGTGCATCACTTGGAGTCAGGAGTTCGAGACCAGCCTGGCCAACATGGTGAAACCCCATCTCTACTAAGAATACAAAAATTAGCCAGGCGTGGTGGCATGTGCCTGTAGTCCCAGCTACTTGGGAGGCTGAGGCATGAGAATTGCTTGAATCTGAGAGGCAGAGACTGCAGTGAGGTGAGATTGTGCCATTGCACTCCAGCCTGAGCAACAGAGCGAGATTCTGTCTCAAAAAACAAAAAACAAAAAAATTATTACTTGACGAAAGTCTGTTTCAATTTTAGAGCCAAATTTTGCTATTTTTTAAACTTCAAAACTAATAAAAATAATGATGGACAAAAATGACTAAGTTTAGAACCACTATCGGAGATAATAATCAGGCTCCTGAGAATAAGGACTCAGGCTTTTTGGCAGCCAAAACGTCAAAAAGAAAAAGGCTGAGACTGAAGCAGAGCAACAAAAATCATGAGTAGATTAAGAAATATTTGAAAGCTGTTGAAATTTAGATTTTTGAAAGAAAAGTTATTGATTGTTCCTATTTCTTTAAACTTCACTCCAAATCATATATCTGGCTTTCATAACATGATATCAGATTGTGAAAGCAATGTCATACACATTTAGATAAAGCACTATCTTCTTATAATTTGTTATTTCTCCTCTCTGTCCTATACCTGAGGAAGCCTAGCCATTGGGTCCATCCATGTCTTCGTCTGTTTGGGCTGCGACAACAAACATCAAATACCATAAACTGGCTTATAAACAATAAATAGTTACTTCTCCCATTTCTGGATCTTGGTTAAGTCCAAGATCAAGGCTGGCAGGTGTCTGGTGAGGGCTTCCTCTTTGTAGATGGCACCTTCTGTGTCCTCAAATAGTAGAAGGGCAAGGAATCTCTTCCCAGCCACTTTCATAAGGGCACTAATCCCATTCATGAGGGCTCTGACCCAGTGACCTAATCATTTCCCAAAGGCCCCGCCTTCTAATACCTGATCCCTTTGAGAGTTAGGATTTTAGCATATGAATTTGGAGGGGGTGTAAACACTCAGACCATAGTAGTTCATATTCCCAGACTACTTCTTAGGTCACAACTTGCCAGTCAGCATGGGCAGTGCTATAATAGCTAATAAGAACATCTAACAATTTTCCAAAACTCTTTACCTGTGTAATTTCATTAAAAATTCCCAACGCAGGTCCTATTATTTTTATTTCCATCTCACGATTGAGGGGGTAGATTCAGAAAGTAAAGTAATTGCCCCAAGTTCACAGAGCTAGTAAGTGGTGAAACCAGGATCTGACTCGAAACTTGTACACTTAAGACCTCAGCTATTCTGCCCCCTGAGCAGTGGATAATCAGCTTCCCCCAAACAGGCACAGATACCACATAGATGAGCATCCTAGCCTGGTGTCTAAGTACCTCTTTTCTTTTCTTCTTATTTATTATTTGTTTATTTGTTTCTCTTTTTTTTTTTTTTGAGGTAGGGTCTCACTTTGTCACACAGGTTGGAGTGCAGTGGTGTGATCTCAGCTCACTGAAACCTCTGCCTCCCAAGTTCAAGCTATATCCTCCCACCTCAGCCTCCTGAGTAGCTGGAGTGTGTGTGCATTCATGCCAAGCTAAGTTTTGTAGAAACAGGGTTTTGCCATGTTGCCCAGGCTGCTCTTGAACTCCTGAGCTCAAGCAATCCACCTGCCTTGGCCTCCCAAAGTGCTGGGATTACAGGTGTGAGCCTTTGTGCCAGGCTATAGCAAATTTCTTTTTTTCTTTCTTTTCTTTTTTTTTTTTTTTTTTGAGACAGACTCTCACTCTGTCACCCAGGCTGGAGTGCAGTGGCACAATCTCAGCTCACTGCAACCTCTACTTCCTGGGTTCAAGCAATTCTCGTGCCTCAGCCTCCCTAGTAGCTGGGACTACAGGTGTGTACTACCACATCTGGCTAATTTTTTTGTATTTTAGTAGAGACAGGGGTTGCACCATGTTGCCCAGGCTGGTCTCGAAATCCTGGCCTCAAGCGATCCACCCGCCGTGGCCTCCCAAAGTGCTAGGATTATAGATGTGAGCCACCGGGCCCAGTGTAATTTCTTAAGAACACTGCGTTTGACTTTTCCTTCCAGCATGCCTGAAAATGGAATAATGCTCACTTGATAATCATCATTATCACCACCATTGCCAACACCATTGCCATCATCTTTATAGATGGAAGAAAATGATGGGGAATGTGACAGGGGCATTTTCACTCTTTTAACAATAACCTGGACTCATCTCTACACCTGGGCCATATCTGGCAGGGGCATATAGCGTCTTATCTTCAGCCAGAGTTCAAATAACAAATAACCATGTTTATTACAACCTAGAGGAGAAGGAGGAAGTTCCCTCCCCCTGTTGGCAGCCCCATTCTTCTGCTAGAGTGACACTAGGGCGTAATAATAAGGTGAAGATTAGTGTCTCCTGGATGAAGAGTTTAAAGATTCCAGGTGGAACGATAACACATGAATATAAAGTGTATAATTACCCACGGTAACAATGCTTCAGACAGCAAGCTCCCCACACACACCATTTGTCACAGTGACTGATGGCATCGCCTAATCTCTGCCTTTAACTGACATTACCAATTCCACTCACATTCCTTCTTTGTTGTTGTTGCAATCTTTGCTTCGTAATAGAAACGGGACAGCAGAGGATTAAATAATTTACCATCTGTCTTCTGTAGGTGGGTGAGAAATTCGGTATGAGGTGATCGACACAACATGAATGTTACTATGTTCAATGGGGGGCACCCTTCACTTGCCTAGAAAGCTTGGCTTAACCATAGCAAAAATGAATTCCTTAAGAAGTTTATCTTCGGCTGGGCGCGGTAGCTCACTCCTGTAATCCCAGCACTTTGGGAGGCCAAGACGGGCGGATCGCAAGTTCAGAAGTTCGAGACCAGCCTGGCCAATATGGTGAAACCCCATCTCTACTAAAAATACAAAAATTAGCCAGGCATGGTGGCATGCGCTTGTAGTCCCAGCTACTCGGGAGGCTGAGGCAGAAGAATCGCTTGAACCCAGGAGGCGGAGGTTCCAGTGAGCCCAGATTGCGCCACTGCACTCCAGCCTGTGTGACAGAGTGAGACTCCGTCTCAAAAAAAAAAAAGAAGTTTATCTTCAGGAATACTCTCATTCTCTTCCTTCTCTCCTCAGTGATGGTCCCCCAAAGCTAAAGTTAAGTGCAGGGTAATAAAGAAAACATTGGATCAGGAGACTGGAGATAAGCTCTAGTCTCAGCCCTGGACTTCATGAGCTGAGTTGCTGTCAACATTCAACTTCACTTCTCAAAGTGTTCATTCTCCATCTGATAAATTGAGTAGAAAAAAAATATACTTATTAGGAACTTTAAAGTATATTTCAGTTCACGGCTTGGTGCGGTGGCTCATGCCTGAAATCCCAGCACTTCGGGAGGCCGAGGTGGGCAGATCACTTGAGACCAGGAGTTTGAGACCAGCCTAGCCAACATGGTGAAACCCCATTTCTACTAAAAATAAAAAAGTTAGCCAGGCATGGTGGTGCACACCTGTAATCCCAGCTATTAGCCAGCCACTCGGGAGGCTGAGACACGAGACTCACTTAATCAGGGAGGCGGAGGCTGCAGTGAGCTGATATTGCACCACTCACTCCAGCCTGGGCAACACAGTGAGGCCGTGTCTCAAAAAAAAAAAAAAAGTATATTTCAGTTCTTAAATTTTATGTTAGAAAAATAACTTCTACTTGTTAGTGATTGAAAAACCCAGTTACTATTAACAACAACCAACAACTTTGGTTTACTGTTTACAAGAATTAGACCAGGCGTTTGCTTATATTACATTTGTAAAGAAAACACTCTTCTTGGATATGTAAACTGAGGTTCAGAACACTACAAATGAAAGAATGTAAGAAGAGAGTCTCTCCCATGCCCACAAACAGACAAAAAAGCTAAAAGATATATCGTAAAGCTGTATTCTTTTAGGACAGTGTAGTATTGGTATAGACAGATAGACAAATATAACAGAATTGAAAAATCCAGAAACTAAACCTCATACACAGACACTTGACTTGTGATAAAGGGAGCTGCAGAAAAGAGACCTTTTATAACGACAAAAGTCCAATCCATGAGAAGGATATGAAAATTAAAAACATACATGCACCCAACAAAAAAGCCTAAATTACATGAAACAAAACTCACAGAATCCAAGAGATAAACAAGTAGTTTGACAATAATAGTTTGGTCCTACTTTCAATAAAGCATAGAACAGCTAGGCAGAAGATCACTCTAAATATATTATATACATATACATAATCTATGACCAGTAATTCCACTCCTAAATATGTACTCAATACTATAACTATATCATACTTAATTCATATAAAGTTCAAGAGTATACAAATAATCTATGGTCTTAGAATTTTCTTGGTAGTGGTTACAATAGCAGTTCACTTTGTTTTGTTTGTTTGTTTGTTTGTTTGTTTGTTTTTTTAGATGGAGTCTTGCTCTGTCGCCCAGGCTGGAGTGCAGTGGCAAAATCTCAGCTCACTGCAATCTCCACCTCCCGGGTTCAAGCGATTCTCCTGCCTCAACCTCCCAAGTAGCTGGGATTATAGGCACCTGCCACTATACCCAGTTAATTTTTGTATTTTTGTAGAGATGGGGTTTCACCATGTTGACCAGGCTGGTCTCAAACTCCTGACCTCAGGTGATCCACCCATCTTGGCCTCCCAAAGTGCTGGGATTACAGGCGTGAGCCACCACGCCTGGCCTAGCAGTTCACTTTGTAATAACTGGAGATGTGTATAAATAATCTGTACACTTTCTATATAGTTCAATAAAAAATTGCTTTAACTCTCACCTTTACAATTTATTAGTTGTATTACTTTGGGCAAGTTAGAAATTATCTGAGTTATAATTTACTCACCTGTAAAATGGGGATCAAGTTTATTATGAGGATCAACTCTAAGTTCTAATCCCAGTGTTTATTACCACTGAATGTTAAATAAATATTGGTTTTCCTCTTCCATCCTTCCCTCTGCACAATCCCTGTTCCCCCAAACGGCCAAGAGAATACGAATTGTTGAAAGGCAGACAAACCATTGCATGGGTCCATACCCAGAAAAGCCTGTTGGGATTCTGTCTTGGAAATGGCAATAGGTGTTAAGTGATGATGTAATTTATTCAGATCAAAAAGGAAAAATTAAAATAAAAACAAAAACCAACACAAGGTATAAGAGAGAATTTGCTTCAATCTAAGAGAACCTCCCAAGGACAGAGAATCCAGAAGCCACTATAAACAATCAGCATACTTTTAAAGGAAACAGAGCAGTCAAATTCTGTTAAGGAATCTCTGATCTTGACCATAAGGTATCCACATTAACCAAGTTGCTTTAGAACTGAAACAGCTGTACAGTGTAACTAGACTCCTGGATGGTCCTTCACCAAAATATTAGACAGAGATGTAAACTGAGTCAAGATTGGCTTGTATCTAGGAATTCCTTACATCTTTAGAATGTTTCATATTCATGAAAACATCCACATTCAGCAAGGACACTACTTAGGAGTTTTGGATACTGCTGTAGTAAATAAGTTATGTGTTTGTGTCTAGTGCACACAGCCCTGACAGCAGGACACTGTTCTTGGGAGAAAAAAAAAGTAGAAGAAAAGAAAACTTGCAGCTGTATGTTCAGCCCCATAAATCTCTCTGCCAAGTATGCAACTGGCTGCAGAGTGACTGTGTGGGAGGAGGCAGGGATCCAGTTTTTGGACAAACACAGGATTATCTCCAGAGAACTAGTCTTCCTCTAAGCTTTATGCATTTTAAGCATGCTATAGGGCTATGCAGTGCCCCCAAGGAACAGACTGTGCAATTGACCTTGAAAGAAAGCCAACCATATGTAAGAATAACTACCTTTCACAATAAGACAACAACAATAAGTAGCATTAAAGCATTTTTGTTTCAAATTGAGAAATTTGTAATGCCTGCTGGTCTCATACAGAATCTGCCCCCTTTCAGCCCCAATCAATCAAAGCTCTGTTTAAGATCTAGGCTCCCTCTTGGTATGCTCTACTCAGCAGAGTGGGTCAATCACAGGGTGATTGTGGTGTACGTAAAAGAGGGGGAGGTATGGGGAACCCCGGTTCAGTCCATACATACTGGATTCCCAAAGTTAGGGCAAAAACTTGCCTTCCTGGGAATTCTCTCTAGAGGCATAGATCAGGTTGAATGGAGAATTTGTGACCAACACTGATGTCACCTTCCCATCGGCAGCTCATGACGGCTCCAGAAACAACTCCGAGGGCTGCTTGCATTAAGGACACACAGCATTCTCTCTATCTGGTGGTTTCCGAACGTTATAAGAAGTGTTCAGTTGCATGGCCAGGCACGGTGGCTCATGCCTGTAATCCCAGCACTTTGGGAGGCCGAGGCGGGTGGATCACCTGAGATCAGGAGTTCAAAACCAGCCTGGCCAACATGGCAAAACCCCATCTCTACTAAAAATAGAAAAATTAGCTGGGCATGATGGTGGGCACCTGTAATCTCAGCTACTTGGGAGGCTGAGGCACGAGAATCACTTGAACCTGGGAGGTGGAGGTTGCAGTGAACCAAGATTGTGCCACTGCACTCCAGTTGCTGAAAAGAAGGCAACATTTACACACTATAACCACAAGATTCTGTGGACTCCCTCCTCTACCACTGAAGGAAAGGTATCTATCACCTAAGAACAAATTCTCATTCTTACATTCCTACACCCCCATACAACATTTGCTTTTACTGCGGATATAGGAAGTTCTTTAGAATACCCTGTAATTTTGAATGGGATGGGAAGGAGGGGTTCCAACAGCAAGAGACACATTCTTTTCTTTTCTTTTTTTTTTTTTTTTGGCAGGGTCTCACTCTGTCTCACAGGCTGGAGTGCAGTGGTGCCATCTCCGCTCACTGCAACCTCTGCCTCCCGGGTTCAAGCGATCCTCCCACCTCAGCCTCCTGAGTAGCTGGGACTACAAGCATGCACCACCATGCCTGGCTAATTTTTTTGTATTTTTTGTAGAGACAGGGTTTTGCCATGTTGCCCAGGCTAGTCTCGAATTCCTGGATTCAAGTGATCTGCTTGCCTCAGCCTCCCAAAGTGCTAGAATTCCAGGCATAAGCCACTGCGCCTGGCCAAGAGTCTTAACACATATATCACTCCCACACAAGCTTATAGCAAAGAGGAAAGAGGTTCCACAAGGACAAACTTCCTCCCTGATCTCAAATTTTTTCCTCCGTAAGAATCTTTTGCCCAAGTATCTGTTTGGCAATATTATTTATCAATATTTAGCAAAATTTAGCAATAAATGTTTATCAATAACTACTTAACACCCAGAAATTATTTTTCTTTTTTCCAGATGACGCCCAAAATGCAAAATTAATATAACAAAGATTTTAAAAGATTAAGTACTAAACAAAATGCAGTATTAAAGTTACTAATCATGACCAGGCACAGTGACTCACGCCTATAATCCCAGCACTTTGGGAGGCCGAGGTGGGTGGATCACTTGAGGTCAGGAGTTCGAGACCAGCCTGGCCAACATGGAGAAACCCCATCTCTACTAAAAATACAAAACAATTAGCCAAGCGTGGTGGCTGGCACCTGTAATCCCAGCTACTTGGGAGACTGAGGCAGGAGAATTGCTTGAACCCGGGAGGTGGAGATTGCAGTGAGCTGAGATTGCGCCACTGCACTCCAGCCTGGGCAGCAGAGCAAGACTCCATCTCAAAAAAAAAAAGAAAAAAAAAGTTACTAATCATGCAACTAATCACATTACAGCTTTGTTTTTATAAATGCAATGCATTTTTTCATATTTATATTTCATTCATAGGGGGTGATTTAGGATGTGTTGGTGACATTATCTAACCTGTAAGGGTGAGTCAGCATATCCGATTCTTCCTCCAAGGTGGAGCTGCCCTGATCTCAGCTAAGAATACAATGTGTGTGTGTGTGTGTGTGTGTGTGTACATGCTTGCAGAGACACACAGTTATACCACCATCTTGTTGGTAGTGTTTTGGTGGGAAAAGTAAAATGATTATAAATAGGACTGAGCATGGAGCAACCTCTTTTTGGGTGTGATGAGATTGGGACTAAGCAACCTTCAACATCCTTTGCTGGATGCCCCCAGGGGAGAGAGCCAAGTAGCTGGTTTCTGCTCCAGAGACCCTTGGTCTCACTCTGTCACCCAGACTGGAGTGCAATAGTGTGACCGCGGCTCACTGCAGCATCCACCTCCTGAGTTCAAACAAGTCTCCTGCTTCAGCCCCCGAGGAGCTGGGATTACAGGCGTGAGTCACCCACCCCTTCATTTGTCTACCAGTACATAGCTATATTCAGGACCAAGCAAGGACTGGGGTTGCCAATCAAGCTACTCAGGACTGACTCAGTTCAAGAAGTCATGCTAAAGGCTTAAAGAGTGCTCCATACTGACTTGGCTAAAGATTGGGAGTAAATCCTTGCCTGGCAATTAAAAAGTGGATGCGGGCCAGTGAGTCATCTGTGTCTTGTCATCTTTAGGAGCCTAGCACACCAGTCAGATAAATCTATGGATTTGGAGATTGAGATCCCTCAAAATCTTCATTTCTAGAGAACATCTAACCTCTGGCAGAGTGAATAACATTTTGCCAATATCAGCCTGAAGGAAAGCTGAGGATCAGAAAAGTCAGGTAATATCACACATTTGAAGGGTGCTGTGATATAATGGAAAGACCAAGGGCTCTGGAGCCAGACAGACCTGGGCTAGCTTGGCTTCTGGCTCTGCCACGTAGTTACACAACAAGAAGCTGTGACTCAAACTCTTTCAGCCTCAACTATAAAACATAGCTCACAGCTAGACACAGTTGCTGACACCTGTAATCCCAGCAGTTTGGGAGGCAGAGGTGGGTGGAACACCTGAGGTTAGGAGTTCGAGGCCAGCCTGACCAATATGGTGAAACCCTGTCTCTACTAAAAATACAAAATTAGCTGGGCGTGGTAGTGCATGCCTGTGATCCCAACTACTTGGAAGGCTAAGGCAGCAGAATTGCTTGAACCCGGGAGGCAGAGGTTGCAGTAAGTTGAGATCGCATCATTGCACTCCAGCCTGGGCAACAAGAGTGAAACTTTGTCTCAAAAAAAAAAAAAAAAAAAAAAGAATTCCATATCCAGTAGCATGTATTAGGTATGATACTCACCAAAAGCTCTCTACCCCCCATATCAGCCCATCCTCAACTTCTCCTTTACTGGATGACTCTCACATTCATTCCCCCATCCCTGGCTCACACTTGCACAGAGCGCATTTTCTGGACCAGTTGTGAGGAAGAACATGAATCAAATAAGAGGGTGGAGCTTTGTGGCGTCAACTTGGCCAAACCAGAACTACATTTTTCAGATTCCCTTTCCTGCACAGTTCCAGATTCAAGTTGGCCAGAAAAGAATTTTCCATAATACCTGGAAGGTAGAAGCGAAGGAGCCACCATGACTTATGGCTGTTATGGTTAAATGCAGTGAGAGGCAGACGCAGAGGTGCTGAAGGATTTCAGCTCGGCTTTGCTCTCTGTTGCTCCATATGCAGTTCTGCTCCCCAGCTGACGGCCCTACCGACCAACAGTGGACTCAAGGCCCCCACCAGCCAACAAGGTCACAGCCTTCATCACCAGCTTCACTTGTGGTCCCACTTGGGAACCTTCAGGAATGAAAGTTAGTGTTGGCTGGGTGTGGTAACTCACGCCTGTAATCCCAGCACTTTGGGAGGCAGAGGCAGACAGATCATTTGAGGTCAGGAGTTCGAGACCAGCCTGGCCAATGTGGTGAAACCTCATCTCTACTAAAAATACAAAAATTAACTGGGAATGGTGGCAGGCACCTTTTAAGCCCAGCTACTCGGGAGGCTGAGGCAGAAGAATTGCTTGAACCCAGGAGGCGGAGGTTGCAGTGAGCCAAGATCATGCCATTGTACTCCAACCTGGGTGACAGAGCAAGACTTTGTCTCAAAAAAAAAAATAAAAGAAAAAAAAGAAAGTTAGTGTCATATAAGAATGAAGTTTTGGGAACTATAAGTAACTGAAGTGCTTGCTGACGGCTCAGGGAATATGGAATAAATATTAGAAAAGGAAGTTATTAATACAGAGGCTAGATGCTGATGGGTTACAACCTGTTCTCTGAAGTGAGAGGTAAAGGCGGAAGTGCTGTTAGTTTCCAACTTGTTCTCACTCTCCCGCACTCTGTGTCCAGCTCTTCATCCCAACTGCCAGCCCTGCTAACAGGGAGAAGCCTCAGCTCACCACCAGGCCCTTTCCTTTTCCCAGACTGGTAAAAAAGGACTCATCCCTCAGGCTTGAGACAGAGGATGAAAGAGGCAGAACTCAAGTCACAGCAGTGGGAATTGAAAGGAGGCGTAAAAATGGAAGCTCCCCAGGTTTGAGCAGGGAGACTGAGGAGACAAGAGAGCTCCCAGTATCAAGGCTGCCTAACTTGAAGAAAAATGTTGGCAATGATGGAAACAGGGGAGGGGATTATCAGGAGAAGGAAGTTTAAGGTAAAGATAAGCAGAGACTTAGAGGGATCACTGTGTTGATGAGATGTGCTGGCACTGGTGTCTGGGATGGGATGGAATATGGGCAGGAGCTCTGAGGAAGCATGGGGTACAGTCAGCTTTGGGAGGTGATGGATAAAATGGAAGGGATGGGCATGAAATCCTTACAGCAGGATGGAGCACATAAGTAAATGCAAATAATGCATTTTTAAATTATTATTATTTTTTTGAGACGGAGTCTTAGTCTGTCGCCCAGGCTGGAGAGCAGTGGTGCAATCTTGGATCACTGCAACCTCCACCTCCCGGATTCAAGGGATTCTCCTGCCTCAGCTTACCAGGTAGCTGGGATTACAGGTGCATGCCACTACACCTGGCTAATTTTTGAATTTTTAGTAGAGACAGAGTTTCACCATGTTGCCTAGGCTGGCCTTGAACTCATGACCACAGGTGATCCACCCGCCTCAGCCTCCCAAAGTGCTGGGATTACAGGCGTCAGCCACTGTGCCTGGCTTTTAAAAATAATTTTTTGTAGAGATGGAGTCTCACTATGTTGCCCAGATTAGTCTCAAACTCCTGAGGCTCAGGTGATCCTCCCACCTTGGGACCCCAAAGTGCTGGGATTACAGGCATGAGTCACTGTGCCTCACTAGTATTTTTAAAATAACCTTTATTTTTTAAGATAGTTTTAGGTTCATACAAAATTGAGAGGAAGCTATAGGACTTCCCATATGCCTCCTGCCCCACATGGGCACAGCATCCCCCATTATCAACACCCCCCACCTGAGTGGTACATTTGTTACAACTGATGAACCTGGAGGTTGCAGTGAGCTTAGGTCAAGCCACCGCACTCTAGCCTAGGTGACAGAGTGAGACCCTGTCTCAACAACAAAGAAATTGATGAGGCTGGGCATGGCGTCTTACACTTGTAATCCCAGCACAAAGTGAGTGCATCACTTGAGGTCAGGAGTTAGAGATCAGCCTGGCCCACATGGTGAAATCCTATCTCTACTAAAAATACAAAAATTAGCTGGGTGTGGTGGCACGCCTCTAATCCTAGCTACTGGGGAGTCTTAGGCACGAGAATTGCTTGAAACAAGGAGGCAGAGGTTGCAGTGAACCAAGATCACACCACTGCACTCCAGCCTAGGCAACACAGTGAGACTCCAGCTCAAAAAAAAAAAAAAAAGAAAAAATTGATGAACCTACACAATACACCATTATCACCCAGAGTCTACGGTTTACACTGGGGTCACTCTTAGCGTTGCACATGTTATGGCTCTGGTCAAATGTATAATGACCTGCACCCACCATTATAGTATCAGACAGAGTAGTGTCCCTGCCCTAAACATTCAAAAAGGTACTTTTTTAAGTAATTTCTTTTAATACATATCCTATTTCCACAATATCAGAAATAACTGAAGAGAAAGGACATTTGACTCCCGCAGGATTGGAGACACTAAAGTCTGTTCTCTGCAGACACATCACAGCCCAGGATTCCAGCTTACACAGACAAGGGTCCACCATGGTATTTGGCCTCTCCTGGCTTGGCCAAGGCAGGGGATACCCATGCACCCCCAGGCTTACGAGGATATGGTTTGTGCCTGGTCCTGATTACTCTAGCTCTAAAAAGTGAAACTTGATCTCATTAACCCAGCTGTGGGTACATGCAGGCGGTCACCTCACCCAGAACACAGGGCAGTTAAGGCCCCAGTGATCAGCAATTACACAGCTGGCCACATCTGGCCATGATAAAGACAGCTTTCTCCTCAGAGATGCAGAGGGCCTCTCTGGGCCTCCCTTATGCAGATAGCTGGCATTCTGCACTCTCTCCATCACAAGAGTAAGGCCCCTTTAACACCCTGCTCTGTGAACTTTTCACCAGTCAGCACAAACTCCTGCCAAAACGGACTGGATATGGGTCTAGGCATTATGGGGAGGGGTGGGGAGAAGTAAACATTTTCTTTTCAGCAGAAAAAAATCCATATTTTAAAACTTGGCTGGGTGCGGTGGCTCATGCCTGTAATCCCAGCACTTTGGGAGGCCGAGGTGGGTGGATCACCTGAGGTCAGGAATTCAAGACCAGCCTGACCAATATGGTGAAATCCTGTCTCTACTAAAAATACAAAAATTAGCCAGGCATGGTGGTGTGCGCCTATAGTCCCAGCTCTTTGGGAGGCTGAGACAGGAGAATCACTTGAACCCAGGAGACAGAGGTTGCAGTGAGCCGAGATCAAGCCACTGTACTCCAGCCTGGGTGACAGAGTGAGACTCCATCTCAATAAATAAATAAATAAATAAATGAAATAAAACTCAAGACTCAAAGCATATTTGAATTAATAAGACACTGCCCTCCTTGAACCTTCCTCGGGATAGTATAAAGGATATTTTCCCATTCTTTAAAAAAGTGTCCATTGCTCAAAGAGAACAGTAGAGGCTTTCTAGGGTACAAGACCAAAGCCATTCATGGGTACCATCACTAGGTATGGTACATGAAACAAGAGCTATGTTTTACTTACGTTGGCAATTAGACGGGCCAGGTGTCTTGCATGTCACATGGCACAGGTATGACAATTCAAAGTAACCAAGATGAGTGCACGAGCAATATTGATTTTTTTTTTTTTTTAGATGGAGTTTTGCTCTTGTTGCCCAGGCTGGAGTGCAATGGCGCGATCTCAGCTCACTGCAACCTGTGCCTCCCAGGTTCAAGTGATTCTCCTATTTCAGCCTCCCAAGTAGCTGGGATTATAGGCGCATGCCATCACGCCTGGCTAGTTTTTGTATTTTTAGTAGAGATGGGGTTTCACCATATTGGTCAGGCTGGTCTCGAACTCCTGACCTCAGGTGATCCTCCTGCCTCAGCCTCCCATAGTGCTGGGATTACAGGCAGGAGCCACTGTGCCCGGCTGCAATACTTGATTTTAAAAAACTGGTTTTAGATTTGGAGGAGCTGGGCACAGTGGTTCATGCCTATAATCCTAGCACTTTGGGAGGCCGAGGTGGGTGGATCACTTGAGGTCAGGAGTTCACCTGGCCAACATGGTGAAACCCCATCTCCATTAAAAACACACACAAAAAATGAGCTGGGCATGGTGGCAGGCGCCTGTAATCCCTGCTACTTGGGAGGCTGAGGCAGGAGAATTGCTTGATTCGCTGGAAGGGGGAGGTTGCAGTGAGCCGAGATTGTGCCATTGCACTCCAGCCTGGGTGACAGAGAGAGACTCCGTCTCAGGAAAAAAAAAAAAAAAAGATTTGGAGCTGTTTCTTTGCTTGGTTTGCTCCAAGAAAATTTTTACATCAAGTGGAGCTAATAAATTCCCAAATGTGTGTGTAAAATGATACTGTGCAAGGAAATACTGCAACGTCAAAAGTACATCATTTAGGCCAGGCGTAGTGGCTCATGTCTGTAATCCGAGCACTTCAGAAGGCCGAGGTGGGTGGCTCATTTGAGGTCAGGAGTTCAAGACCAGCCTGGCCAACATAGTGAAACCTCGTCTCTACTAAAAGTACCAAAAAACATTAGCTGGCCGTGGTGGCGCATGCCGGTAATCCCAGCTATTTGGGAGGGTGAGGCAGGAGAATCGCTTGAACCTGGGAGGCGGAGGTTGCAGTGAGCCAAGATCATGCCACTGCATGCCAGCCTGGGTGACAGAGCAAGACTCCATCTCCAGGAAAAAAAAGAAAAAAAAAGTACATCATCTAAATGCCTTCACAATATATTTCATAAACTGTGGAACACCACCTTCCATTTGAATTTGAGGCATGAAAATCAATGCAGCCCTCTATCCAACAATATGACCAGATTACGCAGCATCATATCCATCTTTAAGAGGTCTGGGCCAGTAGGCTCTCTCTAAGCTCCACTTTAAAATTGCCTGGGAGTTTCCAAACCGTGCTGATGTCTGCGCCTTACCCCAGACCAACTGAGTCTGTATCTTTGGGTATTTTCTAGGAGTTTCCCAGATGATTCTGACACGTAGTAAAAGTTAAGAAAATCTAGTCTGGGCATTCACTCAAGGATCTCTGTGTTCTTGTTTATGCTTGTTTTAAATAAGAGGATTCTATTCCAGCCCAGTACCTGGAAATGGAATTCATGGCATGACAGAGTTCGAATTTACTCTTTTTTTTTTTTTTGAGCTGGAGTCTCACTCCCATTGTGCAGGCTGGAGTGCAGTGGCGCCATCTCGGCTCACTGCAACCTCCACCTCCCGGGTTCCAGTGATTCTCCTTCCTCAGCCTCCCGAGTAGCTGGGATTACAGGCATGCACCATCATACCCGGCTAATTTTTGTATTTTTAGTAGAGATGAGGTTTCACCATGTTGGCCAGGCTGGTCTCAAACTCCTGACCTCAGGTGATCCACCCGCCTCAGCCTCCCAAAATGCTAGGATTACAGGTGCGAACCACTGCGCCCGGCCTAGAATTTACTCTTAACTTGGTCCCGAGCAACCTCTTTGGGTCTCCATCATCTTACATGTGAAACTGAGTTGACAGTACTTACTCACCTCTATTTCAGAAAGTTGGGAAAATACAATGAGAAATGTGACATCCTCTGACAAATGTTTTACAAAAGAAAGGCATTATTATTATTATTATTATTATTATTATTATTTTATTTTTATTTTTTTGAGATGAAGTTTCACTCTTGTTGCCCAGGCTGGAGTGCAGCGGCACAATCTCGGCTCACCACAATCTCTGTCTCCCAGGTTCAAGCGATTGTCCTGCCTCGGCCTCCCGAGTAGCTGGGATTACAGGCATGCACCACCACACCCCACTAATTTTGTATTTCTAATAGAGATGGGGTTTCTCCATGTTGGCCAGGCTGGTCTCGAACTCCCGACCTCAGGTGATCCACCCACCTTGGCCTCCCAAAGTGCCGGAATTATAGGTGTGAGCCACCACACCCGGTGGGCATTACTATTATTAAGAGCAGTTGAATATAATATAAACTTTAAAAAGTCTAGATCATATTAGTCTCTGAAACAACTATGATAGTAGAAGTGGAACAGAGGACAGAGAAGGGATGGAAAATTTATATTATGAGTGCCCAATGGGCCAGGCCCTGAAGTGGGTCTATTTCACACAACTTATTTAACAGCATGCTCAGGAGTGATCAGATTCTACTTCTGTTTATCTCAATTGACACTGGATAAGTCATTTCAATTCTGGGCCTTACTTTCCTTACCTATAAAATTAGGATGCTTGGCCGGGCTCAGTGACTCATGCCTGTAATCCCAGCACTTTGGGATGCTAAGGTGGGTGGATCACCTGAGGTCAGGAGTTCGACACCAGCCTGTCCAACATGGTGAAACCCTGTCTCTACCAAAAATACAAAAATTAGCCAGGCATGTTGGTGGATACCTGTAATCTCAGCTACTTGGGAGGCTGAGGCAGGAGAATCACTCGAACCCAGGAGGTGGAGGTTGCAGTGAGCCGAGATCGCACCATTGCACTCCAGCCTGGGTGACAAGAGCAAAACTCCATCTCAAAAAAAAAAAAAAAAAAAAAAAATAGAATGCTAGGTTTGGAGGATTTTTACCCTGGGATCCTGGATAAGTTTCAGATACTCCATTAACAACATTAAATTATGCAACTGTGGCTGGGTGCAGTGGCTCATGCAGCACTTTGGGAGGCAAAGGCAGGTGAATCATCTGAGGTCACTAGTTCAAGACCAGCCTAGCCAACACGGCGAAAACCCATCTTTACTAAAAATTAGCCTGGCACACCTGTAGTCCCAGCTACTTGGGAGGCTGAGGCAGGAGAATCGCTTGAACCTGGGAGGCGGACGTTGCAGTGAGCTGAGATCGCACCACTGCACTCCAGCCTGGGCAACACAGCAAGACTTTTTCTCAAAAAAAAAAATTGTGCAAATATGGTACACACATGTGCCCACCTTTTTCCTGAGAATAGGGTCCATAGCTATTATTGGATTCTGAAGGAAGCATACGACCTCCAAATAATGTTAAGAATCAGAGGAATCTTTCCAGTTCTAAGTTTCTGATTATTGGTAGTAGAAACAAACAGCACTTTGGGAATTCAAAAGATATTTATGTATGGGTGGATTTCAAACACATTTTTGACGAAACTATCTTTATCCCAATATATTTTCATGTATAAAGCAATCCAATGCAAAATCTTAGATAAGAGCCAAGAACAAAAGCTGACCCCATGCCCATTAAGCATTGTCAATGGCTTCCTTCATTTCCTAGAAGTTAGTTTGAAGGTGATCTCAAAAGACCAAAAAATTCACATCAGCCCAGATTGGGCCTGCTGGATTCAAGACATCCTTGGTTCCTGTCAGTCTGGAGGCCTTTTGCAGATTCTGACCTCTCATTCCACAGTGGTACTGGTGGAAGAGTGTATTTACGCATGGGGACTGGAGGACGGATGGGGAAGGAAATGAAGTCTTAGGGCAAAGGGAGACAAGTCTAACTATGAAACTCAGAATAAGAACTTGAACCAGTGTCAGACAAAACACAGAATAAGGAAAAACCAGACTCTAAAGCCCAGAGTGGAACAAGGTGTCCGATGAGGCTTAGTACAGACTTTGCTGCAGGCTGTCTATAACCACATCATCAGGATCTACACTTGGTAACATGAGACACTAGAGTTCATGCTTTTGGACTTCATGCCAACAGAAAATACTCATTCAGGAGACAGGCTAAAATTCTGAATATCACATGCATCCTAAAGGTCAACAGATTTGGGCTGCTCAAATCCTTGGGATACAGAAAGTTCAAGGACAAGCACAGATTCTTTCTAGTTTCTAGAGCTCAGTCCTTTAAGTTTTAAAAATGTTATTGACTGGAATTTATCACTGCCCCAAAACACCATCTAGCAGCATTATGTTCTCAGAGGATATACCTACACAGCAAGAGCCAATGCAGAATGAACCCGAATGTAATATGCTTGTTACCACAAGATCAACTGAAGATCAGCTAAACTCCTATAATAGGAAAGGTATTTTTGGCCAATACCTTCTCTTAAGACAATCAGTTCCACGAGTGTACAATAACAATTCCAAAGCATGAGATCAAGGTCTAGGCATATCTGAATTCATATATGATAGGCAAATTTCTGAACTTTCTTTTTTTTCGTCTGTAAAAATGGAGCTAATACCTGCATCCCAGGATTGTTATAAAGGATAAAACAGAGAAAATGAACCTAGCATGGTGCCTAGCACATGAGATAACTCAATAAATATTGCTCTAATATATCTTAGAACTAACTATTTTCACCAGTTATCCACGAAATCTACTAAAAGTTGGGGGTGGGAGGGCCCAAAAATATTCCATGAAAAAAACTACTTTTTAGCAATACAAACATGCTCAGTGCTGTCTGCCTCTGTATCTGACTGAAATAATACGTTGTCTGGACATTCATTGACATGCTCAAAGTCTTTTAGAACATAAAAATGAGTACCAACTTAGTACCAGGTAAAATGGTAGGGATTTTCATATAAATTATCTTGTTACTGCTGAGCTCCAGTACATTTTATATTTGTCTTAGATTATGATAGTGGTTTGAGGATAAACTTTTAAGAATTTAATTCATATATTAGAAATAGTAAGATGTGAATAAATAGACTCAACCAACTGATCTTTTTAAAAAAATTTTCAGCACCTCTTAAATGTCATGTAGTGTTGTAGGTACTTGAATGAAATTCCGCCAGCTATCTGCTATCACACAAGCTTTTTATTCTAGTAAGGTAGAGAGAGTGTCTAGACTAGAATATACACTGTCCCTAGTAACAGAAGTATTAATTTAGTCATGCAACAAACATTTATTGGACATATAGTAAAACACCAATTAGATACTATTCCTACACACGTACAGCATATATTCCAGAGGGGTTAAATACTGAGCATGATAGCATGCACCTGTAGTCCCAGTGACTTGGTAGGCTGAGGCAGGAGGATCCCATGAGCCCAAGAATTTGAGGCTGCAGTGAGCTGTGACTGTGCCACTGCACTCCAGCCCGGATGAGAGAGCAAGATCCTGTCTCTTAAAAAAAAAAAAAAAAAAAAAGCAAGATGAGAAATACGTATTTGTGAAGAAAAAATATACAAGGATTATGAAAGAGAGTAATGAGGAGCTCTGCAGGTACTCTAGGTGTCATTCACTTTACCCCACTTCCATCTCTGTTTCTTTTGCCCTCTAAAATGAAAATTGAAATACTCGAGTTCCCTGCTCCCCTTAAAGTGACCACGCAACACAATTCCAACCAACGAGCTGTGAGCAGAAATGCTATGAAAGTTTTCCATCTGTCTCATCAGACTGCTACAGCAAAATACCATAGACTGGGTGGCTTATAAACAACAGAAATTTATTTCTCATAGTTCTGAAGGCTGCAAAGTCCAAGATCAAGGTGCCAGCACATTTGGAGTCTAGTGAAGGCCCACTTTCTGTTTCATAGATGGCACCTGCTGGCTGTGTTCTCACACAGAGGAAGGGGCCAGGAAGCTCTGTGGGGCTTCCATATAAGGGCAATAGTCTCATTCATGAGGGCTCCACCCTCAAAACCCAAGCACTTTCCAAAGGCCCCATTATAATACCTCACATCGGGGATTGGGTTTCAATATAACAATTTGGGTGTGGGAGGCAAACACAAACATTTAGACCATAGTACCATTCTAACTAAAAAGGAGGAGACATTTAAGGTGTAAAACATGTAAACCCAGTGAAAAGCCATGAAACAAGAATTCCAGGAGGAAAACACAGCACATACAAATGCCCTAAGACAGTCCAGGCACGGTGACTCACGCCTGTGATCCCAGCACTTTGGGAGGCTGAGGGAGGAGGATCACCTGAGTTCAGGAGTTCGAGACCAGCCTGACCAACATGGCGAAACCCCGTCAATACTAAAAATACAAAGAAATAGCAGGGCATGGTGGTACATGCCTGTAATCCCAGCTACTTGGGAGGCTGAGGCAGGAGAGTCACCTGAACCTGGGAGGCAGAGGTTGCAGTGAGCTGAGATCATACCACTGCACTCCAGCCTGGGGAACAAGAGTGAAACGCAGTCTCAAAAAAAAAAAAAAAAAGAAAAAAAAAAATTAAAATCCCTAAGAGGGAAAGCTACCACTAGTTTCAGGAGCTAAAAAGCTATAATGGAGGTAAGGAAGGAGGAGGGCAGGTCAGGCATGACTGTTTGGGCCAAGGTAAGGATGCAGTGGGAAAGCAATGAAGGATCTCAAGCAGGAGAGTGGCATCATTTCCTGATTTCCTTTGGTTGCTTGGTGGGGAACGGATGATAAGTGTGCAAGAGTAGATGAAAGGGGACCAGCTAGAGCCACAGTGTACTGGTAAGAGATGATTGTGGTTTGGATTTTGGGAAATGAAGAAAGATGCATTTGAGATGCATTCTGGAAGTGTCTATAATCGGAGGGCAAAGAGAAAAGCAAGCATGACTTCTAGGTTTCTGGCCCCAGTAACTGGGTGGATGGCAACGATATTTACTGAGCTGGAAGAGACTGGAGGAGGAACAGGAATGTGCAAAACAAAGCATTCAATCAACTGAAGCTCCATAATTCCTGTTCCAGTAATCTGACCCTCTGCCAAACAAACGTTTTCCCATTTTGGCTTTCCATCATTTCTCTCTCTCTCACAGGCTCTCCTTGGAGAACCATAAGCTGTAAGTAGAATGCCAACAATATTTGATTTCATCTGGCAGAAAAAAAAATGGTGGGTGGAATTAAGAGACTCTGAAGCTAAAGGCAAAATGACAGACCCAACACTTGACTTTACAGTCTTCATCACAAAATTCTGAAAATGAGTGAAATGTCCAAATATGCCAAAATATGTATTTGAGAATCCGTCTTTTACCCTGTAACCTTCCTGCCAAATGCACATATCACAGTCTGTAATTAAACATTACATTTAATTAAAATCTGTGTGGATTAACGTAGCTTGTAATTAAATATTTGCAAGTCATTAATATCTGTCTTGTCACTAGATCTGAAGCCCCCTGAGGGCAGGGACCTCACTGGCTTTGCTCACAACTGGATCCTCAGTACCTGCCACAGTGTACTATATGCGGTAGGTACTCAATAAATACTTGTCGAAGGATGTTTGTACATTTTTTTTCCAGTCAATAACAGAAACTATTGGTTTCTCCCCTGTATCCAATGCCCCGACCCCTTTTCTAATAGAACCCCCATTATTTTTCTGGACACATGGCCACTGTGTCCGTTTCCTAGGACTACAGTAACAAAGTACCAAAAACTGGAAGGTTTTAAAAACAGAAATTTTTTTTGTCTCACATTCTGGATGCTAGAAGTATGAAATCAAAGGTTCAGCAGGGCGGGCCATGCTCCCTCTGACGGCTCTAGGGGAGCATCCTTCCTTGTGTCTTCCAGCTTTTGGAGTTTGCCCACAATCCTTGGCACTCCTTGGCTTATAGATGCACCACTCCAGTCACATGGACAATTCCCCTTTGTGTCTTTACATGATCTTTCTTCTGAGTATGTCTGTCCCTGTGGCCAATTTCCCCTTCTTAGAAGGACATCAGTCATATTGGATTAGGCCCACCCTTATGACCTCATCTAAACTTAACTACCTCTGTAAGGCCCCTATTTCTAAAGAGAGTCAGATTTTGAGGTACTCGGGGTTAGGACTTCAATATATCTTTTTGGGGGACAAAATTCAACCCCTAACAGCCATCCAGAATAAATTTTACATTTCCCAGATTCCCTCACACCTAAGTACAGCCATGTGTGGTTATGTCCTAGCTAATGGGATGTAAAAGAAGTCATGTGTGCCACTTCCAGAGGTGTCTTTTATTTTTGTTTATTTATTCATTTTTGAGATAGAGTCTTGCTCTGTCACGCAGGATGGAGTGCTGTGGTGCAATCTCGGCTCACTGCAACCTCCACCTCCCAGGGTCAAGCGATTCTCCTGCCTCAGCCTTCCAAGTAGCTGGGACTACAGGTGCATGCCACCATGCCTGGCTAAGTTTTTGTATTTTTAGTACAGATAGGGTTTTGCCATGTTGGCCAGGCTAGTCTCAAACTCCTGACCTCAGGTGATCCGCCCACCTCGGCCGCCCAAAGTGCTGGAATTATAGGCGTGAGCAACCATGACCAATGAGATGTGTTTTTTAAAAAAGGATAGTGCCCTCTGCTTCCCTTCTTTCCTCCTGGGTGGCTAGAATGCAAACCTAATCACTACAGTTCTAGCAGCTATCTCAGATCTTGAAGTAACCTTGGGAATGGAAGCCAAGCAAAGTAAAAAAAAACAAAATAGGTGACCGAAACCATGGAGACACAGCTCAGCCCTGAACTGGCTTCCTTCTGGCTTTGACATGAAAACAAAACAAAGAAACAAAAAAACTCAAAATACTAAAATAATACTAATCATTGTTTTGGAGGATTTATGACAGTCATAAATGAAGCTAATTGTAACTGATATATAGAATCTTATCTAGGTAACATCCCAGCAGATATAGTAAAGGCACTCTCATGTTTATCTTTACTTCCCAAGATACTTGGGTTGGTCACTGCTATGGACTGAATTGTGCCATCCCACCCCAAACTCAGATGTTGAAGTCTTAATGCCCAATGTGACTGTATGTGGAATAAGAAAATAATTAGGCTTGGTGTGGTGGCCCCATATCTACTAAAAATACAAAAATTAGCTGGGCGTGGTAGTGCGTGCCTGTAATCCCAGCTACTTGGGAGGCTTAGGCAGGAGAATCACTTGAACCCGGGAAGCAGAGTTTGCAGTGAGCCAAGATTGCACCACTGCACTCCAGCCTGGGCCACAGAGTGAGACTCTGTCTCCAAAAAGAGAAAAGAAAAGAAAGTAATTAAAGTTAATGACGTTATAAAGGTGGGTCCCTATAGGATTAGTGGCCTAATGAGAAGAGACTCCAAAGAGCTCACTGTCTCTATCTTCCTTGTGGGCACACAGTGAGAAAGTGGCCCTCTGTGAGTCAGGAGAAGGGCCCACCTCACCATGCTGGCTCCTGACTTCAGACTTCCATTCTCCAGAACTGTGAGCAAATTAATCTGTTGTTTAAGCCATCCAGTCTGTGGTTTATTATGGCATTCCTAACTGACCGATACTGTCATGGATAAATTCAAGAGTACATCTTTGAAAAAAGATGTCTAGCTTGGGTTGGATCAGCTTTGAATCTCTTCTAGGTACAGGTCAGTCGAGGGTAGTCCCTGACTTTACAAGTGGGGGCAGTTTCAGCTGAGTGCAGTGGCTCATGCCTGGAATCCCAGCACTTTGAGAGGCCAAGGCAGGAGGATTGCTCGAGCCCAGGAGTTCAAGACCAGCCTGGGCAACATAGGGAGAGTCTCATCTCTAGAAAAAAAAAAATTAAAACAGATTAAATGAATAAAAAAACAAAAAGTGGGGACACTTTTAGGACTTATCTAGCTTTGAAGAGTCCTCCAAAGGGGTGACAGATTTGGCCTCACACTAGTTATTTGGATGTGACCTGGAAAAACAGAGTAGCTGCCTAAGCTTCTGAGGCTTTAGGAGCCTCAAGACTGCCCCTTTCTCAGAACTGGCCCTTCTTACTGTCTTTAAGGATCCAACACAAAGAGTTAAAAGGCAGAGTAAAAACCCATAGCAGATCAATTTAGGAGAAGCACAGGATTGTACCAAGATGTTTAAAAAAATTTCCATGTATCTGCTTTGGAAAAGAGAACTTTTCCTACTGTTGTGAATAAAAATGTTTAGTGTCAACAAAACGTTAAACAAACTTAGCAATTAGTAAAAATGAACCCACTGATACGAATGTAGTAGTCAATGGGGCTTGAACTTGTAATACCAGCATTTGTTGATTTTTAGATGCACATTTTAGCAACTCTGAAATCAAAGCATAGCTTACAATCCATGCATCTTTTTTTTTTTTTATATGGGGTCTCGCTCTGTCACCCAGGCTGGAGTGCATTGGCAGAATCACAGTTCACTGTAACCTTGAACTACTGTGCCCAAGTGATCCTCCCACTTCAGCCTCCCAGGTAGCTGGGACTACTACATGCCAGTAGTGGCTGACTACGTGCCACCGAGCCTGGCTAACTTTTTCTGTAGAGGTGAGGTCTTGCTATGTTGCCCAGGTTGGTCGTCAAACTCCTGGCTTCAGGTGATCCTCTCACCTCAGCTTCCGTAAGAGTTGCAATTAAAGTTTTGAGCCACCACACCCAGCCACAATCCATGCATCTTTTATTTGATGAAATATAGTAGACAGTGTTCACTGAATGTCCATCACATGATGGGCATGGGCTTGATACCTCATACACACTTTTTTATTTATCCTCATCACTATGCCATGAAGCAATTATTATTGCTATTTAAAAATGAGAAACCTAGACTTAGCTTTTCTAAGACTAGAAAGAATTGGAATAGTATACTGCAATATGGCAGAAACATGTGATTACATAGACCCTCTCCATTATCTCCTTTTAGCTACTGTTTTGTTACTTTGTGTTTTGTTTGCAAATATAAATGTATTTAAGCAACAATCAGCCAGAAGACTCTGAGTAACGCAATTATTTAAATAAGCAATATAATAAATGACACCCAGAAATACTTATTGTTGATTATGAACCAGCTACTGAGCTAGGACACATATTTCATTTATTTTTTATTTATTTTTTATTTATGTATTTTTGAGATGGAATTTCACTCTTGTCACCCAGGCTGGAGTGCAGTGGCGCAATCTCAGCTGACTGCAACCTCCACCTCCTGGGTTCAAGTGATTCTCCTGCTTCAGCCTCCTGAGTAGCTGGGATTACAGGTGCCTGCCACCATGCCCAGCTAATTTTTTGTATTTTTAGTAGAGATGGGGTTTTGTCATTTTGGCCAAGCTGGTCTCGAACTCCTAACCTCAGGTGATTTGCCTGCCATGGCCTCCCAAAGTGCTGGGGTTACAGGTGTAAGCCACCGTGCCCGGCCCACATATTCCATTTAATCATGACTATTATCAGCCCTATTTTATTGTATTTTATTTTGAGACAGAGTCTCCCTGTGTCACTCAAGCTGGAGTGCAGTGGCGTGATCTCGGCTCACTGCAACCTCTGCCTCCTGGGTTCAAGTGATTCTCCTGCCTCAGCCTCCCGACTAGCTGGGATTAAAGGCACATGCCATAACACCCAACTATTTTTTGTATTTTTAGTAGAGACAGGGTTTCGCCACGTTGGCCAGGCTGGTCTCAAACTCTTGACTTCCAGTAATCCACCTGCCTCAGCCTCCCAAAGTGCTGGGATTACAGGAATTAGCCACCATGTCTGGCCAGCGTCATTTTAAAGGTGAAGAATTTGAGGCTTAGATTAGGTTAAGTAATTTTTTTTGGTCCTGTAAAAGTGGCGAAGCTAAGACTCAAACCCCCCATGTCTGACACTTAAGCCAGGGCTCTTTGGCAGCGGCCCTTCTGCCAGTCACAAACTAGAAACTCAAGCCCTAAGTGAACACAAACATGGGCCATAAGACAAAGGGAATGTGATGTGTCAGATGAAAAGAATGAGAAGGAGGCTGGGTGTGATGGCTCATGCCTGTAGTCCCAGCTACTTGGGAGGCTGAGGTGGGAGGATCGCTTGAGCCCAAGAGGTGGAGGCTGCAGTGAATCACGTTCGCACCACTGCACTCCAGTCCCAGTCTGGGTGACAAAGTGCGACCCTGTCTCAAAAAACAAAACAAGCTGGGTGCAGTGTCTCTTGCCTGTAATCCCAGCACTTTGGGAGACTGAGGTAGGTGGATCACTTGAGGTCAGGAGTTTGAGACCAGCCTGGCCAACATGGTGAAACCCCACGTCTACTAAAAATGCAAAAGTTAGCTGGGTGTGTTGGCATGTGCCTGTAGTCCCAGCTATATTTGAGAGGCTGAGGACGCTTGGACCTGGCAGGCAGAGGTTGCAGTGAGCCGAGATCATGCCACTGCACTCCAGCCTGGGTGACAGAGTGAGACTCTGTCTCAAAACAAACAAACAAACAAGAAAAAACAAACAAACAAAAAAATAACTGGAAGAAGTCAGAGATGCTTCTGGAGATTTTGGAAAGTGGGGAAACACGCAGTGCTGGTGATGGGGGATACCGGGGTGAAGGTGACATCCGATGAAATCAGTCAGAAAGGACCTTGGTCCTCAGTAACCAGCAGTGTGGCAGTGACTTAGATGAGGTTAGGAACAGGAACTTGGGGGACACGGTAAGATTGGGCAGGATTCCAGGGTGACAGGGCAGAGGGCAACTCAATCTGGGAAAGCTGAACCTCAGAGAACTCAAGACATATTTCCAAGACTGAAGAATTATTCAGATTTATTTCACAAGCTGGTTATGCCTCTGAGATGTGCCCATGTATTCAGACTGTGGCGAAGGAGGGAAGGACGACATGGCTGACCGGCATGAGGGGCCCTGCGTGCATTACTTCCTTTAATCCCTCACCAACCCTACGAGGAAGACACCACACATATCCCTAGTTAACAGATGAGAAGGAAGCCCAGAGAAAGGAGACAATTTGCCAAAAGTTACACGGGCTTGAGGAGTGGAGCCAATATTCTGTCTGACTCTAAGAGCTTAAACTAATTTCTTGTGACAGGATCTCATCAGTGGTTGCCTCTGCTGAAAGAGGCTGACTTGAAAGAGGCACTAGGGGTTCTCTGGAGGGACAGATGTGTTCTGTGTTCTGATTAAGAGTAACACCAGTGTGCACATTTGATAAACTTACCAATCTATACACTTAAAAGGTATGCATTTTATTTTATTTTATTTTTTATTATTATTATGCTTTAAGTTTTAGGGTACATGTGCACAACATGCAGGTTAGTGACATATGTATACATGTGCCATGTTGGTGTGCTGCACCCATTAACTCGTCATTTAGCATTAGGTATATCACCTAATGCTATCCCTCCCCCCTCCCCCCACCCCACAACAGTCCCCGGTTATTTTTTATTTTATTTTTGAGAGAACCTCACTGTGTTGCCCAGGCTGGAGTGCAGTGGTGCAATCTCGGCTCACTGCAACCTCCTCCTCCTGGGTTCAAGCGATTCTCTTGTCTCAGCCTCATGAGTAGCTGGGATTACAGGCATGGGCCACCATGCCAGGCTAATTTTTGTATTTTCAGTAGAGGCGGGGTTTCACCATGTTGGCCAGGCTGGTGTCAAACTCCTGACCTCAAGTGGTCCGTCTGCCTCGGTCTCCCAAAGCGCTGAAATTACACGTGTGAGCTACAAAAGCTGGCCAAAAGCTGTGCATTTAAAAAATGTCTATCTTCCTCTCTAGGCTATAAACCCCATGAAGGTCTAACATAATGCTTAGCACATGGTAGCGGTCAGTGAACAGTGACTGAACAAGGAACTGTGCACTGTTATCGCTGTATTACTGAGGGCATCAGAGCCTGGCACAGAAGAAGAATCCCTGCAAAGGAAGGACACAGAGCAGAAAAGGGCTCTGTGATGAGACCCTGAGAAGCCGTCCTCTCAGGCCACTGCTTCACAGCAAAGTGGTCATCTTGCTCCTCCCAGTCATGCCCAATGGTGAGCAGTAGCTCATTGACCCTATCATTTTCTGTTAACTGAGAAGCTACAACTCTGCAAAAGTGAGACATAGCACCGCATACAAAACAACGCCGTTTATCCCATATGACTCTCCTGAACTCCACTGGAAAGGAACTAAATTTTTTTTTTCTTTTGAGTCAGTCTTGCTCTGTCGTGCAAGCTGGAGCGCAGTGGCGTGATCTTGGCTCATGGCAACCTCCGCCTCCCGGGTTCAAGCGATTCTTCTGCCTCAGCCTCCCTAGTAGCTGGGATTGTGGACATGTGTTACCAGGCCCGGCTAATTTTTGTATTTTTTAGTAGAGATGGGGTTTCACCATGTTGGCCAGGCTGGTCTCGAACTCCTGACCTCAGGTGATCCGCCTGCTTCGGCCTCCCGAAGTGCTGGGATTACAGGCATGAGCCGCCATGCCCGGCTATAACTACATATTTTTAAAACATCACCTCAGGATCTATGTCCTAGGGAAAAAAAAAATCACAGAAGGCATTTTCTCATTTGTGTGGACAGTTACTCCACAGTTTGCTTCTTTAGTGCCCAAATTATCTTGGCCAAATTAATTAGGAACCTGGCCTCTCTTGCTTCAGGGGGAAAATTCCATGAAATAGACAGTTATGTTGCCATCAGAGGGAAAGACCAAGAAGCAGGATTTTGACATTTTTTTTCCTTGCTATGAAAAATAAGAAATTTTTGAAAGAGGAAAAAAAGGACATCATGGCCACTAATTCTTTATTCTGACTCAGATGGTTCTGTTTCTATGTAAATATGCAAAGAAACAGATAAACAGAGAAAAAAGGCCCCATTAAGTCCACATCCATCAATTCATCACGGCAGGAAACAAGAAAAGAAGCCAGGAGGCTTGAAATCCCTTTGAGGCTTGGCACAGGGTAGCATGAAAACTTGAACACTGTTTCTCACAGGATTTAATTATTCCCATAAGAAAAAATAAACTTTCCATAAAAAAGCAAGGATATCTTTTGTTCCCGATTTGTAAGTAGGGCTCAAATTCCTTCACAGCTTGAAGGCTGAATGGTTTGCTCTGACGAGTGTTTGATTAAACTACCAAAAGTAAGGATTTGGGATTTTTCACTTGGATGACCCTGCTAGATCTGGTCCTGACCTAAGTGAGGAGCTGATGCCAAGAATGAAAATTATTTATTTGATCTTCTCCAAAACAACCCAGGTGAACACGTGACCACTCCAACAAGAATACAAATTCTCTCTGCAGAAGACACGAAAGGTCACACATCTATGAGCAGTTTGCCAGGGATTTCAGGGTTTAATAGAATATGTCATCTGTTGGGCTCTGCCTCATGGGTTTGCATTTTTTGAAATAATACAATAGGAAGCATGTGGGTGTTGGGGGAGATAAATCAGATTTGAATCTAACTCTGACATTTACAAGCTGGGTGACCTTGGGAAAGGGATAAGCTGGGTCTCGGTTTCCTCATTTGTAAAGTCAGGCGAACACTACCCACCCACCTTCAGCAGTTGTTGGAACACTGAGAGACCATGGGGACACAATGCTAGTGGTCACTAAGTGTATTTCCTGAGCCTTTCTTTGGAAGTATCAGTTCATTGAATCATTTAGTAAATTTGCTTCCAGCACGTACTAAATGCCAAGAATTGTGCTAGGTATTGAGAATATAGTAGTTAAAACAGACAAGGGCTCTACATTTAGACAGCCATTGAGAACAGATGGACAAGTAACATATAAATACATATAATCAGATTCTAAAAAATATGATGGAAATAAGACAGGTGTTACAGACTGAACGTTTGAGTATTCCCAGAATTCATACATTGAGGTTGGGTGTGATGGCTTAAGCCTGTAATCTCAACACTTTGGTATCCTGAGGTGGGCAGATCACTTGAGGTCAGGAGTTCGAGATCAACCTAGGCAACACGGCGAAACTCCGTCTCTACAAAAAGTACAAAAATTAGCCAGGCATGGTGGCATGATGTGCCTGTGGTCCAAGCTACTTTGAAGGCTGACAGGAGGATCGCTTGAGCTCAGGAGGTGGAGGTTGCAGTGAGCCATCTTCAGGCCACTGCACTCCAGACTGGGTGACAAGGTGAAACTCTTTCTTTAAAAAAAAAAAATTCCATGGCCAGGCATGGTGGCTCACACCTGTAATCCCAGCACTTTGGGAGGCTGGGGCAGGTGAATCACTTGAGGTCAGGAGTTTGAGACCAGCCTGACCAACATGGTGAAACCCTGTCTCTAATAAAAATACAAAAAAATTAGCTGGGCGTGGTGGTAGACACCTGTAATCCCAGCTACTTGGGAGGCTGAGGCAGGAGAATCACTTGAACTCGGGAGGCAGAGGTTGCAGTGAGCTGAGATTGGGCCATTACACTCCAGCCTGGGCAACAAGAGCGAACCTCTGTCTCAAAAAAAAAAAAAAAATTCATACATTGAAATTCTAACCCCCAGTGTGATGGTATTAGAAGGTGGGGCCTTGGAAGGTAATTAGGTCATGAGGGTTGAGCCCAAATGAATGAGATTAGTGCCTTTATAAGCAGAGACCAGAGAACTTGCTCTTGCTCTCTCTGTACTATATCATTGCTGTAAGAGTTATTAAGAAGTTATTTTAGGCAGATAGAGAGGAAAAGGGGTCCTAGGGAAGTTTTTGTTTTTAAAGCAGCTCTTAAAGCCAGGCCAGCAACCTTTAATATGCAAATGGTGGCTATTAGAAACTGGGTCCATCCAAACATGGCGATTCCCTGGCCTTCTTGCCCTTGCCCCACAAGTTCCTGGCAACATGGCTGCCCCCACCTATCCCAGCGTGTGTAGAACATCAGGGTGCCCTGCATTTGCATATTAAAAGGCTAGGGTGGGAGGGCAAGCTTTTTTGGGCTACATGAATGACATGCCTCGTCAAACCAATCCCCTGAGCCCTGTGCAAATCAGACACCACCTCCGCCAGCCTACTTATAAAACTGGCTGGTATCCATGGCACCTGGGGTCTCCTCTTTTGGCTTTGGAGCCCCCCTCCCTCTGTCTCTGTATGGGGGAGCATCTATCTTCAGACTCCTCCCATCTTTCTTGTCTATTAGACTCTCTACTTCTGAAAACCACTCCATGTGTGTCCATGTCATTTTTTCCAATTTGACTAGAGACAAAGAACCTGGTGTTCCTCCACTCACTGGAGCTATATCATCATTGTTGGGATATAGCGAGAAGATGACCAACTGCAAACCAGAAGGAAGACCCTTACCAAACACCGGGTCTGCCAGCACCTTCATCTTGGACTTCCCAAACAAATGTTTGTCATTTAAGCCATCAGTTCTATATAGCAGCCTAAAATGACTAAGACCACATGGTGATAAGAGGAGAAGTAATTGGAGAAAGACAGGAGGAATATCACAGGGTATTCAAGGAAATTTTCTCTGAAAAATTAACATTTAATCTGAGACTTGAAGGACAACAATGGAACCAGCTATTCAGCCCTAGGCAGGAGCAAACCCAGTATCTGGGAGGAACAGAGAGAAGGCTGGGAAGGAGATAAAGGTATGATAAGTAGGGCCCAGATTATAGACTTTGTAGACTACAGAAAACATCTGAGTTTATTCCTATTGTAATGGGGAGCCATTAGAGTATTTTGAGTGCCTGAGTCACTTAATTAGATTTTCTTGAGAGGCAGACATAAGCATAATCATGATGTATTCCGGAAATGTAAAAATTCTCCCTGACTAAAGCAGAGGATGTCTTCTAGAGGATCATGTAAAATAAGGTTATCTAGATAGTATTGTCCAGAAATGGGTTTAGACTTGATGTGATTAAAAAAATTATATCATTCAAGGTTGTGACATGAAACCAACGTTAATGTTTACACAATATCCATTATACTGTAACCTACAGAATAGCTTGGGGGCTGGGCATGGTGGTTTACGCCTGTAATCTCAGCACTTTGGGAGGCCAGGGTGGGCAGATCACTTGAGGTCAGGAGTTTGAGACAAACCTGGCCAACATGGTGAAACCCTGTCTCTACTAAAAATACAAAATGAGGCATGGTGGCACATGCCTGTAGTCCCAGCTACTTGGGAGGCTCAAGTAGAAGAATCGCTTGAACCTGGGAGGTGGAGGTTGAGTGAGCCAAGATCGTACCACTGTACTCCAGCTTGGGCGACAGAGTGAGACTCTGTCTAAAAAAAGGAAAAAAAAAAAATACTGTGGGGAAGGAACTGGCTTCCCTTTCAAAGTAGCAGCAAAGAGGTAAGAGACAGATTTTTTTCCTCCTGGGATGATTTCTTCCTCTAGGATATGAGTATTTGGATGCTGACATTAAATGAGCTCCTGTAGCAAAAGAGCCTTGCACGGCTCAGGGTCAGGTACGTAGAAGAGACAGTTCCTTCTCTCGTTCGCTCCTTTCCCCTTTGCATTGAAAGGAAACCAGAAGCCCTGGATATAAAATTCTTCAAGGATGAGTGAAAAGTCATCAAAGGAAAAATGCAGGAAACAACTTCTCGATGTAAATGCATTGCATGGGTTGATGAAACTTTTGATGATTTCCATATTTCATGCTCCATTCTAGAATTGTAGTGCCAAACAAAAGTCCTCCAAGCCCGACGTTTACAGATTTTATTTTTCAAGTAAAAGAACTTTCAAAATAAGAATAGCTCAAATTCAAAGATGCTTGGTCAAGCCTGGCCAACATGGTGAAACCCCATCTCTACTAAAAATACACAAAATTAGCCGGGCATGGTGGCACGCCTGTCATCCCAGCTACTCGGGAGGCTGAGGCAGGAGAATCGCTTGAACCCAGGAGGTGGAGGTTGCAGTGAGCCGAGATCCTGCCACTGCACGGCAGCTGGGCGACAAGAGTGAAACTCCATCTCAAAAAAAAAAAAAAAAAAGTAGTCATAGCAAAAGTGTGAAAATCTCACTGGATGGAGCGGCCACAAAGGCCCAGATACAGGGTTCTGCCCCCATTCAAAACCTGGAGAAAATGAGAACCCTGACTAAAGGGAGAGCCTGACATTCAGTGTAGGAAGGGACACTGAGGCACTTTACACTATCCTAGATCAGCTCTGGACAGTCAGAGATGCCAAAAGGAGGCATGTGGTCAGAATGTTGGACAATTTCCACCACTCAGACCTAGCAGGTTAACCAGTGCCCAAGTGGGCAGATCCTTCCCACAGGGCACCCCAGGACCTTCTTGAGGACTACACACCCCAAACTCTGCAGTTTTCCGAGTTGAAGATAGCAGCAATGACAGGTTGCTGGGAACAAGCCTTTACAAATAGATTATACAAATGGCTTCTTTGTAAGTGAAATTATTCTATGAAATGGTAAAATAGGAAATAATTGAGTCAGTGTTTTTGGTAAGAAAATAATGTACAAAATAATTTCTAATGAATATAAGCAGCTAAACTATACGGAAGGACATGGTATTTGCTATCATTGTAATTTAACCAACAAACAGTAATACTAAAAAAATGTATATCTCTGTATAGTCATGCACTGCATAATGATGTTTCAGTCAACTACGAACTGCATATATGATGGTGGTCCCATCATCTTTTTTTTTTTTTTGAGACAGTCTCGCTCTGTCACCCAGGCTGGAGTGCAATGGTGCAATCTTGGCTCACTACAACCTCTGCCTCCCGGGTTCATGTGATTCTTCTACCTCAGTCTCTTGAGTAGCTGGGACTACAGGCACCCACCAGCATGCTCGACTAATTTTTGTATTTTTAGTAGATACTGGGTTTCAGCATGTTGGCCAGGTAGGTCTCAACCTCCTGACCTTGGGTGATCTTCCCACCTCAGCCTCCCAGAGTGCTGGGATTACAGGCATGAGCCACTGAGCCTGGCCTCCCATCATCTTATAAGATTGCAATAAAGCTAAAAAATTTGGTTAGTAGAAACCTTCTCCCTCTCCCTCTCCCTCTCCCTCTCCCTCTCCCTCTCCCTCTCCCTCTCCCTCTCCCTCTCCCTCTCCCTCTCCCTCTCCCTCTCCCTCTCCCTCTCCCTCTCCCTCTCCCTCTCCCTCTCCCTCTCCCTCTCCCTCTCCCTCTCCCTCTCCCTCTCCCTCTCCCTCTCCCTCTCCCTCTCCCTCTCCCTCTCCCTCTCCCTCTCCCTCTCCCTCTCCCTCTCCCTCTCCCTCTCCCTCTCCCTCTCCCTCTCCCTCTCCCTCTCCCTCTATTTCTTCGGTCTCCCTCTCCTTCTTTTTTCGGTCTCCCCCGTCTGGGAGGTGAGGAGCGCCTCTGCCTGGCCACCCCTTCTGGGAGGTGAGGAGCGCCTCTGCCCGGCCGCCCCGTCTGGGAGGTGAGGAGCGCCTCTGCCTGGCCGCCACCCCATCTGGGAGGAAGTGAGGAGCGCCTCTGCCCGGTCGCCCCATCGGGGAGGTGAGGAGCGCCTCTGCCTGGCCGCCACCCTGTCTGGGAAGTGAGGAGCGCCTCTGCCCGGCTGCCACCCCATATGGGAAGTGAGGAGCGCCTCTGCCCAGCCGCCCCTTCTGGGAGGTGAGGAGCGCCTCTGCCCAGCCGCCCCGTCTGGGAGGTGAGGAGCGCCTCTGCCCGGCCGCCCCGTCTGGGAGGTGAGGAGCGCCTCTGCCTGGCCGCCACCCCGTCTGGGAGGAAGTGAGGAGCACCTCTGCCCAGCTGCCCCATCTGGGAAGTGAGGAGTGCCTCTGCCTGGCTGCCACTCCCTATGGGAAGTGAGGAGCGCCTCTGCCCGGCCGCCCACTCTGGGAAGTGAGGAGCGCCTCTGCCTGGCCGCCCACTCTGGGAGGTGAGGAGCGCCTCTGCCTGGCCACTCCGTCTGGGAAGGGAGGAGCGCCTCTGCCCGGCCACCCCGTCTGGGAGGTGAGGAGCGCCTCTGCCCGGCCGCCACCCCGTCTGGGAGGAAGTGAGGAGCACCTCTGCCCGGCCGCCCCGTCTGGGAAGTGAGGAGCGCCTCTGCCCGGCCGCCACCCCATCTGGGAGGAAGTGAGGAGCGCCTCTGCCCGGCTGCCCCATCTGGGAAGTGAGGAGCGCCTCTGCCCGGCTGCCACCCCGTATGGGAAGTGAGGAGCGCCTCTGTCCGGCCGCCCCGTCTGGGAGGTGAGGAGTGCCTCTGCCCGGCCGTCACCCCGTCTGGGGGGAAGTGAGGAGCACCTCTGCCCGGCCGCCCCGTCTGGGAGATGAGGAGCACCTCTGCCCGGCCGCCCCGTCTGGGAGGTGAGGAGCGCCTCTGCCTGGCCGCCACCCCATCTGGGAGGAAGTGAGGAGCGCCTCTGCCCGGTCGCCCCATCGGGGAGGTGAGGAGCGCCTCTGCCTGGCCGCCACCCTGTCTGGGAAGTGAGGAGCGCCTCTGCCCGGCTGCCACCCCATATGGGAAGTGAGGAGCGCCTCTGCCCAGCCGCCCCTTCTGGGAGGTGAGGAGCGCCTCTGCCCAGCCGCCCCGTCTGGGAGGTGAGGAGCGCCTCTGCCCGGCCGCCCCGTCTGGGAGGTGAGGAGCGCCTCTGCCTGGCCGCCACCCCGTCTGGGAGGAAGTGAGGAGCACCTCTGCCCAGCTGCCCCATCTGGGAAGTGAGGAGTGCCTCTGCCTGGCTGCCACTCCCTATGGGAAGTGAGGAGCGCCTCTGCCCGGCCGCCCACTCTGGGAAGTGAGGAGCGCCTCTGCCTGGCCGCCCACTCTGGGAGGTGAGGAGCGCCTCTGCCTGGCCACTCCGTCTGGGAAGGGAGGAGCGCCTCTGCCCGGCCACCCCGTCTGGGAGGTGAGGAGCGCCTCTGCCCGGCCGCCACCCCGTCTGGGAGGAAGTGAGGAGCACCTCTGCCCGGCCGCCCCGTCTGGGAAGTGAGGAGCGCCTCTGCCCGGCCGCCACCCCATCTGGGAGGAAGTGAGGAGCGCCTCTGCCCGGCTGCCCCATCTGGGAAGTGAGGAGCGCCTCTGCCCGGCTGCCACCCCGTATGGGAAGTGAGGAGCGCCTCTGTCCGGCCGCCCCGTCTGGGAGGTGAGGAGTGCCTCTGCCCGGCCGTCACCCCGTCTGGGGGGAAGTGAGGAGCACCTCTGCCCGGCCGCCCCGTCTGGGAGATGAGGAGCACCTCTGCCCGGCCGCCCCGTCTGGGAGGTGAGGAGCGCCTCTGCCCAGCCGCCACCCCGTCTGGGAGGAAGTGAGGAGCACCTCTGCCCGGCCGCCCCCTCTGGGAAGTGAGGAGCGCCTCTGCCTGGCCGCCACCCCGTCTGGGGGGAAGTGAGGAGCGCCTCTGCCTGGCTGCCCCATCTGGGAAGGGAGGAGCGCCTCTGCCCAGCCGCCACACCGTCTGGGAAGTGAGGAGCGCCTCTGCCTGGCCACCCCGTCTAGGAGGTGAGGAGCGCCTCTGCCCGGCCGCCCAGTCTGGGAAGTGAGGAGCGCCTCTGCCCGGCCGCCCAGTCTGGGAAGTGAGGAGCGCCTCTGCCCGGCCGCCCAGTCTGGGAAGTGAGGAGCGCCTCTGCCTGGCCGCCACCCCGTCTGGGAGGAAGTGAGGAGCACCTCTGCCCAGCTGCCCCATCTGGGAAGTGAGGAGCACCTCTGCCCGGCTGCCACCCTGTATGGGAAGTGAGGAGCGCCTCTGTCCGGCCGCCCCATCTGGGAGGTGAGGAGTGCCTCTGCCCGGCCGTCACCCCGTCTGGGGGGAAGTGAGGAGCACCTCTGCCCGGCCGCCCCGTCTGGGAGATGAGGAGCACCTCTGCCCGGCCGCCCCGTCTGGGAGGTGAGGAGTGCCTCTGCCCAGCCACCACCCCGTCTGGGAGGAAGTGAGGAGCACCTCTGCCCGGCCGCCCCCTCTGGGAAGTGAGGAGCGCCTCCGCCTGGCCGCCACCCCGTCTGGGAGGAAGTGAGGAGCGCCTCCGCCTGGCCGCCACCCCGTCTGGGAGGAAGTGAGGAGCGCCTCTGCCTGGCTGCCCCATCTGGGAAGGGAGGAGCGCCTCTGCCCAGCCGCCACACCGTCTGGGAAGTGAGGAGCGCCTCTGCCTGGCCACCCCGTCTAGGAGGTGAGGAGCGCCTCTGCCCGGCCGCCCAGTCTGGGAAGTGAGGAGCGCCTCTGCCCGGCCGCCCAGTCTGGGAAGTGAGGAGCGCCTCTGCCCGGCCGCCCAGTCTGGGAAGTGAGGAGCGCCTCTGTCCGGCCGCCCTGTCTGGGAGGTGAGGAGCGCCTCTGCCCGGCCGCCACCCCGTCTGGGAGGAAGTGAGGAGCGTCTCTGCCCGGCCGCCCCATCTGGGAAGTGAGGAGCGCCTCTGCCCGGCCGCCCGGTCTGGGAAGTGAGGAGCGCCTCTGCCCGGCCGCCCCCTCTGGGAAGTGAGGAGCGCCTCTGCCCGGCCGCCCCGTCTGGGAGGTGAGGAGCGCCTCTGCCCGGCTGCCACCTGGTCTGGGAGGAAGTGAGGAGCGCCTCTGCCCGGGCGGCCCGGTCTGGGAAGCGAGGAGCGCCTCTGCCTGGGCGGCCCCGTCTGGGAAGCGAGGAGCGCCTCTGCCCGGCCGCCCCGTCTGGGAGGAGAGGAGCGCCTCTGCCCGGGCGGCCCCGTCTGGGAAGTGAGGAGCGCCTCTGCCCGGGCGGCCCCGTCTGGGAGGTGTACCCAACAGCTCCGAAGAGACAGCGACCATCGGGAGCGGGCCATGAGGACGATGGCGGTTTTGTTGAAAGGAAGAGGGGGGGAAGTGTGGGGAAAGGAAGGAGAGATCAGATTGTTGCTGTGTCTGTGTAGAAAGGGGTGGGCACAGGAGATTCCATTTTGTTCTGACTAGGAGAAATTCTTCTGCCTTGGGATGCTGTTGATCTATGGCCTTTCCCCCAGCCCCATGCTCTCTGAAACATATGCTGTGTCAACTCAGGGTTAAATGGATTAAGGGCGGTGCAAGATGTACTTTGTTAAACAGATGCTTGAAGGCAGCATGCTCTTTAAGAGTCATCACCACTCCCTAATCTCCAGTACCCAGGGGCACAAACACTGCAGAAGGCCACAGGGTCCTCTGCCTAGGAAAACCAGAGACCTTTGTTCATGTGTTTATCTCCTGACCTTCGCTCCACTATTATCCTATGACCCTCCCATATCCTCCTCTCTGAGAAACACCCAAGAATCATCAATAAATACTTCATAAATTAAAAAAAAAAAAATTCAGCTGGGCATGGTGGCGCACCCTTGTAATCCCAGCACTTTGGGAGGCCAAGGCGGGCAGATCACGAGGTCAAGAGATCGAAACCATCTTGGCCAAAATGGTGAAACCCCGTCTCTACTAAAAATACAAAAATTAGCTCGGCATGGTGGTGCGTGCCTGTAGCCCCAGCTACTTGGGAGGCTGAGGCAGGAGAATTGCTTGAACCCGGGAGGCGGAGGTTGCAATGAGCCGAGATCACACCATTGCACTCCAGCCTGGGCAACAAAGCCAGACTCTGTCTCAAAAAAAAAACAAAAAAGAAAGAAAGAATGCTTTAAAAAAAAATTCCCATTGCCCAGTGACATCACAGTTGTCATAACATTATAGCTCAATTCATTACTTTTTCTATGTTTAGACACACAAATACCATTGTGTTACAATTGCCTACAGTATTCAGTACAGTAACATGCTGTACAGTGTTTATAGCCTAGGAGCAATAGGCTATATCTAGGTGTGTGGTAGGCTATACCACCCAGGTTTGTGTAAGTACACTCCATGATGGTCACAATGACAAAATCGCCTTAAAACCCATTTCACAGAACATAACCCTGTCATTAAGTAGTGTATGACTTTATATCAATTCCAATGCAGTTTGGCCAAAAGCATCTTCTTAGAAGGGTTTTAGGGCTATATCTTAACAACAACACTGATAAAGATTCCTTTTGCGTGTTTCTCTTAAATGATAAAATGTTATGTTAAACAATTTTTTTTTTCCTCCTGCCAGGTTTGTCAGAGTTTTCAATATGCTAATGTGCTTTGTAAATTTCTAAAAGGGGGATAAAATATGTGGCAGTTTAAAACTGCTTTGATCAGAGAACCTCAGGACAGATGTTTTGCTGGACCAGGAAACTGTGTAATAATACAGTGATGGAAAGGCTGCTCTAATGAACTCTGTAAAGCTCTATAACATAAGAAAACCACTGTGTACCTCTGAAGAAACTAAACATATAAACCATATGAAGTATTAGCTTATGAAATTGAAAAAATATATCAGGTAAAACATCGATCAGGGTATATACATTAAAGAGTTAGTTAATGAGTTGACAATGCCCAGAATGGTTATGTATGTACATCAACAAAGATAAACTAAAATCAATTAATTTCACTGTACACTTGGCTAAGCAAAACAAGGTCTTTAGTTGCAATGTAAATAAATTCATTGCTTTCCTCAAAAGAAATGCTCTTTAAGCCAAAGCATCATGCGAGTGAGTGCACACTCAGAACTGAAGCATTGTGCCAAAAAAAATTTATGCTAGGTACTTTATTGTGGAAATAAAATATAAAATCCTTCCCCAGCCAAGAGTTCCATTAGAAAATGAAAAATTCAGCCTTGGCATGGATGCAAATGCTTGCTTTTTTATGATCCTGGCCAACATTCCTACTCTGAGTTGCTTTGGTGCTGTGCCCGCTGCAGTCCTGGGAAGGTAGAAGGGCTCTGCCATGCACCACCTTAGCCAGCAGGGCTTCCACGGCTGCTCCAGAGCACAGGACCCCAGGGCCTGTGCCCCCCCGACATGAGTGAGGTGTTCAAATCAAAAGGCGGAAGCAGCCCCTAATCATACCAGCGCTGATTACCTGGGCAAGCAGTAAAGGTGCTCTTTGCTTCCTTGAGCCATTTTCTGTTGCCCACTTATTTTTTCCAGCATGCAAACCAATGCCAGAGAGCTCATGCTGGAAATCAGAGAGGCGGCGATCCCAATCATGCTTATTGCTACTCTAGGAAAAGGCTGATGGAAGAGGATGAAAGTATTGAATAAATGAACAGGGGAATGATCTTTAGCTTTTAAGCCTTCTGCATCCTCTTATGGTTTCGGATAATCAAGACAGAAATACCCTCTTGTGAAACATTTCACAGACAATAGAACAAAGCTGTGCTATAAAAAGTATTTCAAAGCAGAAAACCTCAACATCCTCATCAATAAAAACAATGTAAATAATATATATACACACACAAGAAGTCTAGAAGAATATAAATCAAAATGTTAATGGCTACGTTTTATAGGATGCCAATTACACACTTCAAATAAAGCTGCTTAAAAAATGTTAACAGTAGTCATCTCTGAGTTAGGGAAGATTAGAAGTAATTTTAATTTTAATTTTTCCTGCTTGCATATATTTTCCAAATTTTCTTGACTGTATATGTGTCTTTTTTTCTTCTTTTTTTTTTTGAGACAGTCTCGCACTCTGTCACCCAGGTTGGGGTACATTGGTGCGATCTCAGCCTGCTGCAACCTCTGCCTCCCAGGCTCAAGCAATTCTCCTGCCTCACCCTCCCGATCAGCTGGGACTACAGGAATGCGCCACTACGCCTGGCTAATTTTTTGTATCTTTAGTAGAGACCGGGTTTCACCATGTTGGTCAGGCTGGTCTTGACCTCCTGACCTAAAGTGATCCACCCGCCTCAGCCTCCCAAGATGCTGGAATTACAGGCATGAGCCACCATACCTGGCATGTATATGTATCATTTTAGTACTAAAAAATATGTAAAAGTTATTTTCAAAAATCTTCCATAATTCATTCATTAATGAATTGTTGTTTGTGTAGCTCTTTGTACTTTATCAAGGTTTCCACACATTTAATCCATAAAACAATGGGAAATAGTATGATTGTCATTTCAGAGAGGAGAAAACAGACTCTGAGATGCTATAAAACTTGTTCAAAGTCAATGAGCTAGTAACTAACAGGACCAAGATCTAGATCTCCAGATCTCTTCCAAAGTTCCTGGCTTTTGTTTTCTTTTTCTCAATATTGGCTATGTCGTATGGTCTATTATGTGCTACTGGATACATAAACCCCACAGGAATACACCTTGCATAGAATAGAAGCATTGGAGTTCTTACACAAAGATTTAAGCAAAGGGAAATACATACTTTTTCAAATTCAGTATTGGTTGAGGGGGAACATGTAAAACACCAGAGGAGGTTTGGAGACCAAACCTCCAAACACCAGGGAGGTAGGAAAACTTGCTCTCCCGGTTCCTATATCATATGTGCTTGGCTTCATTTTAACCCCATTCAGAAAGGGAAAAGGAAATTTGACAAAAATGAAGCCAAAACACTTAAGGAGAAAAAGTACACATGGCACCAAATAATGAAATTAAGCTAGAGGTATTTAGACACTGCTAAATGTTGTTTTGTTGTTGTTGTTGTTGTTTTGTTTTGTTTTAGAGACAGAGTCTCGCTTTGTCACCCAGGCTGGAGTGCAGTGGTGCGATCTTGGCTCACTACAACCTCTGCCTCCTGGGTTCAAGCGATTCTCCTGCCTCAGCCTCCTGAGTAGCTGGGATTACAGGTGTGTGTCACCATGCCCGGCTAATTTTTTTATTTTTAGTAGGGATAGGGTTTCGCCATGGTGGCCAGGCTAGTCTTGAACTCCTGACCTCAAGTGATTTGTCTGCCTTGGCCTCCGAATGTGCTGGAATTACAGGTGTGAGCCACCGCACCTGGCTAGGCACTCCTAAATGTTTATTAGAGGAGAGGGAAGACCCAGGGAGAGGTTAAAGACTTTGGAGAACAAGAACGAGAGGGCAGAAATAGAAAAGGACACAAAATAAGACGGGTTTGGATCCCTAGTAAGAATCATGGCCAATTTAGCATGAAGAACCCAAGACAGATATAAAAGAGGGTGAGAAAGACCCGTTAGTACCTTCATTCCTGCTGCGGCTGCAGGGCCACTGGGGTCTACAGCCTGGATGTGGCATGGCTTACTTCCTCGCACCACAAAACCCCAGCCAACAGCGTCACCAACAATCTAGAGAGGAAAACCACAATTAGCAAGCAGCCGACTGTCTCCGGCAATTTGCTTATTCTTCTGAGGGAGAGAAAACCAGCCCAGGATTAAGTATACACCGTGACATATTTTCCTCCGTTTCTCTCTTCCCTGCCAGGGGATTGGAACACTGCTTCTACCACAAACCCGGGCATCTCCCTGTAGAAAAGGTGGTAAAAAAAATCTAACTTGTTTGGCAGAAAGAAGATGCTCCCATGAGGGCATGATTCAATAAACAACTGGAAGATTTTCTCTTTCTTAGGCTGTTATACAATTTAATGTCAGACTCCAATAGAAGGTTTAGAAAAAGTCGTAACGTGGTTGAAATGTCTCTCCAGATACAATTTCTACTCTAAGTTTGTTCTTTTCCCCAGTATCCAAATGATACACTCTTGATCCTGCAATGTCATTGAAGTCTAGCATAATTATTGAAATTACTAATGGTGGGAAATAAAGAGACTTGGCTTTTTTTTTTTTTTTTTTTTTGAGACAGAGTCTTGCTCTGTCACCCAGGCTGGAGTGCAGTAGTGCAATCTCAGCTCACTGCAACCCCACCTCCCAGGTTCAAGCGATTCTCCTGCCTCAACCTCCTGAGTAACTGGGATTACAGGCATGCAACACCACGCCTGGCTAATTTTGTGTATTTTTAGTAGAGACAGGGTTTCACCATGATGGTCAGGCTGGTCTCGAACTCCTGAGCTCAGGTGATCCGCCCGCCTCAGCCTCCCAAAGTGCTGGGATTACAGGCGTGAGCCACCGCGCCCAGCCTAGCCTTGGCTTTCTAAAAACACAATATTCTCCACCAAGGGGGGAAGAAAAGTGAAAAAGCACATAAAGTTCACAATGTACAAGTAGACTCTAATCCAAAAGTTGTTTGGAATTAGAGAAGGCCTTTTCTATAGAAATCATTATTAGAGCTGGCAGTTTAATTCTCTGGACAGCTCCTAGCCACATCTTTCACACATATCCCAACCAAAACACAGCCGAAACACATTCACAATCAATTACTAACAATGTTGGCATTTAAATGAAAAATCAAAAATAAATACTTTCAAAATACAATCTACTCTCTTTTGAATGCTGGAGACTGAGGAAAAACAGGGAGGCAAATGAAAATTTTTGTGGAAATGCTCAAGATTTTCAGGCACTTCCATTACTTTACAGTTTGCTGTTATTTGTATATTATACTCAATTTCACTTCCGAAGGTGGAGTTTATCTTTTCCTCTGGTACAGACATGTTGTCAGCGCCTTTCTCCTATTAACTCCTCAGCATTCAGAATGTGAAGTAGCCCTCAGCAAATGTTTGCAGCGTGACTGAGTGTGGATAGAATTCTCCCCCAGCCTGAGGTAATACCACTAAAGTTAGAAGATGAAGGAGGAGAAGTGTTTTGAAGAGGGTATGAACGTGAATTTGAGGAGATTGACAGAAGGAGACACGGGAAGGGGAGTGGGTGCGGTGATGCTGAGAGGAGCACTTTCATTCCATTTGAAGAAATCCAATGCAGACAGAAGGAACCTAAAGGACCTCCAAGAAGGGGCAGGTGGTCCGGAGCTGCTCACAGCAAGTCAGAGGCTTGTGTACCTCAAGGCAGGCTCACATTGTCGAAGCACCCTGCCTACGGTAGAACAATTTATCCCACAGTTTCCTTTCTCTACCTTAACACTCCCTTAATGTTTTAAATAATTTCTAGAATTAACTATAATGCAGAAGGGATTATTGGCATCATTTGCACTTCCATTGGCCATAAAATCTAATAATAATTTAAATTACTAATGGTGGGAAATAAAATCTAAAATTATTAGATTTTAAGGTAAATGCAAGTGCAAATGAAGCCAATCTTAAAATTTGCAATTCAATTAGAATAAGTGCATAATGGAAATCTTTTCTTTAACAAAGAACACATCAAAAAACTTTTAAATGCTATATTAATAATAAAGCTTGTGAAGTCCTAATGCATCTTAGTGCCTTGAGGTCAAGAAAGCCTATTATCATAATTATGCTAAAAACAAAAAGAAAATTAGAAAAATAGTTTTCATTTCAGTCTATAGGCTACCCACTGACACATGGACATGGTGCAGAAAAATGGGCAGCATAGGAGAAAAAGGCCAGACCATCAACCTACCGTGAATGTCTTCCTTGCATACGGAGCCCCGGGAGTAAGGAGTTCCTCAGAGGTGACAGGTCTCTTCAGCACTGTCAGACAAACACAATGTCAAGACATAAGCACTTCCAAGTCCTCCATCCATATATTCAGCAGCTATTTATTGATATCTCGTAGGTGACCATCAGTGAGAAAAAGTGGCAAAGATCCCTGCCTCACAGTTGATATTTTAGCTGAGTGGAGACAGAAAATAGCAGCAAACATAAATAACCCTAAACCTACCTTACAAAGCTAAGGAAAAAAAGAAAGGGAAGGAAAGCAAGAGTGCCAGGGATGGGGATAAGGGGGCAGGTCAAATTTTTTTTTTTTTTTTTTATGAGATGGAGTTTCGCCCTTGTCGCCCAGGCTGGAGTGCAATGATGTGATCTCGGCTCACTGCAACCTCTGCCTCCTGGGTTCAAGCAATTCTCCCACCTCAGCTTCCTGAGTAGCTGGGATTACAGGCGCCCAACACCATATCTGGCTAATTTTTGTATTTTTAGTAGAGACAGGTTTCACCATGTTGGCCAGGCTGGTCTTGAACTCGTGACCTCAGGCAATCTGCCCACCTCAGCCTTCCAAAGTGCTGGGATTACAAGCATGAGCCGCCCGGCCTCACTGCCTTCTTAACACCTAGGACTGCATGTATCCACTGCTTTCTGCCCTGAGTAATAATGCCAGTGAACTTTTCTGAGTACTCAACATGTGCTAGAGAGGCACCATGAGAGGTGAATATACTAACTCACTCAATCATCACAAGAATGAACGAGTTAGGATCATTGTTATCCCCATTTTATAACTGCAAAAACAACCTTAGAAAAGTTAAATTGATTGTGTCCAAGGTCCCAGAGCGAATGGGTGGCAGATGTAGAATCAAACTCAGGCATTAGACACCAGCATCCACACTCTCAGCTACTGTGCCACACTCACTCTGGGCCGTGCTGTCCTGCAAGCAAAAGAAAGGGTCTAGAAGCTCAGGAAGATAGTGGCATGCTGTCCTCCTGAGACACCTGTTCACATCAGCTCACTGCTGTTACCTACCAAGATGGCAGATAGCAGCCAATTCCTGACTTGCGGCTGCCTAAAACCCACCGATAATGAACCTCCCCATCCATCCTGGGCTCACTAAGAACTGGAGAGGGGCTGTCGTATCCTCCCCAAGTAGCCAGGGGGTCAGGGGACAGAGACCATTCTAATCCAGCTCTGTAGACATCATGAACTTGAAGTGCCACAGAGAAACAGAAAAGGCCCCAGCCAAGGGGCCTAACCTGGTGAAGTGGCATCCTCCAATCCCCTTTGCTAGTGACAGTCAGAGGTCAGGTACCAGTCCTGGAAAGAGTGTGCAGCGGACAAGGAAAGGCAGCGTGGGGCGAGGCCTGATGATCTACCAGGCAGCTGGACCTTGCCCACTGGTTACATGCGCGGCCTTCTGGCCTGACAAGCACCCTCTCAGTGAAAGGCAATCCAGTGCTTCTTGTTGAGGTGACAGGTTGCTGATCTTATCACCTTTGCTTTCAGAAATCTCATAAAAGCAAAAATTAATTTATGTTCACCAAACAAGAGGGAGTAAGTCAAATATCAAGATGGAAACAGAATCTCTCAGCAGATGGATGGGAGGTAAGAAAAGTGGTCAATATTTGAGGACTGAGATCTTTTTTATTCCCTGTCGGATAACTCTCTCTCCACTCCCCATAAACCCTCGGGGGCTTATGAATTTGGATACATGAATCACACTGTACTACTTGGCAGCAGAGCTGACCATTTATTTTAATGCACTTCTCTTTATTATGTTGAAAAATATAGAAACTTTGAGACCCAGGGAAAACTTTTTTCTTTTCATATCCTTGGAGGCTTATTTGCTTATCACAATGATACTGATAACATCAATATCTTTAGTACTGTTTTTTTGTGTCTGGCTTAGGGCATTTATATACAGTACTAAAAAAACATATCCTGGTGTATTTCAGATAATTAATTTTTAAACGCATCACTGTGAAGGCCTGATCATCTGCTTGAGAAAAAAAAAAAATCACAGATGAACTCACTGGGTCTTGGGAATCCTCTTAAGAGTGAGAGAGAAGCTTGTCAAACTATGGGTAAGAAGTGGGATTTACAAACCACAACTCAGTCCTGACAGCTCTTGTCCTTGGAGACCCATGAAAGGAAACAAGACTTTTTCTTCTGCCTGCATAACAGTAAACTCTTCCCTTTGACCCAGAAGCAAGGAGAAAGAGGAAACAATACTAACCTACCTCAGGGAACATGGATTTTGTTGCTAATTTCAGTAATGAACACTGTTTTTCATACTCCATCATAAGCAATCAAAAACATGTAAAATGGTTATGGCACCACTGACCCTTTTATTGAAACAGATCTTTTGCTTTTAACTTTGAGGATGCCTGTCAGATTTCTGTGAAGGCTTCAAACATCCCATTTCTAAGAATTCAGTTCTCCTTTTTCATTCTACTTTAGCAGCAAGCTCCAGTAATTGAAAAACCCAGTACTCAACGACTCTTCAGCCAGGACAGTGTGGAAGCAAGTTTCTTCATTCACTTACAGGTTACATTTATTCCTGCCGCTAACACTCCAGAAGGCAGCAAAAAAAGAAAAAAAGTTAGATCAGGAAAAAGAGCCACCTTCCTAGGTAATAGCATTAGATGACAGAGTTTTCTCTCAAAGCCTTTTGAACTGCATCAATTAGTCCTTATTCTTACTAACATGAAATGTTTTGTTTTTTTCTCCAAAGAGGTGGTGTTTTCATTGAGTTGGGGGTTATGACCTGTCATCTTTGTATCCCCAAGATCTGATGATGAGGAAACAACATGAACAAAAGGAACAGAGCCTCTTCCTCGAAGGTGACAGACTGAACTGGGGGTGGACAGTGCCTTAAACAAATGGGTTTGAGAGTGTTTTCTGGTGGTTACTGTAGTGATGGACCACACATCCTCATCCTGGCAAGTGAGGACATTAGGTGGGTAAGGGATGGTGAGAAAGGGTAGTTTCAATGGATTACCAGTTCCTGGGTGGTTGATGAACTGATTGGGTGGAGGAAGGATTGTTTCTAAGTACATGTTCACCAACGATCTTTGTGCCTAGATTTTTTTCCTGGAATATAAAGGCCATGGAGGTTGATGAGCAGATTTTGAAACCACAAGGCACCCAGGGTCAATTCCAGGGACAGCTGGGTTTACACACATCCATGCTTCTTCCTTAAGGGTGTTGGGCCCCAACAGATCTTTGCATCAGCTACATTCTGGGGAAGTGCTGTTTCCCCTGCTGTAAACACTGTCACGCACTGCCCAAAACCCCCTTCATGGCTCAGGGACTTCTCCCAGCTCCGAGAGTGCTAATGGCGACAGCCCTCAGCTGTCTTGGAGACCATCTCTCTGAAGACAGCTGCTTTGTCCAAGGTCATGCCCTCCTCCCAGGGGCAGCCAATACCTAATAAGTGGCCAACATGTGGATGTAAAGGCCCAGCCCCCTCAACACAACTCCAGGCAACTTGGAAGGGCCATCCCAGCTCCAGAGGTCTTACTGGGTCAATGATAGCCTTCATTGAGACTGGGCTACAACCCAATTTCTCCTTCAGCTCAATTCTTCCTTCCCTTCCATTCAACACGTGTGGACCCCAGGAGCATGCTCTAACTTATTAGAACCCACACACTAGTCTCCTGCTATCTCAGATTCTGCTTCCCAGGGACCTGCCCAAGTCCACAGTCTTAGGAGTGGGGCCACCTTTTGGGCACTCACCAGACTTGGGGTTGCAGAGCACAGGGGGGCTGCTGCTGAGGGTGGGGCTGCTGCTGAAGTAGCCGCTGCTGCCACAGCTGCTCATGCTGCTCCTCCTCACTGCAGACACGATCTTGATCTCCTTGCTGGGGCTCACTGTGTAGGCCAGAGAACACACACAGTCACCGAGGGGGTGGTCTTGGCTCACTAGAGCACATAGGCTTTCAACTGCAAGGTCCAGAGGGGCCAGGAGAAAGCACACTGGTCTTAGTGGCAGAAAAACAAGAACTTGAGTTGCAGCTCTGCCACTTACTTTATATTGTATTATATTATTTTTTTTTTTGAGATGAAGTCTTACCCTGTTGTGCAGGCTGGAGTACAGTGACGCAACCTGGGCTCACTGCAACTTCTGCCTCCTGGGTTCATGCAATTCTCTTGCCTCAGCCTCCCAAGTAGCTGGGACCATAGGTGTCCGCCACCATGCCCGGCTAAATTTTGTACTTTTAGTAGAGATTTGTTCTCTGTCACCCCCTGATAACGGGTGGATAACTAGTCACTTTTTTGTGGTTACTGGTGTAAATGCCCACAGAAATAATCTTCTTATTCATCTTTGAAATGGATAGCTTTTCGAAGTTGTGATTTACAAAACTGAATAATTAAATGATATATAAAAACTACTTGTAAGGCCGGGCACGGTGGTTCATGCCTGTAAGCCCAGCACTTTGGGATGCCAAGGCAGGAGAATGACGAGGTCAGGAGTTTGAGACCAGCCTGGCCAACATAGTGAAACCCCATCTCTACTAAAAATACAAAAATGAGCCAGGCATGGTGACGCATGCCAGTAGTTCCAGCTACTTGGGAGGCTGAGGCAGGAGAGTCTCTTGAACCTGGGAGACAGAAGTTGTGGTGAGCCAAGATCGCACCACTGCACTCTAGCCTGGGCAACAGAGCTAGACTCTGTCTAAACAAACAAACAAACAAAAACTTGTATTTATTTATTTATTTTTAAATTTTTTTGGACAGATGAGGTCTTGCTATATTGCCCAGCCTAGTCTCAAACTCCTGATCTCAAGTGATTCTCCCACCTCAGCCTCCCAAGTAGCTGAAATTATAGGTGTGTGCCACCATGCCAGGCAAGAATGGCTTGTAAATAAAAAGTAAATAAGGTATGAGTGAGAGCCTACAGGCCTTCTATAATTCAAATACATAATTTTATAAAACAGAGTCCTGGCATCTAAGTTGGCTGTGCAAGAAAAACTTAGGGTTTCGGAATTTTTTTCATACTTCTTGGTTATGAATAAATAAAAATTCTACGCTCTGATAGAGAACAGAATTTCACAAAGGTGAGTCATGGCTCCACTATTTCTCAAAAGACAAACACTTGAGCTCCAATAAACGCTGGGATGGCATACCTGACATAAAGCTGGTAGATTTCCGATTGTCATGGTTCTGCTTCCTCAGGCAGAAGGGACTGTCATGAGTTTCCTGGGAGGAGGGGGACTTTTCATTGAGCAGCTCCATCAGTCTTCGCCTCCGCCGGAAGTTCATTCTGAACTGGTAGAGAAGATTACTGTCCACAAATGGGTGCTTGTTGGACACTGGGGAGAAAAAAAAAAAACAACCAATGAGGACTATCTGGCATCCTGGCCACTGAGCGCTACAGCCAAAGGACTTGCAGGCAACAGTGGCAAAAGTCTCAAGAAAGACTTCTCTTCCACAGATGCCACATGAGCTGCCGCCCATCCGCCCATGGTCCCAAGTTCTTTCCACATGGCATGCACTTTAAAAATTTGCTAACCAATTCCTCTGGGGAACTTTGCCTGACCTTGCTTTCAATCTGAGTTCTATTCTTCCTAGTGTTCTCCTGGCTCCTGTGCTGCCTCCACCAAAGCACTGATAACACTGCACCCTCAATGTCTGCCCCTTCTCTTTCCCTCTAAACTCTAAGCTTGTTGGGGTAGTGATCATGGCTTCACTTACTCATGTGTCCCCAGTGCCCAGCAGAGAGCTTGTCTCATAGCCACACTCGATTCTTTTTTTTTTTTTTTTTGAGATGGTGTCTCGCTCTGTCACCCAGGCTGGAGTGCAGTGGCATGATCTTGGCTCACTGCAACCTCCACCTCCCAGGTTCAAGCGATTCTCCTGCCTCAGCCTCCCGAGTAGCTGGGATTACAGGTGCCCACCACCACACCTGGCTAATTTTTGTATTTTCGTAGAGACAGGGTTGCACCATGTTGGCCAGGCTGGTCTCGAACTCCTGACCTCAATTGATCCACTCTCCTCAGCCTCCCAAAGTGCTGGGATTACAGGCGTGAGCCACCACGCCCAGTCCCTCAATTCATTTTTAAAAACTTTTTATTTTGAGGCTGGGTGCAGTGGCTCACGCTTGTAATCCCAGCACTTTGGGAAGCCAGGATGGGTGGATCACTTGAGGTCAGGAGTTTGACACCAGCCTGGCCAACATGGTGAATCCTCGTCTCTACTAAAAATACAAAAATTAGCCAGGTGTGGTGGCATGCACCTGTAATCCCAGCTATTTGGGAGGCTGAGGCATAAGAATCACTTGAACCCGGGAGGCAGACATTGCAGTGAGCTGAGATTGCACCACTGCACTCCAGCCTGGGCAACAGGGCAAGACTCTGTCTCAGAAAAAACCAAAATAACTTCTTATTTTGAAATAATTATAGACTTACAGAGAGTTGCAAAGAAAATACAGAGACCACACACTGTATGATTCCATTCATATGGAATGTCCAAAACAGAGACATTTCTAGAGACAGAAGTACACTGGTGGTTGCCAGGGGCTGGAGGGGGGCCTTGGGGTTGGTTTGGGAGGGGTATTAGCTACAGCACACAATTTCTTTTTGAGGTGATGAAAATGTTCTAAAATTGCCTGTTGTGATGATTGCAAAACTCTGTAAATATGCTAAGAACCACTCAATTGTACACTTTAATGAATTGCTTGGTATGTGAACTATATCTTAATAAAGCTGTTAAAAAAAATCGGCAAAGAGTACAGAGAGTTCCTGGGTACCCTTCACCCAGATTTCCCCAATGGTAACCCCTTACACAAATAACTACAGTATAATATCAAACCAGAATGTTGACATCGGTACAGTCTCCAGCCCTTATTCAGATGTCACCAGCTTTTACATGCACTCATTTGTGTGTGTGAGTGTGCATGTGTGTGCAGGAGCACATATAGTTCAATGCGGTTTTATCACATGTAGAGATTTCTGTAACCACCACAACAATCATGGCAAAAGAACTCTCTCCCTGTGTTTCCCCTCTATGGCCTCCTTCACTGAGTTCCTGATGCCCGGCAACCACCTTTGCTCTCCATCTCTATAATGTTATCACTTTGGGAACATTATGTAAGTGGAATCATACTGTCTGTTGCCATTTATGTTTGATGTTTAATACATAAATAAATGGTTATCCAATAATAAAGCCTGCTTAGTCCCTAAGGAAATCTATACTTTATTTATTTACTAATTTATTTAGAGATAGAGACTCACTCTGTTGCCCAGGCTGGAGTGCAGTGGCACGATCATAGCTCACTGCAGCCTCGAACTCCTGGGCTCCAGCGATCCTCCTGCCTCAGCCTCCCAAGTAGCTAGGACTGCAGGCACACACCACTGTGTCCAGCCAAAATCCACACTTTAGAGTGATATAAACATGCCAGTGTGTCAACTTGAAGTCAGTAATAACAAGAGCTAGCCCCTCATACAGCATGTCCTATAAACCCAGCATGACCTTAAGTAAGTGTCTTATATGTTCTAATTCCTTCAATTATCACAACAGCTTGGGATATAGGTACCAGTATTTCATTTCCTTTTTTTTTTTTTTTTTTTTTTTGAGACAGAGAGTTTCACTCTTGTTATCCAGGCTGGAGTGCAATGGCACAATCTTGGCTCACCGTAACCTCCACCTCTCAGGTTCAAGCGATTCTCTTGCCTCAGGCTCCCAAGTAGCTGGGATTACAGGCATGCGCCACCATGATCGGCTAATTTTGTATTTTTAGTAGAGATGGGGTTTCTCCATGTTGGCCAGGCTGGTTTCAAACTCCCAACCTCAGGTGATCCGCCTACCTTGACCTCCCAAAGTGCTGGGATTACAGGAGTGAGCCACCGCGCCCGGCCTATTTTATTTCTTATTTTTTTTCCTATTTTTGATGAGGAAACTGAAGTCCAGAGGTATTAGGAAGTCACCCAAAGAAGACATAGTAAATGGCAGAGGTAGAAATATAATACAGTATCTGATTCCAGAGTCCAAGTTCCAAACCACTGCTCTTACTGCTTCTATGAGAAACAATTCCTTCTCTAGATCATCATAAAAATCAAAACCATGTCCTATAAAACTGCTCATGTATGACTATTAGTCTGAATGTGCACCCAATTCTATACCATTTATATCTTAGAAATCCATTGAGATTTATTTATTGCCTGAATTTTATACTTTGAGTGCAAGATTCTTGGAGCTATAGTGCAGGTGGTACATCAGCCCCCAAAGGCCACGTTCCTGGGTCATTTCTGTCCGTCTGCAGAGTCATCAAGAACTCTGCAAACTGGTCACCATCATGCAGAAGTCTCATGCAACTTTCCCCCAAAAGCAAAAAACTTGAATAGATGACACAAAAACAGAAGACACACAAATATCTAATTAGCACATGAAAAGAGGCTCAACCTCATTAGTCAATATGGAAATACACATTAAAACCCCACAATGAGGCCAGGTGCAGTGGCTCATGCCTGTAATTCCAGCACTTTTGGAGGCCGAGGCGGGTGAATCACTTGAGGTCAGGAGTTTGAGATCAGCCTGGCCAAGATGTTGAAACCCAGCCTCTGCTAAAAATACAAAAATTAGCCAGGCATGGCGCGTGCCTTTAGTTCCAGCTACTCAGGAGGCCGAGCTGGGAGGATCGCTTGAGCCTGGGAGGTGGAGGTTGCAGTGAGCCAAGATCACTCCATTGCACTCCAGCCTGGGTGACAGAGCAAGACTCTACTATTTTTTTGTTGTTTGATCATCCATCCATTTATTCAACTACCATGTATTGAGTTAGACTGACTATATACCAGGTACTTTTCTTGCCCAATGTTTTAGGGAAAAAATGGTAAAAACAGAAGTTAAATAAAAAATTAAATCCTGGCAAGTTTTTTTGGATTGTAAAATTCAAAATGTTATAAACCACTAGGAAAATAATCTAGGTAATAAAAACCCATTAAGAATCATATTAACGCCTTTATCAATTATGCTAACTGGTTCAACAGTCTCTTTTGCTATTTCACAAACAGCATCACATCCTCTCTAGGTCAACATCAACAAATGCAATCTAGAGTTGTAACTATATTTATTATCCACATATGTTAATCAACAATTCTTCTGGTCACATAAATATCAAGTCTTACAACATGGGTCCCTACTAAGAGAGCACCAGTGCCAGCATTTAATCTAATAATTCATATGGGTATTCCACAGTTTTTAAATGGTGATATTCACTTTGGCCAAATGAATAATGTTGGCCTCAAAGACAAATATAGTTAATTCAGTGGTATTTCTACATGTTCTTAATAAATAATCTGGACAGGTGTGGTGGCTCACACCTGTAATGCCAGCACATTGGGAGGCCAACGTGGGAGGATAGCATGAGGCCAGGAGTCCAAGACCAGCCTGGGCAACATATTCTGTCTCTAAAAATAAAATGAAATTAAAATATTAGCCAGGCATGGTGGAGCATGCCTATAGTCCCAGCTACTCAGGAGACTGAGGCAGGAGGATCGCTTGATCCCAGGAGGTTGAGGCTGCAGTGAGCCGTGATCACACCATTACATTCCAGCCTGGGCAACAGAGTGAGATCCTGTCTCACTCAACCAATCAGTCATCAATGAATGCTCATGCATGTAATCCCTGCACTTTGGGAGGTTGAAATGGGAGGATCGCTTGAGGCCAGGCATTCAAGACCAGCTTGGGAAACATAGTGAGACTCTGTCTCAAAAAATAAAATATAAAATATAATAAAATCATAAATAAACCAACCATTCTTGGATTCAGGAGAGGCTCACCTAATGCAACCTGGACCAAAAAATAAGCCAATCACACTTTGATATGATAGCTACCAATGTGGCTGTCTTGTGGATAGTCAAATTTTTACATAAATTCACTACGTCGCTATACTCAGTAATGCTATAATAAAATTTTGTAGGTAAGTTATTTCTGGCAACCTTCTGAGTTTATTGAGATTTTTAAAAAATCCTCAAGTTGGCTTTGGCAACAGTATCTTAAAATTATAACCTGAAAATACATAGCCCTGTATACATTTATTAAAATGTATATATAGCCCTGTATACATTATTAAAACCTACTGTTTTCTCTTTGCACAGTGAATTACATAAAATTTTGGCTCTGTATAAATAAATCCAGAAAGGCATTCTAAATCCAAAAAAAAAGTCTATAACAGACTTCAAAGTACTTTGAGATTATTTTTAAATGAAATAGAAATTTGACTGCTGACCTAATTATGTATCTCCTCCAGCTTTAATTACTGACCCAGTGTTTAATTTACACCCAGTCTCCATCTTATACCTCCCCACCTCTATACCACCTATAACCAACAGGGCAAACATACTATCTAAGATCAAATACAAAAGTCAACTTTAAATAGTCCTTCCTCATCACATTCTCTCCCCAATAGAACAGGTGACCTCAAACATGAGGAAATCAGGTAGCATGAGGGCCAGATGAGATAGTCAACTATAAGTGTTCAGCATAATGCCAAATACATTGTAAGCACTCAATAAATTATACATTCATTATTTTACAACCACTGTTGTTTTTTACTGTTATCATCATCTATTGATGATATGCTGACATTTGGCCTAGGAGAATTCAATTTTATGGGATATAATATTTAATGCCCCACCTCAATTTTCAAGGATGGATTTGGATCTGAGTGTCTCAGGAGCAGCCACCCTCCCTGAAATGAAGGTTGCCACGTGTTTATTCACCTACCTGTGTGGCTGGCACAGACGGAGTCGAGTTCTCCTCTCAGCATACAAAAGTGACAATTGTATGTATCACTTGCATTGTTGCCAATAAGTTATTAATATTTTGCCTTTTTTCTGTCTCTCATTAAAAGTTTAATGATATAAACAGTTTAATGATATAAACATTGAGTTTCATACATTTGCTTTGTGTGTGAGTAAAGTTTTAGGTTTAATATATATAATCACAGCTTCAAAAGCTGAAGGAGTGCAGGTAGACAGCCATATTATGGCACCAATAAATCACACGTGACATCCATTCATTTATTTGACAAACTGAGCACCTACTAAGTATCATACTCCACCCCAGCTACTGATTTTAACATTGTGATTAAAATATGACACCTTCATCTGCTCATCTCTTTATGCTCACCAATACCAAAGCCTGCTAAAAGAGACATCATTTCACACAAGAACAAGGCAATTAAGTTGGAACTTTATTGACAATTTTTATGCTGAATAACTTTGAGAAATTTCTCTTTTCTTTTTTTCTTTTTCTTTTTTTTTTTTTTTTTTTGAGAGAGAGGAGCCTCGCTCTGTCACCCAGGCTGGAGTGCAGTGGCGTGATCTTGGCCCACTGCAACTTCCACCTCCTCGGTTCAAGTGACTCTCCTGCCTTAGTCCCCCGAGTAGCTGGGACTATAGGCACCTACCACCATGCCTGGCTAATTTTTGTATTTTTAGTGGAGACAGGGTTTCACCATGTTGGCCAGGCTGGTCTCGAACTCCTGACCTTAGGTGATCCACTCGCCTTTGCCTCCCAAAGTGCTGGGATTACAGGCATGAGCCACCATGCCCGGCCTACTTTTAGAAAATTTATCATACAATGAAAAGTACAAGTTTTACAGCCAGATACCTTCAGTTTCAATCCTAGCTCTGCCACATTTACTATCTGAGTATTTGGACAACTTGTTCAATTTTTTGAATATATTCCATGGGAAGGAAAAATGAGATAATTTATGTAAGAGATGTGGCACGGCATCTGACATATAGTGTTGTAAGCATTCTTCATTTTAGACTTCTAAAGATTGACTTCACACTTTGCTCATTTAAGTTCCTATGCAGAACTCATTTTCTCTATCTTTTCTGCCTTTCTTTTTTCTTTTTTAAATTTACTACTTATTCTGAAATTCTAATTCTTCTAACTTTTTTTTTTTTTTGAGACAGAGTCTCGCTCTGTCGCCCAGGCTGGAGTGCATTGGTGCAAGCTCGGCTCGCTGCAACCTCCACTTGCTGAGTTCTAGCAATTCTCCTGCCTCAGTCCCCCAAGTAGCTGAGACTACAGGCGTGCACCACCATGCCCAGCTAATTTTTTGTATTTTTAGTAGAGACGGGGCTTCACCATGCTGGCCAGGCTGGTGTTAAACTCCTGACCTCATGATCTGCCCACCTTAGCCTCCCAAAGTACTGGCATTACAGGTGTGAGCCACTGCGCCTGGTCTAACTTTCTTTAAAGAACACATTGCCCTTCTCTGAGCAGTTTGTTACCTTTTTACCTATGAAAAACATATGAAATCATAACCAGATATACAGCTAAAGTTTAGTGAGTGCACCACTGGAAGATATTCAACTTGAGAAGTTGACAGAAAGCAAAAAATAAAGCAGTGCATTAAGACACAGTAAGGTTTGGGAAGTAACTAGATTATGAAAGTCAAAAATTTGACTTTCATTTTTATAGTCATAAATTATATAAGTAGAGGCTCAAGAATTAACAACAGCTAAATGACATAGAGTTTATATTCCAGAGGGAGAAAAGTTGATTTTTTTTGTACACTTTTTTTGAGACAGTCTTGCTCTGTCATCCAGAGTGGTGCGATTTTGGCTCACTGCAACTTCCACTTCCAGGGTTCAAGCGATTGCCCTGCCTCTGCCTTCCAAGTAGCTGGGATTACAGGCATGAGCCACCACGCTTAGCCTGATTTTTTTTTCCTTTTTCTTTTTTTTCGAGATGGAGTTTTTGCTCCGTTGTCCAGGCTGGAGTGCAATGGTGCAATCTCGGATCACCACCTCCTGCATCAGCCTCCCGAGTAGCTGGGATTACAGGCGCCTGCCACCACACACCACTAATTTTGTATTTTTAGTAGAGATGGGGTTTCACTGTGTTAGCCAGGCTGATCTCGAACTCCTGACCTCAGGTAATCTACCTGCCTCAGTCTCCCAAAGTGCTAGGATTACAGGTGTGAGCCACCGCACCCGGCCTCAGCCTGATTTTTTTCTACACATTAACATGTAATTCTCCATACTGAATATAAAAATCCTTGCTACATAAACAACTTACTTTTTGTTAAACACAGAAAAAAAAATCCATGATATGGAAAAAAAAATAAAGAGAAGGAAGGAAAAAGCATGGGGAACAGTTTGTTTGTGCCTGTAAGTCTTAAATTTGTTCCAATTCTACATTTCTCAGATCCCAGTGATATACAGGACCTTCGTATTATGGTAAATGTAATACATACCATTTGATAAATTCCATTTTTTGCTCCTTGGAACTATTTATCTGTAAACAGGACAAAGATTCAAAGAGGCAGTGTTCAACATCTACATTCAATATCTAATGTTCCAGTTGTGATCTTACCAGTTGTAATTGAAAACTGACAATTTGTTACTCATCCAATTGATAATTTCTGGGACTTTCCAAGCCTTCCCTTTTGCTTTGGTAGAATTCTCTAGGGGCTTGTCTTGACTTCGTATTAAATGGGATTTAAACTAGGAAGAAAAGCAGACGTAGCCAGAAAGCTAGAGCCACATAAATACAACAGGATCTCTGTTTAGGAAAGTTGGAACTCTAGAAGCACTCAATTCACTATTTGGTCAAAGAAAAACAGATCCCTATACACTGTTAGGTTTAACTGCAGAAATCATGAGGGAAATGTCATGTAGTTTACCAAAATAATAAAGTGACACGGTACAGATATATTCTTCTTTTTGTGGATAACGTGACTACATTTTCCTCCCTTATATATTATTAGGATGATTTTAGCAGACAAAGAAATAATAGAAGCTGATTACTTAAAAGGGGGAAAATTGGCTTCCATTCAACTCATGCATGTAGTCCAAGGATGAATATAAAAATGTATCATCTTGAATTCTACAGGTTCTCCTGAATATAAAAATATTTTAGCTGGGCACAGTGGCTCATGCCTGTAATCTCAGCACTTTGGGAGGCCGAGGCGGGTGGGTGACCCGGGGTCAGGAATTCTAGACTAGCCTGGCCAACATGGTGAAACCCTGTCTCTAGTAAAAACATAAAAATTAGCCAGGCGTGGTGGCACGCACCTGTAATTCCAGCTACTTGGGAGACTGAGGCATGAGAATCACTGGAACCCAGGAGGCAGAGGTTGTAGTGAGCCGAGATCATGCCACTGCACTCCAGCCTGGGCAAAAAAAAAAAAAAAAGAAATTTAGTCTACTTATCTAGTTGGAAGGAGGAAGGTCACATACTTTCATTCATCCTTGAAATGCTTGCTCATAAATGATATAACACAACAGGCACCATGAAGCATGTGAACTGAATCCAGCACTATGATAGCAGCATATAGGGAATGCGCAGATACCAACTGTGCCCTGGATGACACATCATCAAAAATTTTTAAAAGGTGGTCTTGGACTTACGGTCACATAAACAACTTAGTAGACTGAAAACAGACTTAAACAGAGAGGGAATAAAGATGATGATTATCCTACTGAGGAAGAAGAAGGTCAGCAAGATGGGGCTAACTGCAAACCAGTGTCAAAGTTACAGAGGTCATCAAGATCACCTTAAAGACATAAGACCCTCACTAGCTGCCAGCTCACTGCTTCACCAAGTGCACAAGGGTGGCTGGGGCTTCTGTGAAGGATCGTTTTTTTGGTCACCAAGGATGGCACTCTTATCCACTCATTCACTCCTTTTCCTCTTATCTTCTTAGCTACTACTGATCTCTGTATCTTTTCCTAAAAGAGTCACCTAGCCCTGATAGACTTCGCTCAAGATCACTGATAAACTGCAAGGATAAATGGATGGTAGAACTATTCCTTAGACTTGGTGTTTCTAGAAGGTGAGTAAATTCTGCATACAAAAGTACTGTGGTTTCCCTGCCAGTAAGACTTAAGCTTTAACTTCTTTCACACATCCAGGGATAGATTTGCAGTATTTTGTCTTCTGGGTCCTGCTAGATCACAGTCCAACAGAATCCAAGCATCTGATATCATTTAGTATGTTTCATAATTTAAAAATGGTCAAGACTGAAGAAATATTCATAACATGCTTTTTAATCATGCATTTGTAGAAAAACCTTATTTAAGAATTAGTTACAATAGAAAAGTTAAAGCTTTTTTTTTTTTTTTTTAAGAAAATCTGACTGGAGGCTATTAAACTTAGTACACTTATGCAGGAACAGAAAACCAAATACCTCATGTTTTCACTTATAAATGGGAGCTAAATGATAGGAACTTATGAATGCAAAGAAGGAAACAACAGCCAAGCCAAGAGTGGTGGCTCATGCCTGTAATCTCATCACTTTGGGAGGTTGAGGCAGGCAGACCACTTGAGGCCAGGAGTTCAAGACCAGCCTGGCCAACTCAGCAAAACCCTGTCTCCATTAAAAATAGAAAAAAATTAGCCAGGTGTGGCGGCACACGCCTGTAATCCCAGTTACTTGGGAGGCTGAAGCACAAGAATCACTTGAACCCAGGAGGCGGAGGTTGCAGTGAGCCAAGATTGTGCCACTGCACTCCAGCATGGGCAACAGAGCGAGACACTGTTTCAAAAAACAACAAAAAAAGACCAGGCCCTGGGGCCTACATGAGGGGTTAAGGAGGGAGGAGGAGAGGAGAAGAAAAGATAACTGTTGGGCACTGGGCTTAATATCCTGGGTGATGAAATAATATGTACAATAACCCCCCGTGATACATGTTTACTTACATAGCAAACCTTCGCATGTACCCCCAAACCAAGAATAAAAGATTTAGAAAAAAAAAAAGAAAGAAAGAAAGAAAGAAAAGAAAACCTGAGCTGTACTTCAGGCCATCTCAACTATCTCAAGCCATCCTAAATGGAAGCAGTAGTTGAAGGAGCCCTATTTCCTAAAGCAGCAAAAGTCCTTGAATCGACTTTTCAAAACAGTAAGCAATTGTTTTTAAGTGCCTACTCCATAAAAACGGTGCTAGCTGCTTGGGATACAAAACTCTCCAAAAGGCAATAACAACAGTGAGTCAGAGGACTAAAATAATTACTTCCTTAGCACTGACAACATTAAGAAGAGGATATGAAAGCAGGAAATTGATTGTAGGACATAAAGTCCTATTAACTGATATTACTGAAACAAAATACTTCACATTCACAAAGTTATAACCCACTTACACTTATTTAATTGATTGAAGGGAGGCAAAAGGATGGAAAAGAGGTAAAAGGATTCAAAGTAACTATAGTAAAGACAGAAAACCAAACATGACACTGTGATTGTCTGAGTGCTGCAGCTTCTGTGTCTTACTGCCAGAAATGTAAAGGCAATAAACAGATGGAAAGTCAAACTATGTTTTATTATTCTGTATGTATCATTAAACGATAGCTGGGGTGGCCAGGCACGGTGGCTCACGCCTGTAATCCCAGCACTTTGGGAGGCTGAGGCAGGCGGATCCCGAGGTCAGGAGATTGAGACCATCCTGACTAACATGATGAAACCCCGTCTCTATTAAAAATACAAAAAATTAGCCGGGCGTGGTGGCGGGCGCCTGTAGTTCCAGCTACTCGGGAGGCTGAGGCAGGAGAATGGCGTGAACCCAGGAGGCAGAGCTTGCAGTGAGCCGAGATGCGCCACTGCACTCCAGCCTGGGTGACAGAGTGAGACTCCGTCTCAAAAAAAATCTAAATAAACAAATAAAAATAATAGCTGGGTACATTCCAAAGACTAGAAAGAACCTCTACTGTTAGTGATAACACACAGAACAAGAGGTAGGATTTTCAAAGATAATCTTGTTTATCAGAGACTAGATTGTACTGTAAGTGTAGAGAAGCCTAAAAACAAAATTATTTCATCTGGCAAATGGAATATCTCAGATATATAACTCAACAAAAGAAATCTGTAACTCTATTCTAGATCTTTTGAAATTATTGGCACAAACCCAAAGGCCTGATCAAAGTATTTCAGTGTTGATTTACTTAACAAGCATGTAACAGCAGAGAGTATGTATAAGACACTGTTTAAGACCAGCAATGGACGAGGTCATCAAATACATTAAGCTCCACCCACTCAGGCATCCGATAATGAGAATGCAGATGATAAAAATAATGGTAATCATCAGCTATCATTTACTGAGTGATAGATAGCCTGTGCACGGCCCTGTGCCAAGCACATTACAGGTTTATATCATTTACTTCTCACAACAGTACTATGAGAGAGTTATTATATTCCCATATATATTATATTCCCATATTATGATTCCCAGTTTACAGATAAGGAAACTGGGGCTTAGACAAGGCAAACTTGCCTTGTCTAAGAGAGAAGTGCTGACAGACTCACTCCAGGTCTCACCCCTGAACCTCCACACTAGACTGCCTCCCATTTCCAGGTGTGATCATGGAAACGAGGAGGCAGGCAAGCTTGCAAAACAAGAGAGTGGAGTCTGCTTTGCCCACATTTATTCCTGTTTCCAGGTTACAGAAGGTAATTTGGCTGGAAATGTTTTCCATAAAATTCTTAACCAATGGCCCAGTGCGGTGGCTCCTGCCTGTAATCCTAATACTTTAGGAGGCCAAGGCAGGAGGGTTACTTGAGACCATGAGTTTGACACTAACCTGAGCAACACAGTAAGACCTTGTCTCTATTTATTTAAAATAATTTTTTAAAAAATATTCACCACCATAAAATGCTAATTACTTTGGAATTGCTTACCAAAAGAATGTGGCAGCCAGGCACGATGGCTCATATCTGTAATCCTAGCACTTTGGGAGTCCAAGGCAGGCAGATTACTTGAGCTCAGGAGTTTGAGACTAGCCTGGGCAACATGGTAAAGCCCCATCTCTATTAAAAAAAAAAAAAAAAAAAAAGAAAAGGATATGGCTATAGCACAGAAAACATTGCTCTGACCTCAGACAGCCCAGGGTTGAATCCCAGTTTCACGATTTACTTAATTACTTAACTGCTCTGAATTTTAGTTTTCTTCATCTATAAAATGAATTGGAGGAACAATGAAACAACATATGTAAAAGGCCTAGTAGGCCGGACACGGTGGTTCACGCCTGTAATCCCAGCTCTTTGGGGACCCAAGGCGGGCAGTTCACTTGAGGTCAGGAATTCAAGATCAGCCTGTCCAAAATGGTGAAACCCCATCTCTACTAAAAATACAAAAATTAGCCGGGCATGGTGGTACACACCTGTAATCCCAGCTACTCGGGAGGCTGAGGCAGGAGAATCACTTGAACCTAGGAGGCAGAGGTTACAGTGAACCAAGATCACACCACTGCACTCCAGCCTGGGCAACAGAGCAAGACTCCATCTCAAAAAAATATTTGTAAAATAAAATTTAGACCTGGGCAAGATGGCCGAACAGGAACAGCTCTGGTCTGCAGCTTCCAGTGAGATCAACGCAGAAGGTGGGTGATTTCTGCATTTCCAACTGAGGTACCGGTTCATCTCACTGGGACTGGTTAGACAGTGGGTGTAGCCCATGGAGGGCGAGCAGAAGCAGAGTGGGACATTGCCTCACTCAGGAAGCACAAGGAGTCAGTGAACTCCCTTCCTTAGCCAAGGGAAGCCGTAAGGGACTCAGCCATGAGGAACAGTGCATTCCAGCCCAGATACAATGCTTTTCCCACAGTCTTCACAACCCGCAGACCAGGAGATTCCCTCGGGTGCCTACACCACCAGGGCCCTGGGTTTCAGGCACAAAACTGGGCAGCCATTTGGGCAGGCACTGAGCTAGCTGCAGGAGTTTTTTTTTCATACCCCAGTGGCACCTGGAACACCAGCAAGACAGAACTGTTCACTCCCCTGGAAAGGGGGCTGAAGCCAGGGAGACAAGTGGTCTAGCTCAGCAGTTCCCAACCCAATGGAGCCCAGCAAGCTAAGATCTACTGGCTTTAAATTCTCACTGCCAGCACAGCAGTCAGAGGTGGACCTGGGACACTCAAGCCTGGTGGGGGGAAGGGTGTCTGCCATTACTGAGGCTTGAGTAGGTTGTTTTCCCCTCATAGTATAAACAAGGCCACCAGGAAGTTTGAACTGGGCAGAGCCCACCACAGCTGTGCAAATCCATTGTAGCCAGGCTGCCTCTCTAGAGTCAGGGCATCTCTGAAAGAAAGGCAGCAGCCCCAGTCAGGGACTTATAGATAAAACTCCCCTCTCCCTGGGACAGAGCACCTGGGGGAAGGGGAGGCTGTGGGCGCAGCTTCAGCAGACTTAAATGTTCCTGCCTGCCAGCTCTAAAGAGAGCACTGGATCTCCCAGCACAGCACTCGAGCTCTGCTAAGGGACAGACGGCCTCCTTAAGTGGGTCCCTGAATCCCATGCCCCCTGACTGGGAGACATATCCCAGCAGGGGTCGACAGACATCTCATACAGGAGAGCTCTGGTTGGCATCTGGCAGGTGCCCCTCTGGGACAGAGCTTCCAGCGGAAAGAACAGGCAGCAATCTTTGCTGTTCTGCAGCCTCCACTGGTGATACCCAGGCAAACAGGATCTGGAGTAGACCTCCAGCAAACTCCAGCAGAGCTACAGCAAAGGGGTCTGACTTAGAAGGAAAACTAACAAACAGAGAGGAATAGCATCAACGTCAACAAAAAGGACATCCACACAAAAACTCTATCCGAAGGTCACCAACATCAAAGACCAAAGGTAGATATATCCACAAAGATGAGGAAAAACCAGCACAAAAAGACTGAAAATTCCAAAAACCAGAATGCCCCTTCTCCTTCAAAGGATCACAACTCCTCACCAGCAAGGGAACAAAACTGGATGGAGAATGAGTTTGACAAATTGACAGAAGTAGGCTTCAGAAGATGGATAATAATAAACTCCTCTGAGCTAAAGGAGCATGTTCTGACCCAATGAAAGACGCTAAGAACCTTGAAAAAAAAGTTAGAGGAATTGCTAACTAGAATAACCAGTTTCGAGAAGAATATATATAACCCGATAAAGCTGAAAAATCACAGCATGAGAACTTTGTGAAGCATACACAAGTATCAATAGCTGAATCAATCAAGCAGAAGAAAGGATATCAGAGATTGAAGATCAACTTAATGAAATAAAGCGTGAAGACAAGATTAGAGAAAAAAACAATGAAAAGGAACAAACATAGCCTCCAAGAAATATGGGACTATGTGAAAAGACCAAACCTATGTTTGATTGGTGTACCTGAAAGTGACAGGGAGAATGGAACCAAGTTAGAAATCACTCTTCAGGATATTATCCAGGAGAACTTCCCCAACCTACCAAGACAGGCCAACATTCAAATTCAGGAAACATAGAGAACACAACAAAGATACTCCTCGAGAAGGGCAACCCCAAGACACATAATCATCAGATTCACCAAGGTTGAAATGAAGGAAAAAATATTAAGGGCAGCCAGAGAGAAAGGTAGGGTTACCCACAAAAAGAAGCCCATCAGACTAAGAGCAGATCTCTCAGAAGAAACTCTACAAAGCCAGAAGAGAGTGGGGGCAAAATTCAACATTCTTAAAGAAAAGAATTTTCAATCCAGAATTTCATATCCAGGCCAAACTACGCTTCATAAGCGAAGGAGAAATAAAATCCTTTACAGACAAGCAAATGCTGAGAGATTTTGTCACCACCAGGCCTGCCTTACAAGAGCTCCTAAAGGAAGCACTAAATATGGAAAGGAACAACCAGTACAAGCCACTGCAAACACATATCAAATTGTAAAGACCATTGACACTATGAAGAAACTGCATCAACTAACAGACAAAATAACCAGCTAGCATCATAATGACAGGATCAAATTCACACATAACAATATTAACCTTAAATGTTAACGGGCTAAATGCCTCAATTAAAAGATACAGACTGGCAAATTGGATAAAGAATCAAGACTCATTGGTGTGCTGTATTCAGGAGACCCATCTCATGTGCAAAGAAACACATAGGCTCAAAATAAAGGGATGGAGGAATATTTACCAAGCAAATGGAAAGCAAAAAAAAAAAAAAAAAAAAAAAAGAGCAGAGCAGGGGTTGCAATCCTAGTCTCTGATAAAAGAGACTTTAAACCAACAAAGATCAAAAAAGATGAAGAAGGGCATTACATAATGGTAAAGGCATCAATGCAACAAGAAGAGCTAACTGTCGTAAATATATATACACCCAATACAGGAGAACTGAGATTCATAAAGCAAGTTCTTAGAGACCATTCAGGATATAGGCATGGGTAAAGGCTTCATGACTAAAACACCAAAAGCAATGGCAACAAAAGCCAAAATTGACAAATGGGATCTAATTAAACTAAAGAGCTATTGCACAGCAAAAGAAACTATCATCAGAGTGAACAGGCAACCTACAGAATGGGTGAAAATTTTTGCAATCTATCCATCTGACAAAGGGCTAATATCTAGAATCTACAAAGAACTTAAACAAATTTACAAGAAAAAAACAATCCCATTGAAAAGTAGATGAGGGATATGAAGAGACACTTCTCAAAAGAAGACATTTATGCGGCCAACAAACATGAAAAAAAAAGCTCATCACCACTGGTCATTAGAGAAATGCAAACCAAAACCATAATGAGGTATCATCTTATGCCAGTTAGAATGGTGATCATTAAAAAGTTGGGAAACAATAGATGCTGGAGAGGATGTGGAGAAATTGGAACACTTTTCTTTTTGAGACAGAGTCTCACACTGTTGCCCGGGTTGAAGTGCAATGGCGTGATCTTGGCTCACTGCAACCTCTGCCTCCTGGGTCCAAGCAATTCTCCTGCCTCAGCCTCCCAAGTAGCTGGGATTACAGACACCTGCCACTACGCCCAGCTAATTTTTTGTATTTTTAGTCACTATGTAGGCCAGGCTGGTCTCAAACTCCTGACCTCATGATCTGCCCGCCTTGGCCTCCCAAAGTGCTGGGATTACAGGCGTGAGCTACTGTGCCCAGCCCAGGAATGCTTCTGTACTATTGGTGGGAGTGTAAATTAGTTCAATCATTGCGGAAGACAGTGTGGCAACTCCTCAAGGATGTAGAACCAGAAATATCATTTGACCCAGCAATCCCATTACTAGGTATATACCCAAAGGATCGTAAATCATTCTACTATAAAGACACATGCACACGTATGTTTATAGCGCACTATTCACAATAGCAAAGACTTGGAACCAACCCAAATGTCCCTCAATGATAGACTGAATAAAGAAAATGTGGCACATATACACCATGGAATACTATGCAGCCATAAAAAAGGATGAGTTCCTGTCCTTTGCAGGGACATGGATGAAGCTGGAAACCATCATTCTCAGCAAACTAACACAGGAACAGAAAACCAAACACTGCATGTTCTCACTCATAAGTGGGAGCTGAACAACGAGAACACATGGACACAGGGAGGGGAATATCACACACTGGGGCCTGTCAGTGGGTGCAGAGTTAGGGGAGGCATAGCATTAGGAGAAATACCTAATGTAGATGACAGGTTGATGGGTGCGGCAAACTGCCATGGCACATGTATACCCATGTAACAAACCTGTCCCAGAACTTAAAGTATAACAAAAATTAAAAATAAAATAAAATTTAAAAATAAAATAAAAGGCCTAGTAGCGTCCCTGGTCCATAGATTCAATAAATATTAGCCATGTGTGCTTCCATGCAAGGGCCCAGGGTGTCAGGGCCAAAAGGATATCTTTCCAAGGTAGAAGCCTTTTCAGACATTATTTTTATAGAAGGGTCTAGAAGTAACTCTAGGTGGTCTCGGGGAAAAGACATTGGGGATACTGAAATAAAATCCTTCCCAGGAACCCCAGGATGTGAAAGTTTCTTCCCAAAGGCTCACTCATGCATGGCATTTTCTTAGTATTCCCAGGAAGTTTACCATATTAACTTGCTGGTGCTTTACTGCACAGTAATTTATCGGTGCTGCTTTTGAGACTGAAGAGATAGTCAGTATGTCAACAGACCCTCAAAGGAGAAAGAGGCTAAAGTTCAGAAAAGGAACATAGCAGTGGCAAGACATAGTCTTTTTTTTTTTTAACTGTCTTTATATATTTTCTATATTGTTCATAGCTTTAAAAAAGAAGATGCAGAAAAAAAAAACCCACCTACTTTTTAAAAAATAAACTTTACATCTCAGAATAACTTTAGATTTACAGAAAAGCTGCAAAGAAGGCCAGGCATGGTGGCTCATGTCTGTAATCCCAGAACTTTGGGAGGCCGAGGCAAGCAGATTACTTGAGGTCAGGAGTTCGAGAGCAGCCTGGCCAACATGGTGAAACCCGTCTCTGCTAAAAATACAAAAATTAGCTGAGCGTGGTGGTGGGCACCTGTAATCCCAGCTACTCAACAGGCTAAGGCAGGAGAATCGCTTGAACCTGGAAGGCAGAGGTTGCAGTGAGCCGAGATGGCGCCACTCCACTCCAGCCTGGGTGACAGTGTGAGACTCTGTCTCAAAAAAATAAGTAAATAAATACAAAAATTAGCTGGGCGTGATGCTACGCGCCTGTAATCCCAGCTACTCGGTTGCAGTAAGCCAAGATTGCACCACTGCACTCCAGCCTGGGAGACACAGAAAGACTCCATCTCAAAAAAAGAAAAAAAAAAAGAAAAGCTGCAAAGATAGTACAGATAGCTCCCTTATGCCCTTCATCCAGCACCCCCAAATGTTAACATAACTATGGTACATTTGTTGAAACTGAGACATTAACATTGGTATACCCATCTGCTTTTAAATCTAGCTTAGAGCTATAAGGAACTCTTTGTGTTGACACAGGAAGAAAGCTGTTCCTTAAAATCGTATGTTTCATAAGGAAGTTTGCTTAGTTATTTAATGAAAAAGACATTTGTCCTTGTAGCTGACAGTGCCAGCTGCTTACTCAAACCAATCTCTCTTTCTTCCTCCTTAAGAGTTTTGCTCAGGGCAGTAGTGTGCCCAGCCAAAACCATATGAGTCACCGACTGCCTTCCAGCATGGGGTGACCATGTGACACAGTTCTGGCCCATGAGATGTGGATGAAATCCCTGGGACAGACTGCCCTTCCCAGATAAAAAGCAAAGTCTTGCTAGGTGACACCTCTCCGCTCTTAACTCTTTGTCATTCCCTGTTCTTCCTGCCCAGAGTGCAGGCATGAGGCCTGGTGTACACTAAGAACAGGAGAGAGAGAGATCGACAGCACCTTTGTGGGGAGTCTCAGTGTCAGCCTGGGATTCCAGACCTGGGGGCATCTCATTTCAGGAGGCAGAGAAACCTCACTGCTTAAACTATCTTTACTGCAATTTCTGTTATTTGTTGCTAAACACAACCCAGATAGCATCCCAAATTCAAGTCTAGAGGCTTAAACTATCTTTACTGCACTTTCTGTTCTTTGTTGCTAAACACAACCCAGATAGCATCCCAAATTCAAGTCTAGAGACATAAGATCAAAAGCTTAGGAAACAAACACTTTCTATTTGAAGCCCATATCATGTAAGAAACTATGCTTGACTCAGAAGCCATGAAGCTGCTTAGACAGGAAGTCAAGCTGTCAGAAGACATGGCTTCTAGCAACGTGGCTCAGATTCCCCTGCAACAGAACAGGTGAATGTTCAGTTATGTTATGTTCAGTCCTTAGGCCTCAATTTTTCCATCTGTGGAAGAGAAATTACGATACTGTATTCTTTTATCCAAAGCAAGTGAAATTAATAAATATGTAGAAACCAATCTCTCCCTGAAAGACATGGCCTCCATAATGCTAATATACCATTAATAATATTGTTCTGCTTTCAGTAAAACTCCAAAGGACCCCACAATGAAAACTAGAATTTTTTTTTTTTTTTTTTTTTTTAGAGACGGAATCTCACACTGTCGCCCGGGCTAGAGTGCAGTGGCATGATCTTGGCTCACTGCAACCTCTGCCTCCCAGGTCAAGCGATTCTCCTGCCTCAGCCTCCTGAGTAGCTGGGATTACAGGCGCCCGCCACCACTCCTAGCTAATTTTTTGTATTTTTAGTAGAACGAGGTTTCACCATGTTGGCCAGGCTGGTCTCAAACTCCTGACCTCGTGATTCGCCTGCCTTGGCTTCCCAAAGTGCTGGGATTACAGGCATGAGCCATCACGCCCAGGCTGAAGACTAGGAATTTAAGAGAATTGCCAAAATCAAGTCCAGTCTAAACAATAATAGCCAACTACATTTTTTTTTTTTTTGAGATAGGGTCTTGCTCTGTTGCTTGGAGTGCAGTGGCACAATCACTGCTCACTGCAGCTTTGACTTTTCCAGGCTCAAGCGATCCTCTCATCTCAGCTTCCTTAGTAGTTGGGACTACAGGCGTGCACCACCACACCTGGCTAATTATTTTGATATTTTGTAGAGATGGAGTTTCACTGTGTTGCCCAGGCTTGTCTTGAATTCCTGGGCTCAAACGATTGCCTGCCTCGGCCTCCCAAACTGCCGGGAATACAGGCGTGAGCCACTGTGCCCATCCTACATTTTTTACTTCTGGAAATATTAAAAAATCAAAGGTAAAGTAAAAACGGAGTGGAAAGAAAAAGTAGAAAATTGAAGCTGCAAATTGACCTGAATAGACTCCCCCTAAAATATAATTGGTAGTGTAGAATTTGGTGTTAATTCAGTTTGGAAGCCATACATTAGCAGTTTGATGGACATTGTTTCGATTCTTTAGGAGAACCTGTTAAACAAGCACAGGTATTGTTTCTCATGGAGGCCATAGAACATTTGTTTGGAACTTGGATTCTGGAGTCAGGCACTATAGTTCTATTTCTCCTCATGCCATTTACTGTGTTTTCTTTGGGTGACTTCCTAATACCTTTGGGCTTTAGCTTCCTCATCAAAAACTGAGAGAGAAAGAAAATAGGATTGTGAAATCATGGTGCTGGGGAAGGGAGAACACTTGTTGTTACCTATGTGGCTGGTACCCGCTTTATATGGATGTCCAAACTGGCACTGTAAAAATACAGATATCAGAAATCTCAAACATAGAGGAACAAAGATCACAAAGATAAGAGACTGAAAAATGAAATGCGGCTGGGCACAGTGGCTCACGCCTGTAATCCCAGCACTTTGGAAGGCCGAGGCAGGTGGATCACCTGAGGTCAGGAGTTCGAGACCAGTCTGGCCAAGATGGTGAAACCCTGTCTCTATTAAAAACACAAAAATTAGCAGGCTGTGGTGGCACGTGCCTGTAATCCCAGCTGCTTGGGAGGCTGAGGCAGGAGAATTGCTTGAACACAGGAGGCGGAGGTTGCAGTGAGCCGAGATTGCACCATTGCACTCCAGCCTGGGCAACAAGAGCAAAACTCCATCTCCAAAAAAAACACAAAGAGAGAAAAGAAAAATGAAATGCACACAGGTCAGGACACCATGCTGCCCTCTGCTGGTTTCAAAACAGCCTAGAGCTGTGTTCTCCAAGATGGCAGCCACTAGCCACGTGAGCCTTGAAATGTGAGTCTGATTAAGTGAAAAAACACACTGGATTTTGAAGACTTAGTAAAACAAAATGTAAAGTAGCTAATTTGCATTTTTCATATAGATTGCATTTTTAAATGATAATATTTTGGAGATGGCGAGTTAAAGTATATTATGAAGATTAATTTAACCCATTCCTCCTTTTTTTCTTGCTATTTCTACTAGAAAATTTAAAATCACATATGTAGATCATCTTGGTGGCTCCTAGCATATTTTCATTGAGTAGCCCTGGTCTGGTGGCTGATTTCCCACAAGAACAGAACAGCCAACCAACAAACAAGTTCACCCCTTTCATTGGGTACAGCACCTTGAAAGCCATTTGCCATAGAAGATGATCCTTGTCCTGAACAAGCAAATGATCAAGAGTTGTTCCAGTTTTTCTCACACTTATCTCCCCCATCCCATTTCCCTTATTTTGATGAGGAAGCACATTTTGTTCCCACTTAAGGGGAATTCCCCATTGAGGTTATGATTTCAGCACCAAGAAGGATTTCAGAGTCACAGGAGTGAGCCAGTGGGGCAAAACCAACACCCACCCCTTCCCCAGTGGCCTGGAGGCTTTGCCAACTGCCAATATGATCAAAACCTGGGACAGCTGGGGGAGTGGCTAAAATAAAATTTAAAGAATATGAACCCTGATACGCAGGCCTTCCTTGGATGGAAGCGGGGGTGGGGTGAGCTCTTTGTTGGGTTAAGTGTCATCACTCAGAGGTGAAAGAAAGTAAAGGGAAGCTTTCTAGAAAAAAAGCTGTGCCGGGTGCAGTAGCTCACGCCTGTAATTCCAGCACTTTAGGAGGCCAAGGCGGGTGCATCACATGAGGTCAGGAGTTGGAGGCCAGCCTGGGCAACACTGCAAAACCCTGTCTCTATGAAAAATACAAAAATTAGCCACGCCCATAGTCCCAGCTACTTGGGAGGCTGAGGAGGGAGAATTGCTTGTGCTTGGGAGATGGAGGTTGCAGTGAGCCAAGATCATGCCACTGCACTGGAGCCTGGGCAACAGAGCAAGACTCCATCTCAAAAAAAAGAAAAAAAGCTGGATGAAAGGTTCTAGTCTTTAAAATGTTGATTTTAAAATAACATACTAATTAATAATTTTTAAAAACATTACTCTCTAAATCAAAACTGATTATGAATATTAATCAACACACATATTTTTCCAATCATAATCAGGATAGATGTATGTGAGTGTAAGTGAAATTCCTTCTTAAATTTCATCTTCATACCGTTCAGTGGTCACACTGATGAGTTTGCTTATGCTCAGTTTTATTCCTGGTAGTTACTCCCTGGCATTAACATACTTGGACTGTTATACTATATATAACATACTTGGATAGTTATAGTATTAGCATAACTATCCATTCCTGGCTAGAGTGGGGGTGAGCAGGGAGCAGGGAGAGGGAAGATAGAATGAAGGAGTTTTTCCAAAGAACCAGAGAGCCAAACAGAAAAGACGATCCAGATGTACTGAGATAAGAATGATCAGCTAAGAGAAACTGAATTATAGTGAGCGGCTCAGAATCAAAAGCCAGAAGAAGCTAGTGGAAAAACTTCTAGAGGAAGAATCATGAGTGACAGCAGTGCAGCAAGGCTGAAACGGCTGAGAGTAATCATTGTTTATACCTGCATAAGGAGAGCCTGGGTCCCAGAAAGGAATCCCAGCCCTAACCCCCTAGCCACCCAGCTGGGAGGGGGCTGATACTAGAAGCTCACCCAAGGTTGACACAGGGGTCAGGGCTAGAAAAAAGGTCTGTGATGGAAAGAGAATGGAAACAATTCACTGCTTAAAGGAGAGCCTCTCAACTTTTGGTCCCCTTGTCTCCTCAGCCCCCGCCTCCCATTGATGAGTATGATTTAGCTCATGTTCATCAGGAACTGGAACTTAATATCACAGCACTCTTTGACCAGGAGAGAGATGAAGCATATCAGAATCTGAAGTTTGAACTCTCTGTTCCACCCAGGAGACTGAGAAACCTGATATGCTCTTATAGCGAGCCTGAGACCTCAGCCTACAGGCCCCACTGAAAATGACCACTTAAACCCTGCTGAGGATTTAAATGACCAGATAAGGCCAAGCTGAGCACTCAGTAGGAGCACACTTTCAATATACCTCAACTGCATAGAGATCTTGTGCTTGTGTTTTAAGACTTCTGTGTGCTGTTGTAAAAGATCATGCTTGGGCAAAGTGAGGACCACACACTGCAGGGGACACTGGGTGACAAGCTGTCAGGACTGAGGCAGGGGTGGGTAGGAACACAGGCTTCAGAAGCAAGCATAGGTCCTCGAGAAGCAGTTTATATACAATGGACAAAGATTCTACTAATGTCAAGAAGGAAAGAAATATTCGTAGGTATGACACTGTTTACAAAAGAAAAGCCTCAAATGGGCATGGTGGTTCATGCCTGTAATCCCAGAACTTTGGGAGGCTGAGGTGGGAGGATCACTTGACCCTAGGAGTTCAAGATCAGCCTGGGCAATGTAGCAAGACCCCATCTTTAAAAAAAAAAAGAGAGAGAGAAACCTCTGGTCTGTGTGCATAACACTCTTCTTTCAGAAGATTACATAAGATAAGGCATTGTGTATTCCTTTCATACTTTCTGAAAAGTTAAGGCTTGGTGCCGTTACAGGTACATTTTCCTTTAACCTAAACCAACACTATATTGTGTGCCAATGTCTTAGCCCTCTATAAAGCAACCTGTTCCTTTCTATTTACATTACAACAGCATTCTGGCTGTGTCTATTTTTCCTCCTGCATTGGATTCAGCTATAATAGAAAGTAACACAGGGCCAAAGCATATGAGAGAGCACAGTGGGAAAATGCCCAGAAAGTCTAACCTGGGAAAGTAAAAAATTAGATTAGATTACAGCTGCTGCTAAGATTACACTTGAAATGTTAAATATTGAAAGTAGATTGAGAAAATACTCTACCCAGCTTTTTTTTTTTTTTTTTCTTTTCAAAGTTGAACATTTAGGAGCTAAGAATGATTATACCAGTTGCGAATGCCTCAATGTCTTCATCTAAAAAAACAGAGATGGTCACGTGCAGTGGCTCATGCCTATAATTCCAATACTTTGGGAGGCTAGGGCGGGCGGATCACTTGAGGTCAGGAGTTTGAGACCAGACTGGCCAACATGTCGAAACCCCGTCTCTACCAAAAGTACAAAAAAATTAGCTGGGTGTGGTGGCACATGCCTGTAATTCTAGCTACTTGGGAAGCTGAGGCAGAAGAATCGCTAGAACCCGGGAGGCAGAGGTTGCAGTGAGCCAAGATTGTGCCCCTGAACTCCAGCCTGGGCGACAGAGTAAGGCTCCATCTAATAAAAAATGGAATAAAATTTAAAAAGAGAGATAACAGTATCAAGTGCATTGATTGCTTGTGAAGATTAAATGAGCTAATAGCAGTAAAGAACAGCCTGCCAAGCACTCATTTCCCTGTGGAAACAGGGCTTGCTTTTTCTTTTGTTTTTCTTTGCAGGGTGTGCGGGCAGGGGGGAGAGTGGAACAACTACCCCCATTCTCCCACTTGGTGAATCTGTCAGTCAAAGGGTCCCCACCCAGGGTCAAGAGGTGAGCCTGTGACCCGACCCAGCCAATAAGGGTCCTCTCTAGAACATTAGCATCTGGAGAAGGCAACTGCATATGCAGAAAACAGAGCTGATTCACCTGGCCATAGATGGCTGGAAGGGATTACCTTTTAGTCACTAGTTTCTGGTTCCTGGATCCCCAGAGTTTCTTCAGTTTCTCTTCTTCAGGTAGCCTTGTTTTCAACATTTCCTTTAACTATCAGCTGGCTCTGCCATATATTTAAAGGAAGTGATGATTGGAACTGCTTATATTCAAAGAAAGCTTGCTGGTATAAACACCAGTATTGTGCCCAGCAAAGGCCAAGTCCTCAGTAAGTGGTCACTTTTGTCACGTGTTCATTCTATATATATATATATATATATATGCCAAATCAATAGGAATACAGAAATGAACAAAACAACTTCTCTATCCTTAAAACATTTACTCTCTAGTTAGGGGTAAAGAAAGGCTAAGACACAGGGTGCCATCTATAAATAAGTCTCCTCCATTTCTTCTTCTTGTCTTGAAAGTCCTCTTGGCAAGAAGTTAGCAAATGCAAATCGGAGAGCATGAGTAGGGGGCTGGAAGCGATGGCTCATGCCTGCAACCCCAGCACTTTGGGAGGGCCAGGCAGGTGGATTGCCTGAGGTCAGCAGTTCAAGAGCAGCCTGGCCAATATGGTGAAACCCCGTCTCTATTAAAAATACAAAAATTAGCCCAGTGTGGTGGCACGCACCTGTAATCCCAGCTACTCAGGAGGCTGAGGCAAGAGAATCACTTGAACCCAGCACAATCTTGGTTCACTGCACTCCAGCCTGGGCAACAAAGTGAGACTCCATCTCAAAAAGAAAAAAAAAAAAAAAAAGGAGCGAGCATGAGTAGGAGAGCAGGAGAGCCGCGACAGAGAGGAAGGGCGGGTGGGCAAGCAAGACTAGGTTGGCACTGACAGACGCTCCCCTGGACCAAGCTTCAGTCAGGCTCCTTTGAGCCCTCTTTTCTACTGGGCCTCCACCTTGCTGTTCCCTTCCCCTCCCCTCCACCCCCCATCCTGCTATCTTTGCTTACCCAGCCCAGTTTTAGCAAATAACCCTGATAAGTCGGTATACTGAAAATCCCTCACCCTTGATACCCAATCAAGTTTGTTATCTCCACCTTTGATTTCTAAGTCCTTGGCCTGTCTTGAGTAAGACTCTCTCCACCCTAAGTCTCCTATTTAGTAATTTTCCATCCACTGACCCACCCCGCACTGTGCTCCTTGACTCTAAATCCCTACTTGTCCCTATAAGTTGAGCCCAATCTGTCTCCCTTATTGCAATACCCCTATTGTAATTATCTTAAACAAAGTTTTCCTTACTTTTCTAACAAGTGTCAATAATTTTTTTCTTAATGCCATATAGTCTTGAGAAAGTTGCAATTGATGGGGCTCAGGACATGTCACCCCGAAATGTGGCTACCTGGCATAAGGATTGTTTAGTACTGGTTATTTTGAGAAGCTGCAGACACAACAGTAGCTCCAAAAAGTTGTCCTTTCAGAAATGTACATCTGTAAAGGAAATGTCCTTTTGTCCTTTTTTAAATTGTTTTTTTGTTGTTAGAGATGGGATTTTGCTATGTTGCCCAAGCTGGTCTCAAACTCCTGGGCTCCAGCAATCCTCCCGCCTTGGCCTCTAAAAGTGTTAGGATTACAAGTGTGAGCCAACATGCAGAGATGGGAAATGCCCCTCTGTAAGGGTCTCTCCCTCTCTGCACCAGGAACAGAAAGAAAATTAAGTCACTAGAGACTCGTAATAAATAAAGAAGGTGTTGACCTAAATCTGGATGACAAACCATACATTTGTATAAGGCGCTTTTTCTGACCCTCTGGTTTTAACTGGGTTACATCTTTTTTTCTTTGTTTCAGGGAATAATGGTATTTAAGCCTGAAGTCTAAACTACCCACACCCCCCCCCTTTTTTTTTTGAGACAGTCTTGCTCTGTTGCCCAGGCTGGAGTGCAGTGGTGTGATCTCAGCTCACTGCAACCTCTGCCTGCTGAGCTCAAGCAATTCTTGTGCCTCAACCTCCCAAGTAACTGGGATTACAGGCACACACCATCATACCTGCCTAATTTTTGTATTTTTAGTAGAGACAGGGTTTCACCATGTCAGCCAGGCTAGTCTAGAACTCTTGGCCTCAAGTGATTCACTCGCCTCAGCCTCCCAAAGTGCTGGGATTACAGGTGTGAGCCACCACGCCTGGCCTGAACTACTCTTTTGAGATCTATCCTAGAGATTTACTCATTTCTCTGGATTTTCACCCATATTTACAGAGGGCATACATATTAAACTTCTGTTCATTTTTTTCTTGTTAGTCTGTCCTTTGTTACAGCAGGTCTCAGTTAAGAACTCATGAAAAGTAAAGAAAAAATGATTTTTCCTCCTCTGTGTAATCTTGCCTTTAGCCTCAATCATCAGTACCTTCTTTCTCTTTTTTTTTTTTTTTTAAAGAGACAAGATCTCACTATGTTTCCCAGGCTTGTCCCAAACTCCTGTCCTCAAGCAATCCTCCCCGCTCAGCCTCCCAAAGTGCTGAGATTACAGGCATGAGCCACCACACCCAGTTAGTATCTTCTTTTTCTTCCTTCCCTCTCCTCTTCCCCTTTTTCCCCTTTCCTTTCCAGCTGGGCTATTCCAGGCTTAGGCTGATCTCTATCAATTATCTTAATTATTGGAGAGATGCAGTTAATTCCTGTCTGGATGTGGCCTCTAGCTTCCTTTGCTGCAGATCCCAAATTCTCTCTTCACAGCCAGCAGAGCAAATGTCTCTGCTATTGTCTTCCACTGAAGGATGAGATAATCATAGCTACTCTCAAGCAACTGGGAGGATTAAAAAGATAATGTATGTAAAACTGCTTTGTATATGGCACGGTATGATATAAATATATGTTTAAAACAAAAGAAAAAGAAAGAGGGCTTAGTGTTGAAATTGTTGAAGTGCTCTGACTAAAGTTCTAAAAGAGGAAATTATCCTCCCAGACACAGCAGCGGCGGCCTGGTAGGCTAGGGTCAGCTGCTGCAGCTGTGAGCAATTTACCCACATGATTATCTGGTTTCCATCTCCCTCCATTTAAGGCTGCTAAAATAGCTGGATGGCAACTAAGGGAGTTGGGAAAGATAACTTATGTGAGTAAAGAAGTGTGTTCAGGCCCTTTGCAGTGGCTCACACCTGTAATCCTGGCACTTTGGGAGGCCAAGGCTGGAGGATCGCTTGAGCCCAGGAGTTCAAGACCAACCTGGGCAACTTGGCAACAACCCCCGTCTCTATGAAAAATAAAAAAAATCAGCCTTGTGTGGTGGTGAGCACTTGTAGTCCTGGCTACTCAGGAGCTGAGGTGGGAGGACCACTTTAGCCTGGGAGGTCAAGGCTGCAGTGAGCCATGATCATGTCACTGCGCTACAGCCTGGTCAACAGTGCAAGACCCTGTTTCAAAAAAAGAAAAGAGGCCAGGTGCAGTGGCTCATGCCTGTAATCCCAACACTTTGGGAGGCCGAGGTGGGCAGATCACCTGAGGTCAGGAGTTCAAGACCAGCCTGACCAACATGAAGAAACCCTGTCTCTACTAAAAATACAAAATTAGCCGGGTGTGGTGGCACATGCCTGTAATCCCAGCTACTCAGGAGGCTGAGGCAGGAGAATTGCTTGAACCTGGGAGGCGAAGGTTGTGGTGAGCTGAGATCACACCATTGCACTCCAGCCTGGGCAACAAGAGCGAAACTCCGTCTCAAAAAAAAAAGTGTGTTCATCCCATTTCCCATTTGCAAAGGTTACCCAAAAATCTCAAGGTCCCTGGTCATTGTTTGGGAGAAAAGAATCTTGTAGATTTCACAGGTTAATAATTTTTGTAGTATAAATATCTGCCAGGCTATGTCAGCTGATTCGGCTGACGCAATAGAACTTGAGAATTTTTTTCTAGTGGGGCCTGCAGTTAGCATCTCATCTTCTTTAGTGGTTAAGAGTGCAGGCTCTGAAGCTAGACTGTCTTGATTTGAATCTTGAATCTACCACTCACTAGCTCTCATCTTCAACATGTTACTTTTTTTTTTTTTTTTTTTTTTTGAGACAGAGTCTTACTCTGTCACACAGGCTGGAGTGCAGTGGCACGATCTCGGCTCACTGCAACTTCTGCCTCCTTGGTTCCAGCAATTCTCCTGCCTCAGCCTCCCAAGTAGCTGGGACTACTGGCACATGCCACCACCACACCCGGCTAATTTTTGTATTTTTAGTAGAGACAGAGTTTCACTATGTTGCTTAAGCTGGTCTTGAACTCCCGACCTCAAGTGATCTGCCTGCCTCAGCCTCCCAAAGTGCTGGGATTACAGGCCTGAGCCACCATGCCCAGCCTTCAGCATGTTACTTAACCTCATCTCAAAAATGAGAATGATTATGATACCTAACTCACAGAGTTTTTGAGGGAAATACATACGTGAATAGAGTTCTTAGAACAGCGGCTGGGATATAGTAAGAGCTCTATACATTTCACCTATTAGAGTAGATCAGATCACATACAAGAGCTAGCATTTGAGGGCCATAAGAGGTAGATGCTGTGTTAAAAGCTTTTGCCAGGCCGGGTGTGGTGGCTCATGCCTGTAATCCCAGCACTTTGGGAGGCTGAGGTGGGCGGATCACAAGGTCAGGAGATCAAGACCATCCTGGCTAACACGGTGAAACCCCGTCTCTACTAAAAATACAAAAAAAAAAATTAGCTGGGCGTGGTGGTGGGCGCCTGTAGTCCCAGCTACTTGGGAGGCTGAGGCAGGAGAATGGCGTGAACCTGGGAGGCGGAGCTTGCAGTGAGCAGAGATTGCACCCCTGCACTCCAGCCTGGGAGACAGAGCAAGACTCCGTCTCAAAAAAAAAAAGCTTTTGCCAAGCGCAATCACTTAATTCTCCCAACAATTCTGTGCAGGAAAGAGTTACCATAGCAGCCCCAATACAGAAGGGCAGGCTTATGGGGCTGGCCCATGGCTAGCATCTGGGAACCTGGCTTTTGGAAGGTTCCCAAGTCACTAACTGATAAGGACTTTGCCCACCTGGTGCACTGAATTGTGTTGTATCGGCCTGCCTAGACTGTTTGTACAAACAGTGTGATTTATGGAGAATACTTGCTTTCCTTCTGAGAGTCTGCAATGCTGCTGGTTGTGGCTGGCTGAGCAAGAAAAGCCCCCAGTAAAAATCTTTGGCTCTGCACCTCAACATGGTATTAGGGCTCAGAAACGGATATCCCAAAATATGGCACTTTGATATGCTGAAGTGAAGAAAAATCTACGATGTCTCTGACCTTCTCCCCTGCTTCTGCCCCTCAATCCTATGTGTCCCCCAAAGCACTGGATAAAGGTCTCCGAAGTTCCTTACCTGCGTAAGTCTGGACCTGCCAAAGAAGAAAACAATTTACCTCTGGTTCCTTCCCTGAGTTTTCATTAACTGAACTCATATGACAGGAAGAAAGACTGAAGTCTGTCGACAAACCTGGTCAGACTTTTGCCATAAACCATGGTCTGCTCTGCTGACGCAATGGACTTTGTAGCAGGCCCTTGTATATTCTTCAAGCCCATTGAATCCTCCTAAAAATCGTTCACACTTCTCCATCTCCCTTTCCTCTAAGAAGTAGGATAGATAGTATCTGTACCCCACTGGGATATTAAGCAATCACTCTGGTTCTCCCAGTGTACACACTAATAAATTGGTTTGCCTTTTCTCCAATTAATCTGTCTTTTGTGAGTTGATTTTTCAGCCAACCTTTTTTTTTTTTTTTTTTTTTTTGAGACGGAGTCTCGTTCTGTTGCCCAGGCTGGAGTGCAGTGGTGCAATCTCCGCTCACTACAAGCTCCGCCTCCCGGGTTCACACCATTATCCTGCCTCAGCCTCTCGAGTAGATGGGACTACAAGGCGCCCACCACCCCACCACACCCGGCTAAGTTTTTTGTATTTTTAGTAGAGACGGGGTTTCACCGTGTTAGCCAGGATGGTCTCCATCTCCCAACCTTGTGATCCGCCCGCCTTGGCCTCCCAGAATGCTGGGATTACAGGCGTGAGCCACTGGGCCCGGCCGATTTTTCAGCCAACCTTCAGACGGCAAAGGGGATATTTTCCCTTGGCCCCTAGGAGGGCTCCCCTGGCGGAGATATTGCACACGTGTTACTGCATTTCACGGCTAGAGAAGGGAGTCCCTTCAAGAAGGAATGACATAGGAAACTGTGCCTGGATTTCTCCACACTCCACCCGATGTGCCCTTTTCTCTTGCTGACCCTGCTGTGTATCCCTTCACTGTAATAAATCTTAGCCACGAACACAACTACACGTTGAACCCTCCTAGTACACACTGAACTTGTGGATGTTCATAGGTCTCTGAAAAAACAAACTCTCAAAGGTCTATCATGTAACTCTAATTTTATAGTTTCAAAATCCGAGGAATGGGAAAGTTACAAGATGCAGACGTGGCCACTTAGTAGGTGAAAAAGCCGCATCTAAATCCAGTCTCTCTTTCCAAAGACTGTGCTCATTCCATCGTGCCAGGCAGCCATACCCAGTCACATACATCCCAGATCAAGGCAAGCTTCTTTCTAAGACACAACACCTAGTAGCTACAGGGTAGCTCTGCAACTTGAGAAAATCTCTTAAAGGATTTGAAACCCAGATTTCTTCACTGTAAATCTGCAATAATAATACTAATGCCACAAAATTGCTGTGAGGATTTAATAAGTACAACATACAAAGCATATGTGTGAAGCACACATATTAAATACACAGTATATTAAGATCTATAAAGTAGCCTAATGCCTTTATAGATGGTACACATCTATAAATTAAAAAGCTAGACAAATATGTATAGATGTGGTCAACATACAGACATTTGTATAAATATGTACATATACATGCATATATATATCCACATAAATACACATGCATGTTAATTATTCATCTAACAATTTCTGCCTTGAGTAAAGCACACCAGTCACCATTCATAGATGAAGCTAGTTAGGATTTCATAGGTGAACCTGATTTTTACACTTACTGGTTTCAAAATAGGGAACCACTTTTATCCAGAAACTTTCTGCTCAAAGCTTAAAGGCTGACTTTCCTTAATGTTTAACCTATGAAATTAATTATTAGCCAGACAATTAAAAGCTTTGCTCAAGACACTAACTGGTACTTACCATGAGCTCTAACATACACAGGTATGGTGGCCACATTTTCATAACTCCAAGTTACAACCTGTGACCTAGCAATGAATTACTGTGCTGGGAAACTGAAACTCCCTCAGAAACCCCAGTTTTTATATAGAATATTCAGCCCTCCTACAACCATGGAAAGCATACTTCTGTGGTTAAGATTTATTATCGGCCGGGCGCGATGGCTCACGCCTGTAATCCCAGCACTTTGGGAGGCCAAGGTGGGTGGATCACCTGAGTTCAGGAGTTCGAGACCTGCCTGACTGACATGGTGAAACCCTCTCTCTACTACAAATACAAAAAATTAGCCAAGCATGGTGGCACATGCCTGTAATCCCAGCTACTCGGGAGGCTGAGGCAGGCAGAAGAATTGCTTGAGCCTGGGAGGTGGAGGTTGCAGTGAGCCGAGATCACACCATTACACTCCAGCCTGGGCAACAAGAGCAAAACTCCATCTCAAAAAAAAAAAAAAAAAAAAAAAAGATTTATTATCAAAAATGTATTTATTTTATCCTTTACATTGTACCTTTATGGTGTTTCTGTTTATAACATTACAAAGTTACACTGTAATTGAAGCATAATTACTCATCCCTTGGAAATCATTTAGAAACCATTCACAGCATCCTCTATCTTCTTTCTAAAGCCAAGGATATACAGTGGGAGTCAGTACACCACAGTATAAGAGGCTGGTTTTCTCCTAGAAGTTGGTATCATCTGACTTTTTTTTTTTTGAGATGGAGTCTTGCTGTGTCGCCCAGGCTGGAGTGTAGTGGCGTGATCTTGGCTCACTGCAACCTCCGCCGCCAGGGTTCAAGTGATTCTCACTGCCTCAGCCTCCCAAGTAGCTGGGATTACAGGCATCCACCACCACTCCCAGCTAATTTTTGTTTTTTTAGTAGAGACGGGGTTTTGCCATGTTGGCCAGCTCGCTGAGCCACTATGCCCAGCCTCATCTGACTTTTTCTCTGTAGAGCAAAGATATGAAAGAACCAACTGTAACCTAAACCTAACATTTTTCACTGGGGAAAAACCACAGTCATCCCACCCAACTCCAAGGTCACACTTACTAGCAGTAATATCCATTTGGACATTACTACCTGAGTGGCCTCAGGCAAGTAATTTATCCTATTGGTGCCTTCACCTCCTGATTTGTAAAATGGAGATAATAAAAATATTGGTCCTATAGTATTGTACATCTAAACATTTTTTAAGAAGGGAACTCTCAGGCCAGGCATGGTGGCTCATGCCTGTAATCCCAGCACTTTGGGAGACTGAGGCAGGCGGATCACTTGAGGTCAGGAGTTCGAGACCCACCTGGCCAACATGGTGAAATCCTGTTTCTACTAAAAATACAAAAATCAGCTGAGTGTGGTGGTGCGCAGCTACTCGGGAGGCTGAGGCAGGAGAATCCCTTGAACCTGGGAAGTGGAGGTGGCAGTGAGCCGAGATCTGCCACTGCATGATCAGAGCAGTAACTGTCTCAACAAATAATAATAATAATAATAAAAGAAGGTAGCTCTCATATTAATGTTCTTATCACAATACATTTTTTAAAAAAAGAATATCTACCTCATAGAGTTTATTTACTAATAAGTTAATAAGGCTAAAAGGATCAGCACAGTGCTGGCACATAGTATAAAATAAATAAATAAATGAAATAGATAGCACATCTTCTACTGTCCTCTAAATGCTTCTATGACCATCTCATAGTCCTGACAATACTAGGAACTGCTTAAGGTCAGGGATCACACCAGCACTGTGCTTCCCTGTCCATCTTCCTTTCCTCAGTGAACTTAAACCAGAGCTAGACATGTTAGGCCACCAACAGACAGCTGTGAGTCCAACTGTGGCAGAACTGCACAGGAGAAAGCAGCCTGGAATACAGTGTCACTCACTCTAAGCAATGCCTCTAGATCCATGGCTTCCAAAATATTTGACTCCAATACACAGTAACAAATAATTTTTAGGTTGTAACTCACTATATACCTGCATATATCCCTATGTTTTATAGTGTATATCTAAATGAAATAAAAGTACTGTAAAACAATACTTACTCTTTTTTTTTTTTTTTTTGAGACGAAGTCTTGCTCTGCCACCCAGGCTGGAATGCAGTGGCACAATCTCGGCTCACTGCAACCTCCACCTCCAGGGTTCAAGCGATTCTCTTGCCTCAGCCTCCTGAGTAGCTGGGACTACAGGCACACACCACCATACCCAGCTAATGTTTTGTATTTTTAGTAGAGATGGGGTTTCACCATGTTGGCCAGGCTGGTCTCGAACTCCTGACCTCAGGTGATCCACCAGCCTCAGCCTCCCAAAGTGCTGGGATTACATAAAATCTTAAAATATTACTCTAACTTTCCCTCTGCCTTTCTGTGTAAAAACAGGCCATAAAGAAATTATCTGACCTACGTTGGTTAACTGTATGTCATAAGACTCCCATTCCAAGCCGGGCATGGTGGCTCACACTTGTAATCCCAGCACTTTGGAAGGCTGAGGCAGATGGATCACCTGAGGTAAGGAGCGTAAGACCAGCCCGGCCAACATGGTGAAACCCCATCTCTACTAAAAAATACAAAAATTAGCCGGGTGTTGTGGTGCATGTCTGTAATCCCAGCTACTCGGAAGGCTAAGGCAGGAGCATCACTTGAACCCGGGAGGCGGAGGTTGCAGTGAACCAAGATCACGCTACCGCACTCCAGCCTAGGTGACAAAGAGAGACTTCATCTCAAAAAAAAAAAAAAAAGACTCCCATTCCAGAAAGGGTCCTGCCTTACACCTAGAAGGAATGAATGCTGCAGAGAAGCCAAAAAGAATCTATACAGACAGGCCTTGTTGGGCTGCTCTACTCAGTCTATTAACTTTAGATCATACCCTTTTTGTCCAATCATATTTCTACATAACTGTCCATACTTTGTTGAACGTAAGCATAACAATGGACAATTTTCCCTGTATTTCTGGGTTTTCATTCTAAAGGCTGCCATACATGTTAACAAATTTGTATGCCTTTTCTCCTATTAATCTGCCTCTTGGGCCCGGCACGGTGGTTCACGCCTGTAATCCCAGCTCTTCGGGAGGCCAAGGCGAGTGGATCACTTGAGGCCAGGAGTTAGAGGCCAGCCTGGCCAACATGGCAAATCCCTCCCCTAAAAATACACAAATTAGTGCGCCTGTAATCCCACTGTAATTCCAGCTACTCAGGATGCTGAGGCATGAGAATCGCTTGAACCCGGGATGGGGAGGTTGCAGTGAGCCGAGATGGTGCCTTTGCAGTCCAGCCTGGGTGATGGAAGGAGACTCTATCTTAAACAAAACAAAACAAATCTTCCTCTTGTCAGTGATTTTCAGCAAACCTTCAGCGGGCAAAGGGGAAAGTGTTCTTTTGGTCCTTACATGTATAACCTATGCACATCCTTTTGTATACTTCAAATCATCTCTAGATTACTTCCTGAGTAGCTGGGATTACAGATGTGCACCACAACACCCAGCTAATTTTTGTATTTTTTAGTAGAGTTGGGGTTTCACCATGTTGGCCAGGCTGGTCTTGAACTCCTCACCTCAGGCGATCCACCCACCTCAGCCTCCCAAAGTGCTGGGATGACAAGTGTGAGCCACCGTGCCCGACTTGGAATGGGAGTCTCATGACCTACAGTTAACCAACGTAGGTCAGATACAATGTAAAATACCCGATACAATGTAAACACTCTGTAAGTAGTTGTTACATTGTACTGTTTAGGGAATAATGATGAAAAAATGTCTATGTGTGTGTAGTTCAGACACAACTTTTTTCCAAAGATTTTAAATTCATGGTTGGTTAAATACACAGATGCAGAACGCACAGATACAAAGGGCTGACTAAAACACTTCTTAACCAGTAACTTAAATTGCATCATTATGATTCGGACCTAAAAGGAAAGTGATACTTTTATGAAGCCTCTTTGGCTTAACTCTTCACTGTGGCAGCTTACATCATGGTTCAGGAAATGTTTATTCTCCTCTAACAACCAACCTGCTAGGAGGCATCCACTTCCCAACTCCATATTATACTTGACTTCATGACTTGCTTTAGCCAGTTAGATACAAAGTTGTGATGTTACATCACATCCAAGCAGCAGCTTTTGGAGGCGCTATAAGAACCTGCCTGCCCTCTTTAGCATCTGCAATCATCTATTAAAAACAACACATCACAGATAGCGGATATTCCTTTAGTCTGTGTCCCAGAATGGAAAGGCGTGGAGCACAGACCTGAACTTGACCCCCAGCTTGGAGACAAGCTGAACATAAGCAGAGGTGCCACTGACTTACAGATTCATGAGTGAGAAATAAGTACTTGTTGTTGTAAGACACAAGATTTCGGGCTGGCTGTTTGTTCCTGCAGCAAAGCTGCCCAATACACTCACCATGCTGGATGATGCCATGCTCCATAAGCCGGTGGCAAAGCTGCTCTGCCTCTTTCCTCGTGGTGGCCTCACCTTCCTGAACAAGCCAGTCCAGGAATTCAGATGCCATGAAGGTACGCTCATACTTGACCCCTTCCTCCTCCCTGGGCTGCAGGAGTGTGTTTTCAGGGCTCATCAGCCTGGGAAGAAAAAAAGGGAAAAGAAAAATAAACCTACACAAAAGGAAAACATTTCATTTGAAATCATAGACTTCCATGAAGTACCACAGCAAAGTTGTCAGACAGACAGACACAGCTGTCAGGTGCCACCACACATGTAATTTCTCTTTTTCTTTTTCTTTTCTTTTTTTTTTTTTTTGAGACAGAGTTTCACTCTTGTTGCCCAGGCTGGAGTGCAATGGTGTGATCTTGGCTCACTGCAACCTCCGCCTTCTGGGTTCAAGCAATTCTTCTGCCTTGACCTTCCGAATAGCTGGGATTACAGGCATGTGTCACCACACCCAGCTAATTTTGTATTTTTAGTTGCAACAGGTTTTCTCCATGTTGGTCAGGCTGGTCTTGAACTCCCAACCTCAGGTGATCCACCCGCCTCGGCCTCCCAAAGTGCTGGGATTACAAGCATGAGCCACCATGCCCAGCCTATCACACATGTAATTTCTAATTGCTTCAGAAGCAAACAAGATGCATTTTCTCCTAGTAATTTGAAAAAAAAAATTGGAAATGCAATCCAAAACTCTACGATTAGTAGACTGCATTCAAGTTAGCAATCTTGAAAAGAAGTTACAATTTCATGTTCTACTCTACCATTATGAAAAAGCTAGTATTTCTTTCCTAATTGCATTATTTCACTTCTGTGCTAAGAAGACTAGTGCTGTGAACTGAGTGTGTCCTCGCTAATTTTTTTTTTTTTTTTGAGACGGGGTTTCACTCTTGTTGCCCAGGCTGGAGTGCAATGGTGCGATCTTTGCTCACTGCAACCTCCACCTCCTGGGTTCAAGTGATTCTCCTGCGTTGGCCTCCAGAGTACCTGGGATTACAGGCACATGCCACTACACCCGGCTAATTTTTGTATTTTTAGTAGAGATGGGGATTCACCATATTGTCCAGGCTGGTCTCAAACTCCTGACCTCGTGATCTGCCCATCTTGGCCTCCCAAAGCGCGAAGATTACCAGCGTGAGCCACCGTGCCCAGCCGTGCCTGCTGATTACATACGGTGAATCTCTAGTCTCTAATGTGATGACATTTGCAGGTGGCACATTTGGGAGGTAGTTAGCTTATGAGGCTGGAACCATCATGATGGCATTAGTGCCCTTATAAAAAGAGACAAAAGGGAGCTTGCTCTCTTTCTTTCTCTCTGCTCTTGCCATGTGAGGACATAGCCAGAAGACAGCCATCTGCAAACCAAGAAGCAGGATCAAACCAAGAAGCAGCCACCTGCAAACCAAGAAGCAGGTGTCACTGGATCTGCTGGCACCTTGATCTTGGACCTCCCGAACAAATGTTTGTTGTTTAAGCTACTCAGCCTATGGTATATTTTGTTACAGTAGCCTGAACTAAGACGACTACATAAGTGACTCTTTTGAAATCCTCCCATACCCACATAGCTTGCTTCTCACACCTATCTTCCCAGGCATTCCTCAACTCCTCTGGATTCCATTTTCACATCTCCAAAATAGCTTCAACTGGGCCTATAAGTGTTCTCCTATGCATCCATATATAATGCAATGTAACACAAATGTCAGTCCTTATTCTGGTTGACATTAATACCAGTATATGGGGCCGGGAATGGTGGCTCACACCTGTAATCCCAGCACCTTGGGAAGCCGAGGCTGGTGGATCACTTGAGGTCAGGAGTTTGAGATTAGCCTGGCCAACATGGCGAAACCCCATCTCTACTAAAAATACAAAAAAATTAGCCAGACACATTGGCACTATGCCTGTAGCACCAGCTACTCAGGAGGCTGAGGCAGGAGAGTTGCTTGAACCCAGAGGCAGAGGTTGCAGTGAGTTGAGTTTGCACCACTGCACTCCAGCCTAAGTGACAGAGTGAGACTCCCTCTCAAAAAAAAAAAAAAAAAAAAAAAAAAACCAATAGTAGAAGGTACTGACCACTGCCCTTGGCTAGGGGGACATCAGTCACACTATTGGTTTCCGACCTGTCCTCTGCTCCTACCTTTTACTCAGCTACCCTTGTGTTGGCTTCTCTGCATCTCCCTGGACTTTAAAGGCTGGAATTCCTTGAGATTCATTCCCTACATACCTCTTTTCTCATTCCATAGTCTTTCTGGTGAGCTCCTCCATTTCCCTGTCTTCAATTACTATCCACATTCCAGATTCCCCAATTTATATTCCCAGACCAGGCCTATACTCCCAACCCTACAGCTTTGCATCCACATAGATTTCTCAAAGCCACCTCAAAATCAACAAGCCCAAAACTGAGCTCACGTTCTTCCTTCCAAACCTGGTCTTGTGCCAGTCAATGCTTACACTGTCCAGCCAGAAAATGAGGCATTGTCCTTGGCCCCTCTCTCTTTCTCACCCCCTGCCCAGTCATCAGCACGAACTGTGAACTTGAACTCCTAAAATCTCTCTCATGTATGTCTAAGCCTTCCCATCTCAGGCATTGCCACCACCTTAGTCTAAAATACCAATACTTTAACCTAGACAACTACAGTGTTTTCTTAATTGACTATACTATGCATTCACTCTTATTCTCAACCCAACTTTGGACCCCTAAGTCTACACGTAGCTATTAAATTATCTTTTAAAAATTCAAACCTGATAATGTCCTTCCCCTGTTGAAAATACACTTCAATAGCTTCTCATTGCTTTTAGGATAAAGACCAAAATTCTTCACATAGCCTATAAAGTATGCGTGATCCTGCCCTCTTTCAGTTCCCCAAACATACCATGTCCCATCTACCACAGGCCTTTGAATTTGCCATCCCCATGGCTAAAATGCTCTCCTTCTCTTCTCCCCACCACCCCCTCCCATGCCTACTTGACTTCTTGTTTTGCATCTCGGTTACGGTCAGGTCTCAATTAGACCATCTCATTGCTCCCTGTACAGTTTCTGTGATTATCAGATTAAAGACAGGTCAATTATAGGCTCCAAGAAGGTTGTGTCCATGTTTGTCCATAAAACTTTGGGGTTTTTTGTTTTTGTTTTGTTTTGTTTGAGACAGAGTCTTGCTCTGTCACCCAGGCTGGAGTGCAGTGGTGCAATCTCAGCTCACTGCAATCTCCACCTCCCAAGTTCAGGTGATTCTCCTGCCTCAGCCTCCCAAGTAGCTGAAACTACGGGCATGCACCACCATGTCCAGCTACTTTTTTTTTTTTTTTTGTATTTTTAGTAGAGATGGGTTTTTACCATGTTGGCCACGCTGGTCTCAAACTCCTGATCTCAAGTGATCTGCTGGCTTCGGCCTCTCAAAGTGCTGGGATTACAGGTGTGAGCTACCACACCTGGCCCATAAAACTTTGTTAAATTAAAAATTGAACCATATAAAATGTCACGGTCATTGTGTCATCTTCCTCTGTAAAATTATTCCTGATGAGTTACTGTCTTCCATATGAAAGTCTGGCTGTCTCTTTTAAAAACCTTCATTTCCTTTGAAACTAATAATAATATACAATACAAATTCAATTATTTCATTCTAGAGTAGGAAGAAATCTTGGAGATCATTGTAGTCCAAACCCTCTTTATCCACATGAGAAAAATGTAGTTCCCATTCAAATGAGAAAAATGGAAGGGCAGCTTTCAGTGTGGTGGGAAGGAAACTTGCTCAAGGTCATGCAAACACTCACTCTATACCTATCAATCATTGCATTTGGAGGTAATTAAGCCCTGTACCTGAATGCCATATGATGTTTATTTTCAATGCTTTGAAACTCAGAGCCCAACCATGCTGTAGAAAGAACACTGGACTAGGAATTCAAAGATTTAAGTTTATCCCAGTGAGTCACTTAGTAGCTCTGAGATGTAAGGCAAGCCACTTTTTTTTTTTTTGAGATGGAGTTTCGCTCTTGTTGCCCAGGCTGGAGTGCAATGGCGCAATCTCAGCTCACCGCAACCTCCACCTCCCGGGTTCAAGCGATTCTCCTGCCTCAGCCTCCCAAGTAGCTGGGATAACAGGCATGCACCACCACACCCGGCTAATTTTGTGTTTTTCATAGAGACGGGGTTTCTCCATGCTCGTCAGGCTGGTCTCGAACTCCCAACCTCAGGTGATCCACCTGCCTCAGCCTCCCAAAGGGCGGGGATTACAGACGTGATCCACTGTGCCCAGCCACTTTTCTTTTATTCAGCCTTGTTTTTCTCAAGAATATAATGGTAGGAAGAACACTGGACTAGGCATTCAAAGATTTAAGTTTATCCCGGTGAGTCACTTAATAGCTTTGAGATGTAAGGCAAGCCACTTTTCTTTCTTTCTTTTTTTTTTTGAGATGGAGTTTCACTCTTGTCACCACCCAGGCTGGAGTGCAATGGTGCAATCTTGGCTCAGTGCAACCTCCGCCTCCCGGATTCAGGCAATTATCCTGCCTTAGCCTCCCAAGTAGCTGGGATTACAGGCACGTGCCACCAAGCCCCGCTAATTTTTGTATTTTTAGTAGAGACAGGGTTTCATCATGTTGGCCAGGCTGGTCTTAAACTCCTGACCTCAGGTGATCCGCCAGCCTCAGCCTTCCAACATGCTAGGAGCCACTTTTCTTTTATTCAACCTTGTTTTTCTCAAGAGTATAATGGTATCCTTACTCAGCTGTTGTGAAAATCATATGAGTGTGAATGAAACAACTTTGTAATAAGAAATAATGTACAGTATACATAAAGTGTTATGCTATGTAAGTAATCATTGTAGCTACATTGGGGCAAGATGAATTTCTGCCTTCATAGCTATGAGCTGATGAAAATGGAGATTCCTTTAAGGTCCCTTCTCTCTTCCTAGAAGAATGAATGATTAGATTTCTATTTGAAATCCATGAAAGGGGCTCAGGATTAGAAATTAGATGCCTGGGACCCAAACACAGCTCTGCTACAAACTAGTCATGTACCTTCTCACTGTCTCCCAAACTCATATTAAATGAGGAAGATAATACCTGTTCCACTTCCTGCACTAAATTGTTGTTATCATCAAAAATCTTGGGGGCAAGTGAAGTTCTAAGTATATGAATGTATACTCCTTTTTTTTTTTTTTTTTTTTTTTTGAGAGGGAGTCTTACCCTGTCACCCAGGCTGGAGTGCAGTGGCCTGATCTCGGCTCACTGCAACCTCTGCCTCGCAGGTTGAAGCAATTATCCTGCCTCAGCCTCCTGAGTAGCTGGGATTACAGGCGTGTGCCATCATGTCTAATTTTTGTATCTTCAGTAGAAATGAGGTTTCACCATGTTGGCTAGGCTGGTCTCGAACTTCTGACCTCATGATCCACCTGCCTCAGCCTCCCAAAGTGCTGGGATTACAGGTGTGAGCCACTGTGCCTGGCCCATGAATGTATACCCTTATTAAAAGGATAAGAGTATACAAGGTATAAGCATCTAATAGAACTCATTAAAGACCTTCTCATTCAGCATGTAACAGAAGTCACTTAAAAATCTTATTTAGAGGCCAAGCACAGAGGCTCACACCTGTAATCCTAGCATTTTGGGAGGCCAAGGAGGGCGGATTACTTGAGGTCATGAGTTTAAGACCAGCCTGGCCAACACAGTGAAACCCCATCTCTACTAAAAATACAAAAATTGGCTGGGTGTGGTGGTGCATGCCTGTAATCCCAGCTACTGTGGTAGGAGGCTGAGGCAGGAGAATCACTTGAACCTGGGAGGCAGAGGTTGCAGTGAACCGAGATCACACCACTGTACTCCAGCCTGGGGGACAGAGAAAGACTCCGTTTCAAAAAAAAAAAAAAAAAAGGATCTATTTAGATCTTTTCCCAAATCAAACCTCTTCTGCACTTTAATCCATGCTTAGAAATAGCCAACAGGCGGCCGGGTGCACTGGCTCATGCCTGTAATTCCAACACTTTGGGAGGCCGAGGCAGGTGGATCACAAGATCAGGAAATCGAGACCATTCTGGCTAACATGGTGAAACCCTGTCTCTACTAAAAATGCAAAAATTAGCTGGGTGTGGTGGTGGGCGCCTGTAGTCCCAGCTGCTGAGGAGGCTGAGGCGGGAGAATGGCGTGAACCCAGGAGGCGGAGCTTGCAGTGAGCCGAGATAGCACCACTGCCCTCCAGCCTGGGCGACAGAGCGAGATTCTGTCTAAAAAAAAAAAAAGAAAGAAAGAAAGAGCCAACAGGCAACAGGCTTCTTTCCCAAAGTTAGTAACAGCTGAGTTGGTATAAGCGATATGAATTTTATTTAATATAATAATGGACAACCCCTTCTTAGAAGGTGGTAAGGACAACTGTCACAAGTATGTCAACGCAAGTGACAGAAACATAAAAACACTCTCTAGGAAATTGTATGCAAAGATGGACACAGTAGTTCCTCATGTGTCTTCCAGTGTGACTTCATTGTTTCTCCCATCCAGACGCTGAGTCCATTTCAATTTCCCTTGAACTTGGGCTAGCTTTGTGACTTGCTCTGACCAACCGGATGCAGTGAAAGTGAGGTTCTTCTTCTTCTTTTTTTTTTTTTCTTTGAGACAGAGTCTCGATCTGTCACCCAGGCTAGAGTGTGGTGACGTGATCTCGGCTTACTGCAACCTCCGCCTCCCGGGTTCATGCTATTCTCCTGCCTCAGCCTCCTGAGCAGCTGGGATTACAGGTGCATGCCACCACACCTGGCTAATTTTTGTATTTTTAGTAAAGATGGGATTTCACCGTGTTGGTCAGGCTGGTCTCGAACTCCTGACCTCAAGTGATTCACCCTCGGCCTCCCGAAGTGCTGGGATTACAGGTGTGAGCCACCATGCCCGGCCACGTTATGCAACTTCTAAGGTGATGAACTTGGCCTAGCTTTGTGACTGGCTTTGACCAACAGGATGCAATGAAAGTGACGTTATGCAACTTCTAAGGTGAGGTTTTAAGAGGCCTTACAACTTCCACCTTTGCCCCTTGGAATGCCCTCCTGAAATCACCATGAAAGGGGGCAGGTCTAGCTTATTAGAGGGGAAGAGGCCACAGGAGGAGGACCAGGTTGTCCAAGCAACAGGAAGCACCAGCTATCAGACATGTGAATGAGGGCATCATGGACCTTCCAGCCCAGCTGATCCTCCAGTAAGCATATGAATGTGCCCAGATGAAACCAATAGAGTAACCACCACGCAAACTATGGAATCAGAAGAAATAACACATCATTGTTTGTTTTAGACTGCTAAATCTTAGTATGACTTGTTTTGTAGGAATAGATAGCTGGAACACATTCATATGAATAAGCAGTGGCAAAGATATGTGAAACCACACACACTGAGGCATGTTACATAGCTCAGAAAGTCACAACAGAATGATGGATGAACACTGAAGTTCCAGGGAATAAACTGAATAGAATAAAGCCACATGGAATGATGACAAGAATCTAGAAAAGAAATAGAGGCTGGGCACGGTGGCTCATGCCTGTAATCCCAGCACTTTGGGAGGCCAAGGTGGGCGAATCACTTGAGGTCAGGAGTTCGAGACCACCCTGGCCAACATGGTGAAACCCCATCTCTACTAAAAATACAAAAATTAGCCAGACATGGTGGCTCATGCCTATAGTTCCAGCTACATGGGAGACTGAGACAGGAGCATCGCTTGAACCCAGGAGGCAGAGGTTGCAGTGAGCCAAGATCGCACCATTGCACTCCAGCCTGGGTGACAGAGCAAGACTCTGTCACAAAAAAAAAAAAGAAAGAAAGAAATAGAAGAACCCATGTGAGTGCATGCCCAGGCGAGAAATACCACCATTCCTTCATTTCTTTTGACTCTCAAATAAGGTGTCTTGGAGGACAAAATGGAGGAAAAACCAGCGTCCTCAGTTTTCTGGTTTTAGGTATCACTTTCTCTAAGAAATCTCCAATTCCTACAAATCTGGACCATGTACCATTTCTAAGGTCCCTCTTGAAGCCCTAGGGGAATTACCTGCTCACTTGATTAGAAGCTTTTTGAGACCAGAGTCCCTGTCTATGTGGTTCACAATTTTTTCCTAGCACAGTAGGTTTTCAAAAAGCTGAATGAATAAATTAAACTTAATTATATGCATTCTCCTACTATACATCATTATCCAAGTATATACTAAAAATAACTCCAAGCTGGGTGCAGTTGCTCACTTCCACCTGCAATCCCAGCACTTTGGGAGGCTGAGTCAGGAAGATCCCTTGAGCCCAGGAGTTCAAAGTTGCAGTGAGCTATGATTGTGCCACTGCACTCAAGCCTGGATGACACAGCAAGACCCTGTCTCTGGCCAGGGACAGTGGATCACGCCTGTAATCCCAGCACTTTGGGAGGCCAAGGCAGGTAGATTACCTGAGATCAGGAGTTCGAGATCAGCCTGACCAACAGGGTGAAACCCCGTCTCTACTAAAAACACAAAAAAATTAGCTGGGTGTGGTGGTGGGTGCCTATAATCCCAGCTGCTTGGGAGGCTGAGGCAGGAGAATCACTTGAACCCAGGAGGCAGAGGTTACAGTGAGCTGAGATTGTGACATTGCACTCCAGCCTGGGTGACAGAATGAGACTCCATCTAAAATATATAAATAAATAAATAAAACCCTGTCTCTTAAAAAAAAAAAAAAAAAAAAAAAGAGACCTGTGTGGAGATAATCAAGAGAGTTTGGCACCACTGATAGTCTCCATTTAAGATACAGACACAGACTCCCGGCCTTTATCCCTGTTTCTGACCACTCTGTCCCTTCCAGTTCAGTGATTTTCCTTTCAGGGAATGGGGAGGGCCAGTGGATGGGGTTAACTTGTGTCATTTCTTGTAACTAGAAACATGACCTGCCAGCCCTCTAGAGCTCCTACTAAGTATCTGGTGGCCTCTGGACAAGTGAATGGTTAGCTGCTTCTGCCAGTGTGAGCTTTAGGACTGAGGCCAGCTGGCATGCCTGCCTGGATTGGATCAACTTGCCATTTACAACATGCTCCACCAGCCTTAGCGCTTCCTTATTTCATTTCCCCTTATAATCAACTAATGTCTCCATCCAGGTTCTTATTTTGAAGACCATGCCTTTCGTGGGATTTTATTTTAGGATTAATATGTAGTCACAACGTTAAAGCAAGAATTTGACTTACTACTTGTTGCAATTATCTTTTGCTATAAGACAAGCTACTCCCAAACTTGGTGGCTTAAAATAACCATCATTTAATTATATGTTAGCATTGTATGCATTGTCTGGGGTTCACCTGGGCAGTTCCTCTATGACTCTAGCTTGGGATCACTCACAATTACATGCAGATGATGGCCAGAACTAGATAGTTGGCTCTGCGGTGTCCCTCAAAATAGCCTCTCTCCAGTAAGGAAGTCTGGACGTGGTGATGCGGGGCTCAAGAAAGAGGAAGCAGATGCTGCCAAGATGACTTATTCTCCTTCTCTTCTCCCGCCCCTTCCCCTTCCTTCTTCTTCCAGCTTTACTCAGAGATAATTCACATACCATAAAATTAACCTATTTAACACGTACAATTCAGTGGTTTTTAATATATACCTCATGCCTTATATAAAAATTATGTTGGCAGGGTGCAGTGGCTCACACCTATAATCCCAGCACTTTGGGAGGCCAAGGTGGGTGGATCACCTGAGGTCGAGAGTTCGAGACCAACCTGACCACCATGGAGAAACCCCGTCTCTACCCAAAATACAAAATTAGCTGGGCGTGGTGGCACATGCCTGTAATCCCAGCTACTTGGGAGGCTGAGGCAGGAGAATCGCTTGAACTCAGGAGCCAGAGGTTGCGGTGAGGCGAGATCACACCATTGCACTCCAGCCTGGGCAATAACAGCGAAACTTTGACTCAAAAAAAAAAAAAAAAAGAAAGGAAAAAAATTATGTCAAAATGGATTATGGAACTAAACATAAGAGCTAAAATTACAAAACTCCTATGTTTGAAAGAAAACATAAGTAGCAAGTTTCCATAGGCTTGGGTTAGGCATGTTTTCTTAGATAGGGTGCCAAAAGCACAAGCAACATAACAGAGAAATAGACAAATTGGACTATTTCAAAATTAAAAACTTTTGTGCTACAAACAATACCATCAAGAACAGAATGGGAGAAAATATTTGCGGAGTATATGTCTAATAACGGATTTGCATCCAGAACATAATAACTCTTAAAATTCAATCGTAGAGGCCAGGTGCAATGGCTCATGCCTGTAATCCCAGCACTTTAGGAGGCTGAGGTGGTTAGATCACCTGAGGTTGGAAGTTCAAGACCATCCTGGCCAACATGGCAAATCCCTGTCTCTACTAAAAATACAAAATTAGCCAAGTGTGGTGGCAGGCACCTGTAATCCAGCTACTCAAGAGGCTGAGGCAGGAGAATCGCTTGAACCCAGGAGACGGAGGTTGCAGTGAGCCAAGATTGTGCCACTGCACTCCAGTCTGGGCAACAGAACAAGACTGTCTCAAAACACACATACATAAACACACACACACCCCCCGATATTTGCCTGCTGCAAGCACTCACCAGGTTTTGCTTGTGCATGTGAGCTGATTTCCACCTTTCCTGGATCTATATCTGACTCAGATTTCCCAGACGCATATTAACCTAGAGGGAAGGCAGCACTACAATAGAAGGAACTACTACATTTAGGGGCCAGTACAAGAATAGAAATAAGCTGATAGCGATCTCCTTGTACATTGGGAAAAAAAATTCAAAAGAGTTGAGGAGGCCCTATGTAACCTGGGAATAGATGTGAATGATGTACAGGAGCAAAAGCCAGGGAGGGAGACAAAATGGCCTGTGGGGCTTAGGTCAAAAAGATGCTTCAGAATTTAGAAAGAGAGCTTTAAAAAACAAGTCATGTGTTAACATGATCAATTATTTTTAAAAGCAAAACAGACTAGGCATGGTGGCTCACACCTTAATCCCAGCAGTTTGGGAGGCCAAGGTGGGAGGATCACTTGAGCCCAGGAATTCAAGACCAACCTGGGCAATATGGCAAAACCCCATCTCAATAAAAAATACCAAAAGTTTAGTTGGGTGTAGTGGCACACGCCTGTAGTCTTAGCTGCTCAGGAGGCTGAGGTGGGAGGATCACTTGAGCCCAGGAGTTTGAGGCTGCAGCGAGCTGTGATTGCACCACTGCAATCCAGTCTGGATGACAGAGTGAGACCCTGTCTCCAAAAAAAAAAAAAGTTAATAATTCATTCACCCAAATATTAAAACCATTACCTTGGCCAGGTGTGGTGGCTTACACCTGTAATCCTAGCACTTTGGGAGGCCAAGGTGGGTGGATCACCTGAGGTCAGGAGCTTGAGACCAGCCTGGCCAACATGGTGAAACCCCACCTCTACTAAAAATACAAAAAATTAGCCGGGTGTGGTGGTGGGCACCTGTAATCTCAGCTACTCGGGAGGTTGAGGCAGGAGAATTACTTGAACCGGGGAGGTGGAGGTTGCAGTGAGCCAAGATCGTGCCACTGAACTCCAGCCTGGGTGACAGAGTGAGAATCTGTCTTAAGAAAAAAAAAAAAAAAAAAAAAAAGAAGCTATCTGACCTATCTTGTTTGACTGTAGGTCATAAGACCCCCATTCCAGAGAGGGTCTTACCCCACACTCAGAAGGAATGCATGCTCAGAGAGGCCAAGAAGAATCTAGATAGACAGGCTTTACTGGGTTTCCCCACTGAGTCTATTAACCATAGATCATACCCTTTTTGTCCAATCATATGTCTTTCTTTTTTTTTTTTTTTGAGACAGAGTCTTGCTCTGTCACCCAGGCTGGAGTACAGTGGCACAATCTTGGCTTACTGCAACCTCCACCTCCTGGGTTCAAGTGATTAAGTGATTCTTGTGCCTCAGCCTCCCAAGTAGCTAGGATTATAGGCGTGTGCCACCATGCCCAGCTAATTTTTGTATTTTCAGTAGAGACGGGGTTTCACCATGTTGGCCAGGCTGGTCTCAAACTCCTGACCTCAAGTGATCCGCCTGCCTTGGCCTCCCAAAGTGCTGGGATTACAGGCGTGAGCCACCACGCCTGGCCTCCAGTCATATTTCTACACAACTGTTCATAATTTCTTGAATCTTAGCATAGAAATGGACAATTTCCCCTGTATCTTTGGGTCTTCATTTTAAAGGTTCCTATGTCACATAAAACTATGCATAAATATATATGCCTTTTCTCCCTTGGCCCCAACAGCAAGAAAGGGAAAGTTTTCCCTCGGCCTTGACAGCAAGAAAGTATTAATTAGGGAGAAATGCTCACAAGAGCATTGATATTTTTAAGTACTATGCTATTGTCTATAGAGCACATGTTACTTAGCTAAATTGATGTAATTTTCATAATAATTTGGTTTGGAACTAATAAACAGCTGCTCAGTTAATATTTATGAGTAAAACTACTGCATACTGGAAAAGGTGAGGAACAGGGGAAGAAACAGCACTTCATAGTCTGACAACGAGGATCTTCTACCCTCCTTCACCAGCCTTCATATCAGACACTGAATAGAACATACTCAATCTCACCTTGGTTCCTTACTCATGGTGTTCCCTCGCTTCTTCCCATTTTCCCTTCCCTGAAGAAATTGAAACTACACATCCTTTGCAGGGACATGGATGAAGCTGGAAGCCATCATCCCCAGCAAACTAACACAGGAACAGAAAACCAAGCCCACATGTTCTCACTTATCAGTGGGAACTGAACAATGAGAACACATGGACACGGCCGGGGAGGAACAACACATACTGGGGCCAGTAGTGGTGGGAGGGCACGGTGCATGCAGGGCTTAATGCCTAGGTGCCAGCAAACCACCATGGCACACACTATTACGTATGTAACAAACCTGCACATTCCGCACATGTATCTCGGAACTTTAGGGGCTACTTGTACAGTGATACAGGTTGTTCACTGTACAAGGGAACCTAGGTTCAGGGGCTGAAATCCAACTCCAGGCCTTCATGACCAGTCCTGTGTCCTGTGTGGAGGTGAGGGGCTGCACCAGCCTGATGGAAAGAGCAGAAGGGGCCTGGCTGTCATTCATATAAAGTGTCAATGGAGACAGTGGGACTATTTTAAATGGACAGATCAAGCCCTACGGTCTCTGTGAACATATCCCAACTAAGGAGCAATCCATACAGGTCTTGCCCTCTCTGAATTTCGTCTCTTTTTTTTTAAAAAAAGAAATTCTTTGACTTCCTTTTTTTTTTTTTTTTTTTGAGACAGAGTTTCACTCTGTCACCCAGGCTGGAGGGCAGTGTGATGGATCTCAGCTCACTGCAACCTCTACCTCTTGGGTTCAAGCAATTCTCTTGCCTCGGTCTCCCCAGTAGCTGGGATTACAGGCACGCGCCTCCATGCCCAGCTAATTTTTGTATTTTTAGTAGACAGGGTTTTGCCATGTTGCCCAGGCTTGTCTCGAACTCCTGACTCAGGTAATCCACCCATCTCAGCCTCTCAAAGTGCTGGGATTACAGGCGTGAGCCACCACACTCGGCCTGAATTTCCTCTCAATTTTTATGTACTATTTTTATCCCTCCAGTGAAACTAGAACTTTCTGAAGAACAGGCATCATGTCTTAATTGTTTTTATTTCTTAGAAAACTGAGCCCAGGGAGGAGGTATACATCAGGTGCTCAACAAATATCTTCTAATCGACTGACTAAAAACTAAGTGAATACCATAAGCAACAGTAATGGAGGGTGTTGTTTTTGGAAATAAAATCCCTTCCTCTTTGCTTGCTATTTCAAATTAGCTGAAAGAAAGATGAGAACTTTTTAGTGTTGGTTTTATGCTCTGAAGAGACTGATATTCTGGAAAGTTGTAATTTTCACATTCCCCATGGGTTTTAGTGTTGCATTCAACAGCCATTTTCAGAATCTGAATCAGCTTTAGATAGAAGCCAAGTGTGGATTCTCAGGCCATGGCCATCCTAAAAGGCTACATTCAACTATGGTTTCATCACCACAAAATTATATACGAAGGAGAGAAACAAAGTGCTTGTACCCTCGATTCGAAACAATTCAAACCTCGGTGAGCCTTTTCAAACAAATGTCAAGGGAAGCTGGGTTCTAAAATCTATTATAAAGGCTCATTTGACAGGAATGGTTATTATTTATTTTGAATGCTTTCATAATTATTAGAAAATAGAAGAAATTGCTACCAAAACAGAGAAAGAAATGAGGAGTAAATAAAGATATTTAGGAGAGGTAAGATGAAGTGATGAAGGAAAACTGAAGACAATCTGGGAAAATTGACGTGTGTGTATATATATATATATATTAGATAGTGTCTAACCCTGTCAGTGGTGTGACCACACCTCACTGTGGCCCTGACTTTTCAGGCTCAAGCAATCCTACCACCTCGGCCTCCCAAAGTGCTGGAGTTATAGGTGTGAGCCACTTCACCACGCCAAATATATTTAAAAGATATAAGAAACATGGCAGGGTGCTGTCACTCATGCCTGTAATCCCAGCACTTTGGGAGGCCGAGGTGGGCAGATCTCTTGAGGCCAGGAGTTGGAGACCAGCCTGGCAAACATAGTAAAACCCGATCTCTACTAAAAATACACAAATAATTAGCTGGGCATAGTGGTGCACGCCTGTAATCCCAGCTACTCGGGAGGTTGAGGCAGGAGAATCGCTTGAACGGGAGGCGGAGATTGCAGTGAGCCGAGATTGCAGCACTGCACTCCAGCCTGGGTGACAGTGCGAGATTCCATCTCAAAAAAGAAAAGAAAAAGAAGAAAAGAAAAGATTAGCATGGTGTGGTGATGCACACCTGTAATCCCAGCTACTCAGGAAGCTGAGGCAAGAAAATTGCTTGAACCTGGGAGGTGAAGGCTGCAGTGAGCTGAGATGGCACCACTGCAGTTCAGCCCGGGCAACAGAGCAAGACTTCGTCTCAAAAAAAATTAAATTAATTAAATTAAAATTTAAAAAAAGAAACAATGATAAAATATTGAATACAATGATAAGTAGGAACTGCCTTTCTACATAACAGGTTAGGTGATAGCAGGGCTTCTCTGTCCCTCATATTTGTGGAAGCAATATAAAAAGACAAGAGAAGCAGTCTCTGCTTTCATTATTCAACCAAGGTGTTTTATATTATTATCTATCTTAACACAAATTTTAAATCACTACTTTGGTATGTCTATGGTCAACTGATTTCAACAAGGGTGCCAAGGCCATATAATGGGGGAAAGGGTCGTCTTTTCGACAGATGGTGCAGGGACAGTTAGATAGTCACATGCAAAATACTGAAGTTGGATCCTTAACCTCACACCGCATAGAAAAAATAACACTAAATAGATTTAAAAGCTAAAACTACCCTTCTTCTGGGATTACAGTCTGGTCGCAGTGGTTCGCACCTGTAATCCCAGCACTTTAGGAGGCTGAGGTGGGCGGATCACCTGAGGTCAGGAGTTCAAGACCAGCCGGGCCAACATAGTGAAACCCTGTCTCTACTAAAAATACAAAAATTAGCTGGGCATGGTGGCGTGCACCTGTAATCCCAGCTACTCAGGAGGCTGAGGCAGGAAAATTGCTTGAACCAGGGAGGTGGAGGTTGCAGTGAGCTGAGATCACGCCACTGCACTCCAGCCAGGGTGACAGAGTAAGACTCTGTCTCAAAATAAAAATAAAAACGGGCAAATGATCTGAATAAACTAAAGGAAATATAAAAATTGCCAATAATTACATAGAAAGATTTGCATCAGGGAACTGCAAATAAAAACAACGACATACCATTTCATATCTGCTACTTGGATAGAAACAAGACAGAGAACAAGTTTTGGCAATGATATAAACTAGAAGCCTCATACACTGTTGGTGGGAATTTGAAATGGCGCAGGCACTTCAGAAAATTGTCTCACAGTTCCTCAAATCGTTGAACACAGAGTTACTGTATGATCCCACCATTCTACTTCTAGGTACGTGCCCAAGAGAAATGAAAACATATATCCACAGAAAACCTTGCACATCAATGTTCATAACGATATTATTTATAAAGGCCAAAGAGTAAACACAACCCAAATGTCCATCAACTGATGAAATTGAAAATGTGGTGTATGCATACAAGGAATTAGTAGTTGGCTATAAACAGAAGTGAAGTACTGAAACAAGCTACAACATGGAGAAATCTTGAAAAGATTATACCAAGTGAAAGAAGACAGTCACAAAAGACCATACATTATATTATTCCACTGATATAAAATTCTCAAAATACAGAAATGTGGCCAGGCATGGTGGCTCATGCCTGTAATCCCAGCACTCTGGGAGGCCGAGGTGGGTGGATCACCTGAGGTCAGGAGTTTGAGACTGCCTGGGCAACATGGTGAAACCCTGTCTCTACTAAAGTTACAAAATTAGCCGGGTGTGGTGGTGCATGTCTGTAATCCCAGCTATTTGGGAGGCTGGGGCAGGAGAATTGCTTGAACCTGGGAGGCGGAGGTTGCAGTGAGCTGAGATCGCACCATTGCACTCCAGCCTGGGCAACAAGAGCAAAACTCTGTCTCAAAAAAAATAAATAAATAAAAATAAAAATTAAACAAATAGAGAAATGTATAGAGACAGAAAGTAGATTAATGTTTGCTTAGGGATGAGGGGGTAGATGAAAGTATAGGGGAGTGATAGCTATGGGGTAAGGGATTTCTTTTTGAAGTAATGAAAATGCTCTGAAATTGACTGTGGTAATGTTGCATACATCTGTGATTATACTATAAACAAAGTTTTTAAAAAGCATAAAATTAACTTATATGCTTTACATAGGTGAATTGTATGGTATGTGAATTATGTCTTCATAAAGCTCTTAAAAATCAGTATTTAGTAGTTTCATTTGTTCATTCATTTAATAAATACATTTTTTAATTCTTATTTTTATTTTAGTTTTTATTTATTTATTTTATTTTTTGAGACGGAGTCTCACTCTGCCACCCAGGCTGGAGTGCAGTGGTGCATCTTGGCTCACTGCAGCCTCCACCTCCTGGGTTCAAGAGAGTCTCCTGCCTCAGCCTCCCAAGGAGCTGGGATTACAGGCACCTGCCATGATGCCTAGACCATTTAAATATCTATTGAGCATCATCTGTCTCCCAGGATATGCAGAAATGAAAAGATGTGGCCCTTACTCTTAAGTTGCCTACTATTAGATGGGGAAGCAAACATTAAAAAACCTACGTGCAAGACAGATAAATGCTATAACAGAGGTACAGGTACATACAAGATGAAGGGGAAGCAAGGGAATGAAATACTTAAGTGTCAGAGCGCACTTTCAAGTTCCAAGTTAAGAAGAAATGGAAATTGGTCCTTCGAGACGGTGAGAGGACACAGGATCAAGGAGCAGGTACAAATGCATGGTGCAAATGAGAGGTCAGGACTAATCATGTGGTACGGGGCAGGGAGAGGATGGGGGAGGGCAGGAGAGCAAAGCACAGGGAGCTAAGCATGGGCAGCAGGCAAAGATTAGGTCAGAAAGGCTTCATTGCCTATAGGTGATAGCCATGGAAAAATTCTGAGCTCAAGAGTGTCTATCAGGATAAAGATGACAGCATAATGATCCTTTTGTACTGTGATTATCCGTCACCTTTTCAGTTTCATTATGGCAACAGTGCTTTCAGTTCAGCAAATGTCTCAGGCACTTACTGGATATGCTGCCCTGTGCTAGTCACTGGGAATATAAAGATAAGGCAAAACTTCCACTTTGGAAGATCAGGAGGAAGCAAAGTAAACAAACCTCTTGAAAGCTGGGAACTGCTCTTATATATAATGATTTCACCCACTGGCTAGAAACCAGAAGGGGTTCATCAGAGCCAAAGCATCAGTGACTAACTTCAGTCTAGGGTCGATGGGAAAAAGAAACACTCAGCAATCAGGAGCCACTGGTGTGCAGGCAGATGCTTGGTGACTCTCAACCATCTCAGCATGGACTAGGAGAAAGGAATGGTTTGCAAAAGCAGAATATGATTGAAAGGGAAAACTTCACAGTTCTTTCTGAATATACCTGTCCTAGCGTAGGAAGGAAATATAATGAGTACAAAACAGTACTCCAGAGCCACACAAAAGGTGTTGGGATGATCTGGTCAATTACCTTGTCCCCCTTTCTTGCCTATGAACATCCACGGCTCCGGAGAGGTAGTGGCAGGAGGGAAGCCGTCCTGGGACTTCTAAGCTGCAGTTGGGTGCTATGATCCTGAGCTGCTTCTTGTACATAATGAGGACAATAATACTTACCTTAACAGAATCATTGTGAAAATTAGAGCTAATCCGTTTAAAGCATCTAGCATATTGCCTAGCATAAAGTAGCATGAACAAGTGATATACAAGGTTCATACACACACGCCCCTCAGAGCTGACCCTTGCAGAGGCTGGATGACAGTCTGAACTGGCCAGAATAACAAATTCCAGGCATCTGGAGAGGGTGAGGGAAGAAGGGCAGCATCAGGTGGCAGGTGAAACAGAGAAAAGCCAAGGAAGTTAAGTTACTTAAAAGAATGTTTTATATTCTAGAAGAAACTAACACCGATGCAAAAGTTAATTTTGTTTAGGATATTAAACCTTGGTAGAATACAGAGAACATTTTTTATTTTATTTTATTTTTTGAGACGAAGTTTCGCTCTTGTTGCCCAGGCTGGAGTGCAATGGTACAATCTCGGCTCACCACAACCTCCGCCTCCCGGGTTCAAGCGATCCTCCTGCCTCAACCTCCCGAGTAGCTGGGATTACAGGCATGCGCCACCACACCCGGCTAATTTTGTATTTTTAGTAGATATGGGGTTTCAGCATGTTGGTCAGGTCAAACTCCTGATCTCCAGTGATCTACCACCTCGGCCTCCCAAAGTACTGGGATTACAGGCATGAACCACTGCACCCGGCCTCAGAGAACATTAAAAAAACAACAACAACAACAACAACAACAAAAAACCCACTATTCGGGTGGTGGTTCCACAGGTATGTTCAGCTTGTGAAAATGAATTGAGCTGCACACTTATGATATGTTCAGTTTATGGAGATTACATTTCAATAAATTTATCATTAAAATTTAATTACAAATTTAACTTTAATAAAGTTAAAAATGTTATTTGGATTTTCTTTCTTTCTGGTCTGAAACACTCTTTTGTTAGGGGGTCTGAAATTATTAAATGTTTTTTGTCAATTTGGTGCTTTTTCCATCTGATGGAACAATGCCTTTGTTTTCCCTCCAAAGCTCTGTGTGAAGGGACTGCAATTAAGCAGGGATGTTTTCATTTAGCAAACAAAGCAAGAAAAACAATACAGCAACTACACCCCTTGGAATCATCTCTGCGCTTAACAACAAAGCGCCCGACCAACCGAGGGAGCCTTGGTTTGCATGGACAAAGCCTTTAATCATGGAAGAATATCCTCCTCCTTTAAAAACTCCCAGCCATGTCTTCCACTGGTATCACTCTTCAAATACCCACTTTTACTTCAATACGTGCCACTTCTCTCAGAAGGCCGCAACCCCATTGCTGCTCTGTCTGTGTCTTAGAACGTTTAGCACAGCCTAACCCTGCCCCACGTGCCTTCATCCATTGGCTCTAGAATCTCCACACTTAAAAATAAACAAGAGGGATTTCCTCTAGGAAGGACTCTGAGTCTTAGTCTCTCTTCCAGATGGAATCAACTGACCCTCTGGGGCAGCTAGGGTTCTTGGATTCAAAACGTGCTGAACATGGCATTCAATTTCTATAGGTTCACTGCAAGGAATTTAACTTTTTTATTTTTAATGCAGAATTTCGGGAAAGTGAAGAGCCTGTGCCATGAGCAACTTTTGGCCAGAATCACTCTTTAGCAAATGGAGTATTGAAAGCATCTACTTAGCCCATCTCAAATTGGAAATTGGTGATGAAAATATTTTCTTCTCAGAGGTGTAGGAAGGATTAAATGAACTAATATGTAAAAAATACTTAGGAAGGTGCCTAGAACATAGAAATCCTCAGTAAATGATGGCTAAGATTATTATTCTTATCTTCTGAATTTTTATGATCAGAACCCACAACCAATAAACACAAATAGAGTGACCTAGAATAATCAATATCTACTACTAGTTTTACTGAAATTTCAACATTCTTCAGGTTAGGAAAAGGAGGAATGGACTGCCTATTGATTTCTTTCCTAATTAAGAATTACCATGCATTCATCTATCTATTCATCTCTTCAGCAAACATTTATGGGGCATATGCTATGTACGTACACCAAAGTTGTGTGAGGCCTCAAGGTGCATGACCTCAGAGAGCTTATAGTCCAGCTGAAGAGACTGAAACATCAAGACTCAATCACCCTGTTGAGATGGCTGCTGTGCTGGAACCCAAGGTGATACAGAAGCAGAGAGGAAGGGTGTCAAAATAATTCATTATAGGCCGGGAGCAGTGGCTCACGCCTGTAATCCCAGCACTTTGGGAGGCTGAGGTGGGCAGATCATGAGGTCAAGAGACTGAGACCATCCTGGCCAACATGGTTAAACCCTGTCTCTACTAAAAATACAAAAAACTAGCTGGGCGTGGTGGCACGCACCTGTAGTCCCAGCTACTCGGGAGGCTGAGGCAGGAGAATTGCTTAAACCCAGGAGGCGGAGGTTGCAGTAAGCCAAGATCGTGCCATTGCACTCCAGTCTGGTGACAGAGCAAGACTCTGTCTCAAAAAAAAAAAAAGAAAAAAGAAAAGAAAGAATTACCATGCAATCATTTATCTATTCATGTCTTCAACTAACATTTATGGGGCATATGCTATGTACGTATACCAAAGTTGTGTGAGGCCTCAAGGTGCATGACCTCAGAGAGCTTATAGTCAAGCTGGACAGACTGAAATATCAAGACTCAATCACCCTGTTGAGATGGCTGCTGTGCTGGAACCCAAGGTGATACAGAAGCAGCGAGGAAGGATGTCAAAATAATTCATTATAATCCAGCCATATTCAATGTTCATACAACAGTGGCCACTAAGTGTATCATGTGCCAACTTCAACCATCACATCATGCATAGTACACAATCAGAAGAAAACAAAACAAAACAAAAAGAGCAAGTGGCTTTTCCATTTATAGAGTGTGGATAATTCTGCCTGCCTGTCCACTCAAGGAGATGGGAGATGAACTCGTCTCACTTCCCAGGTGGATTTCACAGGCTCCCAGCCAGAAATAACAAGGCTATGCAAATGGGTTAATAAAAAAGACAGTTTAGGCCAGGCGCGGTGGCTAATGCCTGTAATCCCAGCACTTTGGGAGGCCGAGGTGGGCAGATCACGAGGTCAGGAGATGGAGACCATCCTGGCTAACACAGTAAAACCCCATCTCTACTAAAAAAAAAATACAAAAAATTATCCGGGCATGGTGGCGGGCGCCTGTAGTCCCAGCTACTCGGGAGGCTGAGGCAGGAGAATGGCGTGAACCCGGGAGGCGGAGCTTGCAGTGAGCCGAGATTGCACCACTGCACTCCAGCCTGGGCGACAAAACGAGATTCCATCTCAAAAAATAATAATAAAAATAAATAAATAAAAAAGACAGTTTATAATAAAGGAACTACCAAAGCTATGGGTAGGGTTAAGGGAAATTATAAAGGATGGTGAAGCTCCTGGGCTGACAGAACGGGGTGGTCATTAACAACTCTAGGCCTCAGGATTGTAGAGAGAGACCAGTTTCCAGAGCCCAAGGGGACAGATGTTAAGGGGAGGGCTGCATGACAGTAACCGTGACTGATGTGGTTTGGCTTTGTGTCCCCACCCAAACTCACCTCGAATTGTAATCCTCATAATCCCCACATGTCGAGGGAGGGACCTGGGTGGGAGGTGACCGGATCACGGGGGCAGTTTCCCCTATGCTGTTCTCATGATAGTGAGTGAGTTCTCACAAGATCTGATGGTTATCTAAGTGTTTGACAGTTCCTCCTACTCTCTGTCTCACCCTCACCTGCCGTCATGTAAGATGTTTCCGCTTCCACTTCTGCCATGATTGTGTTTCCTGAGGCCTCCCCAGTCATGCAGAACTGTGAGTCAATTAAACCTCTTTTCTTTATAAATTACCCAGTCTCTGGCAGTTCGTTATAGCAGTGTGAGAATGGACTAATACAGTGGCCTTCAATGGCAGGGAGGAAGCAGGGGAATAAATACACTGACCTCAATCTCCTTCCTCCCACCTACTTCCTACTAGTGCCTCCCACTGACTGAGCTGAACCGGAAGCCAAAGGGCAATGGACTCCGGTGAAACCGTCCATATAAGTCAGCCTCTTGGGGACACAGCAGGTTGGAAAAGGATAGAGAATGGATCTGGAAGGACAAACAGAAATGTCCCACATAGAAGCTGAATATCTCACCATGCTGAATACAATTCTAGTGCAGGAAGGCATGTGTTTTTTATGCAGCTTGGGTAGCACAAGGATACTTTAGACTACATGCATTGCATTTTTCCTTGTTTATTAGAAACCTAGCATATCCTGCATTAGATGAAACTCCACTGGATTTTATCATGTCCTCAAAACATGCCTGTGAAGTATGCATTATCTTCCCATTTTCCCATGAAAAAACAGAGACTCAGAAAAGCTGAATGTCTTGCTAATAAGGGGCAGGATAAGAACTCTGACACATGCTTCTTCAACTCCAGAAAACTTAAATGATTTCTGCATTCTATCAAGCTGAAAAATTACTACAGAGATGGATTAGCAAAATCAATGTTACAGAAACTTGGTTCATAGCCCTGACATTACATAGGATTAGGAAAACTTGGCGGAAGTAGCCAGCACAGTCAACCTCCACCATCAATGAGTCCAGTCTACCATTCAAATAGCAATATATTTACCTTTAAATCAAGTCATGGCCGGATGCGGTGGCTCACGCCTGTAATCCCAGCACTTTGGGAAGCCAGGGTGGGCAGACGACCTGAGGTCAGGAGATCGTGACCAGCCTGGACAACACTGCGAAACCCTGTCTCTACTAAAAATACAAAAATTAGCCAGGTGTGGTGGCGCACACCTGTAGTCCCAACTACTCACAAGGCTGAGACAGGAGAATTGCTTGAACTCACCAGGAGGTGGAGATTGCAGTGAGCCAAGATCATGCCACCATACTTCAGCCTGGGTGGCAGAATGAGACTCCGTCTCAAAAAATCAATCAATAAATCAATAAAAAATAAATCAAGTCACTTCTACATAATAAACCAGAGCTAGAAATCTGCAGATGACAATCTAGGGCTGATGGCTTCTGGCAAGCACAGCTGGCCGGCTGCCTGTTTTGCATGTTAACAAATTGCCATATATGTTACAGCAGGGGGAGGGAGGCATTACAAAGAAACAGTAAGAAGGATGTGATTTCCAAAACCAGACCCAAGGAGTTGGCATGAGCCAAGTGACAGACACTTTTTCCCCCACTCATTTAAAAATTGATTAAGCTGCATCCCGTTTACCTTTATTCAGTGGGTTCATTACTGTTGCTGCCTGGGACTAAAGGAAAAAGAGTTACGATCATGGGTCCTAGAGCCAGAAACCAGGGTTTGAAGATGCTCTCCCACACTTTCCAGCTGTGTGAATTTAGGCAAGTTAGCTAACCTCTCTAGACTCAATTTCCCTATTTTCCAAAGGGAGAATAACCATATTTGTCTTCTTGGTTTAGAATGAAGCTTTTAGAAGATACTTGTAAAGTCCTTGGTATGTAATAAGCATCAGTAAGGGCTACTCGCCCCGGGTTTGCTGCCTTCATCATTATCAACATCTCCAGGCTTACTCCGCTATCTCTTCAACTCCTCTGATCAAAAACATCTGGCCCCAACTGTTTAGATATCATTTTGGCTTTCTCTTGCTTGCCAGTACACTGATAAGATAAGCCTGTCTGTTCCCCACTCCCTGCCTTTTTGTGTGTTTTAAAATATTGATTTACTTTATTTTTTATTGTGGTAAAATATGCACAACATAAAATTTACTATTTTAATCTTTTTTTTTTTGTTTTTTGAGATGGAGATTTGCTCTTGTTGCCCAGGCTGGAGTGCAATGGTGCGATCTCTGCTCACTGCAATCTCCGCCTCCCAGGTTGAAGTGATTCTCCTGCCTCAGCCTCCCAAGAAACTGGGATTACAAGCGTATGCCACCATGCCCGGCTAACTTTTTGTATTTAGTAGAGATGGGGTTTCACCATGTTGGTCAGGCTGGTGTTGAACTCCTGACTTCTGGTGATCCACCCACCTCAGCCTCCCAAAGCGCTGGGATTACAGGCATCTGCCACCGCGCCCAGCCCCATTTTAACCATTTTTAAGTTCAGTAGCACTAAGTACATTCATAGCAGTGTACAACCATCAGCACCATCCCTCTCCATAACTTTTTCATCTTCCTAAACTGTACCTCTATACCCATTAAACAATGACTCCCTGTTCCCCTGTTTCCCCTGCTCCTAGCAACCACCATTCTACTTTCCATCTCTATGAATTAACTGTTCTAGGTATCTCACATAAGTGAGATCATATAATATTTATCCCTTTTGTGATGAGCTCATTCCACCTAGCATAATGTCTTCAAGGTCCATCCCTGTTGTGAAGCATGTGTCAGAATAATTTTTCTTTTTTTTAAATTATTATTATTTTTTCTAATTTGAGACGAAGTTTCACTCGTCACCCAGGCTGGAGTGCAATGGCGTGATTTCGGCTTGCTGCAACCTCTGCCTCCTGGGTTCAAGTGATTGTCCTGCCTCAGCCTCCTGAGTAGCTGAGATTACAGGCACCCACCATCACGCCCGACTAATTTTTGTATTTTCAGTAGAGATGAGATTTTGCCAAGTTGGCCAGGCTGGTCTCAAACTCCTGACCTCAGGTTATCCACACACCTCGGCCTCCCAAAGTGCTGGGATGACAGGCGTGAGCCACTGTGCCTGGCCATATTTTTCCTTTTTAAGGCTGAATAATATTCCATTATATGTGGCTATCACATTTTGTTTATTCATTCATCAGTGAACACTTGGGTTACTTCCACTTTTTGGCTATTCTGTATAATGCTGCTTAGAAATATGGGTATGCCAATATCTCTTCAAGATCCTGCTTTTCCACTTTTGAGTATATATCCAAAAGTAGGATTGCTGGATCATGGTAATTACATGGGTTTTTTTGCTTGGTTTTGTTTTGTTTGAGATGGAGTTTCGCTCTTATTGCCCAGGCTGGAGTGTAATGGCGCCATCTCGGCTCACTGCAACCTCCACCTCCTGCGTTCAAGTGATTCTCCTGCCTCAGCCTCCCAAGTAGCTGGGATTACAGGCATGCACCACCAAGCTTGGACAATTTTGAATTTTTAGTAGAGACAGAGTTTCTCCATGTTGGTCAGGCTGGTCTCGAACTCCCAACCTCAGGTGATCTGCCCACCTCGGCCTCTCAAAGTGCTGGGATTACAGGTGTGAGCCACCATGCCTGGCCTGGTAATTACATGTTTACTTTTTAAAGATACTTCTATACCATTTGTCATAACTGCTGCACCGTCTTACATTCCCACCAGCAATGCACAAGGGTTCTAATTTCTCCACTTACTCACCAACACAAATTTGTTTTTTTTGTTTGTTTGTTTGTTTAAAATAATAGCCATACTGGCTGGGTGTGTGGTGGCTCACACCTGTAGTTCCAGCAATTTGGGAGGCTGAGTCGGGCAGATCACTTGAGGTCAGGATTTCAAGATCAACCTGGCCAACATGGCAAAACCCCACCTCTACTAAAACCGGGCATGATGGCACATGGTTATACTCCCAGCTATTCGGGAGGCTGAGGAAAGAGAATCACTTGAACCCAGGAGGTGGAATTTGCAGTGAGCTGAGATCGCACCAATGCACTCCAGCCTGGGTGACAGAATGAGACTCTGGCTCAAAAATAAAAAAAGCCATACTAATAGATGTGAAGAGGTTGCCTCCCACCACTTGTTTTCCAATAGCTCTGTGTTCACACATGCATTTTACCACCAGTCCCTTGGTATAACCAAATATGTAGACACTGACTAGTTGTTCTATTCCCAGGAAAGAGGACTGAACTCAGCTACCTGGATGAAACTAGACATGAGGCTGCCTCCTGAGATGGCCCTTCCCTGGCAGACCAAGCTTGTCACTATAGAAGATGAGCGAGCCAATAAAGTTAGGTGACCTAGGGCTGGTTATTTCCAACATGCAAGCACACTCTTTGACATACTTTAAATGGCACTTATAATTTATAAGGCATTGTTTACATAGAGAAATTATACAGTATAAAACTTTTGTTGAAATTTAGAATTATAAAACACTGAGTTTGCTTTATGTAGTCTCTTCAGTCCCCAAGACCCCTGATGGGCAAATTACAAAGCATCTGAATAACCTGTCAGGCTAGACAACTTTGCATGGCTTCCTATAAAGAAATTGGAGAAACACACAGACAGAGAGAGAGAGAGAAAGAGAGAGAGAGAGAGCAAGAAGGAACACAATGAAAAGAAAGAAGGAAAGAGAGAAAGAGAAAGACAGAAAGAGAGAGGGGGGGAGGGAGGGAGGGAGAAAGGGGAAGGGAGGGAGGGAGGGAGGAAACGGAGGAAAGGAAGGAAAGAAGGCAGGCAGGCAGGCTGGGTGTGGTGGCTCACACCTGTAATCCCAACAATTTGGGAGGCCGAGGCAGGCAGATCACTTGAGGCCAGGACTTCGAGACCAACCTGACCAACCTGGCAAAACGCTCTCTACTGAATATAAAACATTAGCCAGGTGTGGTAATGCACACCTGTAATCCCAGCTTCTGGGGTGGCTGAGGCAAGACAATCACTTGAACCCAGGAGGCAGAGATTGCAACGAGCCAAGATTGTGCCACTGCACTCCAGCCTGGGCAACAGAGCAAGATTCTGTCTCAATTAAAAAAAATTTGAAAAAAGAAAGATAAAGATTTCAGGAGCATCTAACAAACATGTATTTCTAGGTGAAAAATTTCCCATGGCTCTAAGCTGCACATGAACAATAAAACCACTTAAATTTTGTTCTAAAATTAGTAAATACTCTGTGGGAAGAGATGATGGCCCTTTAAAATTAGCATAGGTTTAAAACTTTTAAAACTAACTTCTTTTTTGAAATCTTTCATATAATCCATTTTCAAATTTCATGTTTATGACATTTACTTATAAAAGTTAAACAGAGAAACCTATAAAGTAGTCTTGATTACACAAAAAATAAAGAAATAAGAGGATTGGTAAGGATAATTATGGCAACTCCAGTGATCAGCTACAGAATCCAATTTACTTGTACATTTTGTTGTAGTTGTTAGGAGATAATTCTTTATGGGTCTCTCAGATTTCTTTATGTCTTATAAGCAGAAGCACTGACAGCTTTTGTTCCAGACTAGCTTTTCAAGAATTTTTGTACAGTGAACAGACCTAAAAGATAAAGGTAGTATTTCTTTCTGGAGGAACAGGGCAGATTTGTTTTCTGCCAGCATAATGAAGATAACATCTTCCTTATCTCGGACAGAGGGCAAGTTTGCTTGAAGACCATTATAAAATATTCAGGTTCCCAAAGCTTAGGGTTCCTCTGCTGTCACACAGCCCACTGCATGTGCAGGTAACACTTGCCCCTCACTGTGCTGTTCTGCGAGGACTATGGCTTGGGAACTGATTCATTAAAGTTGATGATACTCTGGCTGCTGCTCTTCCTGAGAGTAATGAGCTGTCTTTGTCCAGAGGTCTTCTGTTTTCTGCCAGTATCCACAAAATGGTGGCAGCAAACTTGTGAGCTTGCAAGTAGGGTAAAAATCTCAGACTCCTAACAGTTCTTGACATTAGTTACATAGTATAAACATCTCTGGTCACACAAATAAAAAGTTACGAAAGGTAACAACTTTTAACCCACTCACATTGCAATCTTAGGACATTCTTCAAATAAACCAAGAAGGCCGGGAACATTCATTCTAAAATTATATGTAACCACTAGGGCAGCACAAGTAAACTGTGAAAGTGCATATCTATACATATATTAGAAAATATGTATATGTTTTGAGACAGTCTTGCTCTGTCACCCAGGCTGGAGTGCAGTGGCGCAATCATGGGTGACTGCAACCTCTGCCTCCCGGGTTCAAGCGATTCTCCTGCCTCAGCCTCCCAAGTAGCTGGGACTACAGGCACCGGCCACCACGCCTGGCTAATTTTGTTTTTTTTAGTAGAGACTGGGTTTCACCATATTGGTCAGGCTGGTCTTGAATTCCTGACCTTGTGATCCGCCTGCCTTGGCCTCCCAAAGTGCTGGGATTATAGGCATGAGCCTGGCCAGAAAATATTTTTATTACAGTTTGCAATTTGTAAAACTCAGGATCTCAGTTTAAGAAACATTTCTTTTTAAAAAATGACTTTATTTTATTTATTTATATTATTATTTTTTAGACAGAGTCTCATTCTATCACCCAGGCTGGAGTGCAGTGGTATGATCTCAGCTCACTGCAACCTCCGCCTCCCGGGTTCAAGCGATTCTCCCACCCCAGCCTCCCGAGTAGCTGGGACTACAGGCACCCACCACCATGCCCAGCTAGTTTTTGCAGTTTTAGTAGAGATGGGGTTTCACCATGTTGGCCAGGCTGGTCTCAAACTCCTGATGTAAAGTGATCTGCCCATCTTGGCCTCCCAAAGTGCTGGGATAACAGGTGTGGGCCACTACGCCTGGCCTTATTTTAAAATTAATAGGAACAGTCTCACTATGTTGCCCAGGCTGGTCACCTGAAAAACGCCTCTATACTGGAAATAGAACAAGATGGAGACAAAAGCGTGAAGACTTTTTTTGTTTGTTTTTCACTCCAGTTCCATACCTAGGGTCTATCTCAGTCATTAAACCTCTCTCCATAGCTCATGTCCCCCATTTTTATAATGGGAATATTATGCCTGCTGGGTATAACTCACAGAGTTGTACAGAGGATCAAACAAATTAATGTATATGATGGTTTGTGGGCTCTAAAGAGGCCAGACAAGGTGAATCTCTGGCTATTGTTGCTTGTTATTAAAAGCAAGCTCTGTGGAGCTCATGGTACAGGCTCAGCAGCTCATAGCAATCACAACATGTAGAGCCCTTTGTTCATTCAACAAATATTTATTGTCCCAGGCACGGGGAGAGAACAGGAGAAAGATCCTAACACACAGGGTAGAGAAACTTCTGATAAGATAAAACATGCAGAAGGGCTTTGCCTCTTTGGATATACTTTCTCCCTTTTATTTCTCTTTGGTCCTATGGAAGAGAAATTGAAGGAAGCAGTGGGAATTCAATAGACATCTAATGGCATATGGGCATGTTAAAGCCAATTCTTCATCAGGTCTAAACTCCTAAGCAGGATAAAGAGACTAATAGTAGCTGGAGATAGAAACTCCTGCTGCTGAGAAAATCAAGGCCCTTTGAATAAAAAAAAAAAAAAAAAAAACTAGACTAATGTGTCTATGAACCAGATTAAGAGGGGATTTAGTTCCATATCAAAACTGAGGTTAAATTAAAATTAAGAAGTCTCTTCTAAGTCTGAAGATAAAATCAAAGTTAGTTTAAAATATACATTTCAACTACTGGGTTTAGTAAGGAAAGACCAAATTGTACCTCAAACACACACTCACTTTTATAGCTAATTTTATTTGTTACTATACAGAGGACTTGATAATCCTGAATTCAACTTTTCTCTTTTTTCTTTCTTTTTTTTTTTTTTGAGATGGAGTCTTGCCCTGCTGCCCAAGCTAGAGTGCAGTGGTGCGATCTCGGCTCACTGCAACCTCCGCCTCCTGGGTTCAAGCAATTTTTCTGTTTCAGCCTCCTGAGTAGCTGGGATTACAGGTACATGCAACCACGCCTGGCTAATTTTTGTATTTTTAGTAGAGACAGGATTTCATCCTGTTGGCCAGGCTGGTCTTGAACTCCTGACCTGAAGTGATCTGCCCGCCTCGGCCTCCCAAAGTGTTGGGTTTACAGGTGTGAGCCACCATGTCTGGCCAGCTTTTTTCTTAAAGAAATCTATTTTGCCAATCAAGTTTTGCAGTGGGGAACATGCACTCAAAACACTTTCTACCATCTTAAGGCCGTGTATAGAGATTCAACATTGTTCTTTTAAGTTATGGGTACTATCCTGCTTATAAAGGTTTCCTTTGAGAAGCAAAAATTGTACTATTTGGGAAAATGTGACTTATGTTCATCTGTTGAGTGTCTTGGGTACTTGTGCCCATGCAAAATTAAGTGGAGAGCTGTAAGCCCCTCCCGAAGAGACAAAATGCTATGCCTTATTCTTTGCACCCTCAGCCCATTTGCTGGCCATAATGAAAACTCAACAGAGCTTAGAGCTTGTTGATGAAAGTATATTGTGCCCTGAACGCACTTAGATGAATTCCTCAAAATGACACCATCAAGGCATCAATCCATAAGCACACACCCTTTCTCATACTCCCCCAAAGCTGGCAGCAGGAGGTGAGCAATAGCATACACTCATATCTGATGCGGGCCCTGTCCTGTGTGCATACCCATTAGTCCATTTTACCCCCACAACAAGTCTATGAGGTCAGCACGGTCAGTATCTCCATTTACTAGATTGGCAAATGGAGACACAGAGAGATAAAGCCACTTGCCCCAAGGCATGGAGCCAAGATTCACACCCAGGTAGCTGGGCTCCTGGGCTGTTATCTGCTATGCAAAGCTGCATCTTAAAATAATTTGAGAAAACAAGAATAGGTGTCACGTATTTATATTATTATTTACTACTCTAATAACAACAGCTAACATTTCCTAGGCTCTCAGTCCATGTCAAGCAGTGTGCTCAGCACTGTACAGATGGATCTCGGTCAGTCCTCCCAACAGCCTTTTCCAGCAGTGGGTCCCAACCTTATCTCCACGGTAGACTGCAGATCACAGAGATTTAGGCAGCTTGCTGAAGGGCACAAAGCAAGCAAGTTGTGAAGCGGGGATGGAAGACCCAGGCTGTGTGACTCCAGAGCCTACAGCCATTGCCACTCACTATGCAGGACGATCCATGCCTCCATTTCCTCTAAAGCTTTCCTCACTCACATTGGGGCAACTTGAAAGGGCCAGCTTCTTGCTTCTTCATTAGTGTTTGTTCCAGCATGTCTCAAGTAAGGTAACTAGAGTGACATACATACTAAGAGCCAGCAGAGTTACTGAAACTGTAGTTTTGAGACCTGGGTTTATCCTACCAACGAGCAGACTGAGAAACACCACTATGGGTTAGAAAGCCAGGGTACCCAGGCCGGGCGCAGTGGCTCACGCCTATAATCCCAACACTTTGGGAGTCTGAGGCGGACAGATCACTTGAGGCCAGGAGTTTGAGATCAGCCTGGCCAACAAGTTAAAACCCCATCTCTATTAAAAATACAAAAAATTAGCCAGGTATGGTGGCACATGCCTATAGCCCCAGCTACTTGGGAGGCGGAGGCACGAGAATCGCTTGAACCTAGGAGGTGAAGGTTGCAGTGAGCCGAGATCATGCCACTGCACTTCAGCCTGGGTGACAGAGTGAGACTCTTATAAATAAAAATAAAAATAAAAAAGAAAGCCAGGGTTCCCAAAAATCAACATGGTTCAGCAAAACCTCAGTCAGAAACCACAAAGTTTCACAAAGTCCTATTTATAACACAGAACAAACAAGCAAGAAAAGAGCCAAAAAGAAATACTGACAATACGCCCGCCCCCTCAGAGCTGCTGAGACAGCAGCAGCCCCAACACCTGCCACCCCAGGTTCGTGCCTCACCCCGTCCCTCGCAAACTGTGTCAACATCACATATAAATTACTTAAATGCATTGGATCCCAGATGCTCCCTCTGAAAATGGGCCAGTAAAGTAATGCTCCATCTATTTTAAAAAGAAGCTTAGGTAAAATAATCTAAAGGAAGTGCATTAAGAAGCTTAACTTACAAATAATAAACATTGTTTTGTTTGTGTGTGTGTGTGTGTGTGTGTGTGTTCCTTTGAGACAGAGTCTTGCTCTGTCTCAAAGAAAGGGAGCTTGAACCTCCCAGGTTCAAGCGATTCTCCTGCCTCAGCCTCCCAAGTAGCTGGGATTACAGGTGCCGGCCACCACGCCCAGCTAATTTTTATATTTTTAGTAGAGATAGGGTTTCGCCATGTTGGCCAGGCTGGTCTCGAACTCCTGCCCTCTGGTGATCTGCCCACCTCAGCCTCCCAAGGTGCTGGGATTACAGGCATGAGCCACCACATATTACTTGAGCCACCTTCACAATTAACAGGAAGCCACAGGAGTCAGTGATTTAGGGAAAGGGGTGAGAGCAGCATGAGTCCTCTAGGCAGAGGGAACAGTACATGCAAAAAGTATATCAGATTGCCACTTCCCCACTCCCTCCTCTCCAATGGCCTCCCATTACACTTAAAATCACCAATTCTTACCATGGTTTTAAGGGCCTTATTATGAACTGGCCCCGTCTCATCTCCTACTACTTTCCTCTTTACTTCTGCCCTCTGGACACTCTGGTCTCATTACTGCCCTTAAATATGTCCAGCACATTCTCATCTCAAAGCCTTTATCCTTACTGTTCCCTTTGCCTGGGATGTTCTTCCACCAGATATCTGCAAGGCTTTCTTTATTCAAATGTTGTCTCTTCAAAAACACCTTCCCTGATGCCCCTATTTAAAGTACCCCACCACCCTCAGTAAGTCTATTTTTCTTTCTAGCACTGACGACACCTGTATTATACTCTATCACATCTTCATGTGTCTGTGCCTTTAATGTCTGCCTCTTTAACTGAAGTGCAAGCTCATGAAGGCAGGGGCTTTGCTACAGGCATTTCTAGTGTCTTTAGCTGTGCCTAGCATGTGGAAAGGGCTCAATCTATATTTGTTGAATAATTAATGCATTAATGCATCTCCTGAAGGGAAAGAAGATGCTCAGAGATACATAGTGCTGTGTGACTGGCCCATAGGATGGAAGGGAGATCCAACAGAACATGAGGCTGGAGTAAGTCTGCTTTCTAGAAGGTGTGAGCAACTTTAACTCTTCTTATTATTATCTTGCCATCATAACTATTCCATTAAGGAATAACAGTTCTCTGCCAGACATTTTCAATTATAGCTGATCCCTGCCCCACAGTGTGGTTATGCAGATCCCAAGAGATAAGCTGTAGCTAGAGAAGAGTGTTACAGGTGCAGTAGCTCATGGCTGTAGTTCCAATGCTTTGAGAAGCCAAGGCAAGAGGATCACTTGAGGACAGGAGTTTGATATCAGCCTGAACAACATAATGAGATCCTGTCTCTACAAAAAGTTAAAAAAAATAAATAGCTGGACATGATAGCATAAGTCTGTACTCCCAGCTACTTGGGAGGCTGAGGCAAGAGGATCACTTGAGCCCAGAAATTGAAGGTTACAGTGAGCTATGATAATGCCACTGCACTCCAGCCTGGGAGACAGAGCGAGATCCTGTCTTTATAAATAATAATAATAACGATAATGATAATCTTTTTTAATTAAAAAAAAAAGGAAAAGTGTTACAGAATCCACGGCCTTCATCCATGGAGATGACATGCATGTTTTGGCCAACATAGAATCATTGTTTGAAAGGAACATTGTCGTAATTGAAATACCTAACATCTGCTAGAATTTTAGAAAAGGAACTAATTAAAAGAAAGTAGCAACAAAACAAATGCACATGCTCAAGTAAACAAATGGAGGTACTGATAGATCCTTTCCATTCAAATTCATATGAGTCAGAAAGATGAGAGAGTTTCTCCATTTCGATACAGAAAGCAAGTGATAGTAGACTGAGTACAAATTAGGACATCAAATGGTGATCATTCCACCTCAAGAAACGGAGACAAGAACTGGGACAGAGCACATAACACAGGAAGGACACAGTCGAGGGTGGCCATCAGTACTGTGCTCATATTTGGAATGGCTATCATCTGTGAGGTCTTACTACACACCAGAGATCCTGAGCTAAATACTTAAGCACTTGACACAGTTATCCTTTTAACTCCCAAAACAGCACTAGGAGGTAGGTTCTTTTGCTGCTGTCATGTCACTAATGAGGACACTGAGCTTTACAAAGGTAAGGTGACAGGGCTACACTTCAAACTCTGTCTGGCTTTTAACCATCATGCCAATTAATCTGACCACTTAGACACCTACCCAGACCCTTACCCCCACCCACTGTACAACAGGCTCTTTTATGTGACAAATATGTTTTGTTTTTGTTTTAGTTTTGAGATGGTGTCTCACTCTGTCACCCAGGTTGGAGTGCAGTAATGTGATCCCGGATCACTGCAGCCTCTGCCTCCTGGGTTCAAGCGATTCTCGTACCCAGCCTACCGAGTAGCTGGGATGACAGGTGCTTACCACCATGGTAGGCTAATTTTTGTATTTTTAGTGGAGACGGGCTTTCACCATGTTGGCCAGGCTGGTTTCGAACCCCTGACCTCAAGTGATCCACCCACCTCAGCTTCCCAAAGTGCTAGGATTACAGGCATAAGCCACTGCGCCTGGCCGATAAATATGTATTTTTTAATTCCCTCAAGTCTTGTAAGGCAGCCAGGGTTACAAAGGAGGTGCCATTGCTTCTGCACCCCTTTTTCTAATGGTTGCCCTAGAAAACTAAATGAGGAAGGCAGGATGGTAAAGAGGCCACAGAAGTAGCAGATCAACCCGGAGATGGCCACTCAGAAGATTCGAGACCCACCAACAAAATACTCCTGTGCTACACTATACTCATCCCTTGAAAGAGCTGAAACTTGTTCCTCATAGACATCCTACTATCTGAAGTTCTCTCACTACGCATCTCCTGGCCTGACCAATTCCCCTGCTCTCGATGCTGCTTCTCCAGTCACTTACAAGCCTGAACCTCCAATTTACACAACAACAGTATTTAAAAGAAAAAAGGGGGCCAAGCACGGTGGCTCACGCCTGCAATGCTAGCACTTTGGGAGGCCGAGGTGGGTAGATCACCTGAGGTCAGGAGTTTGAGAAAAGCCTGGCCAACATGGTGAAACCCTGTCTCTACTACAAATACATAAATTAGCCAGGTGTGGTGGCTCACGCCTGTAGTCCCAGCTACTCAGGAGGCTGAGGCATGAGAATCGCTTGAACCCAGAAGGCGGAGGTTGCAGTGAGCCGAGATCATGCCACTGCACTCCAGCCTGGGCAACAGAGTGAGACTCAGTGCCAAAAAATAAAAAATAAAAATAAGAGAGGAAAGGGGCATCCACATCATTTGATGGTAAACAAAAATTCTGGAGCTTTGTAGAATCAACTTAAATACAGAAAATAAGATTTAAGTAAATTCTTTATTAAGAACCTTATGAAATTGACTTATTTTCTGGCAAAGAGACAGCAAATGCTTGATAGTTTTCTCATATGGAAAAGAACAGTTATGTAACCAGCCCACATAGAAGAGCCACGCTGAAACCAACATAATGAGACTGGCACAGTTCTGCTTCTCTCTATAAGTCAAGATTACAGGGGGGATTTCATGTGGAACATACTTTTCATATAGCCTCTGTCCTCTCATAAAGGCCTTCACTTCGTTATCCAATGGGAATGTGCCGTCATCCTTTCTAAAGCGGTAGAAGAGTTTGACATCCTTGAATTCCTTATGCTCATCACACACTGAAACACAATATGCACAGAGAAGCAAATGAGAAAAAAATCGCTATTATTTAATTACTCAAGTGAAGCATGATGCTAATTAAGAATTATTTCACTACCAAATTCTTCATGCATGCAAATATCTACCATATGAGCTAATACTTGTAAAACAGTTACATAGTACTTGGTACAGAGTAAGTCCTCAGTATTTTTAGCTATTATTATCACTATCACCATCATCATCATCATCATCATCATCATCATCATCATCATCATCATCATCATCACCATCTTTAGGAAGTTCACATAATTCAATTCATCATGCAATCCACAAATTCTTCTAAAGCATATTGGGGCATGCATCAGCCTCAAAGAATATGAAATCTAGTGAGGTAAGGAGAAATGTTAACTGTAATTGAAATACGGTATGATAAGGCTACAGAGGTAAGGAGAGAGTGCAATGGGAGCCCAAAGGAAGAGTACCCAGTGCCCCAGGAACACAGTGACACAACTTTTGAAAAAGAAAGCTTCCCTGAAGAGTTTGCATGTAAGTGGAGACCTGAAGAATGAATCGAAATTGGGCAAAAAATGAGGGGAAAGGGTATTCCAAGAGAACGATGGCATGTGCAAAGGTCAAGGCCAGGATGAGAGATTTCAAGAAGACATGTTGGTGAATCTTCATTGAACCCACTGAGAGTAACAGCAAAAACTTGGAAACCATGTAAACGCCCACTGAAAAATGTATAGTGGCATAATTATACATATGTATTACACAACAGCAAAAATAACAAATAAGACATATACTATCAACGTGGATGAAGCTCACAGTGTGTTGATCAAGTTGCAAAAGAATAAATATGCACTTCTATAATGATAGAAAACTTTTAAAACAATATGATGCATTCCTTAAAGATGCATATACAGACAGGTATAAAGCAGTACATAGAAATAACCCAAATGCCGGCTAGGCACAGTGGCTCACGCCTGTAATCCCAGCACTTTGGGAGGCTGGGGTGGGCAGATCACCCAAAGTCAGGAGTTCGAGACCAGCCTGACCAACAGGGTGAAACCCGGTCTGTACTAAAAATACAAAAAAAAAAAAAAAAAAAAGAAAGAAAGAACCCAAATGCCTCTCAGAGGGAGGAAGAAAATGCAATCAGGGAGAGGTACACTGGAGATAAAATAAAGCAAAATGTTTTCTTTCTTAAGTGGGTATGTTCATGAAAAGATTTAGTCCTTCTATTTCTCTCAAGTCACCTTGACTCGCCACCGCACTCACCATGGTGAATAATGCCCCGGTCTGCTAATTTCTGCATGAGTTTAATTGCCGTCTCTCTGTCGGAAGCCTCTTTGTGTTCAATCAGCCAGTCAATCAGTTCTTTTGCGACAAAACAGTTTGGGTAGGTCTTGAGATGATGACGTCTATCTTTAATAACCTTTTCTTCATGCAGCCTGAGCCTGAAAGAAAAATTAGCAATTACTTTGGAAATCTTGATGACAGCACAAATTATTAAACCAATCCCAGAGAGTAATAACATAACAGAAGTTCTAAAGGCATGAGAGTGTCATTGAACATCTTTAGCTCGCTTGGTGATTTCCATACTGTCAGAGTTCAAAGGCTCCAGAAAGTGACTCCAGCCTCTGATCTAGATGACAGAGGTAAATATGAGGGTGAAACAATCACAGCCAACCCAGAACTCTCCTGCCACTCCTGAGAGTGAGAAAAGCTCTCCATCCCCTACTCTGCCTCACTCCCTGCTTTTTCTCTCTCCAGTGGGGTTATTGTTTCAACCAGCAAACAAAAACCCTAGAAATGTGCTGAAACAAAGTGCACCCTGTTTATCACAAATTGTTCAGGGCCCACCCTACTTGTGGTCATTCATTCATATAACAAATATTAATGAATGTCTACTACCTGCCTGTTAGGTACTTCTAGGCACTAGAGACATACATCAGGGTGTGGTGGCTCACATCTGTAATCCCAGCACTTTGGGATGCCAAGGCAGGAGGATCACTTGAGGTCAGGAGTTTGAGACCACCCTGGCCAACATGGTGAAAACCCATCTCTACTAAAAATACAAAAATTAGCCAGGTGTGGTAGCAGGTGCCTGTAATCCCAGCTACTCAAGAGGCTGAGGCAGGAGAATCGCTTGAACCCGGGAGGTGGAGGTTGCAGTGAGCTGAGATCGTGCCATTGCACTCCAGCCTAGGCAACGAGAGTGAAACTCCGTCTTAAAATATATATAATATATATATGTGTATATATATAATATATATGTGTATATATATATGTATATATGCGTCTTGAGCTACTACTAGCCACTTGCCATCATAAAGGAAGAACCGGCCTAGAAATAAATACAACACAGAGCAAAGTGGACCAGATAGATAGAGATAAAGAGATAGAGACAAAAGAGAGAGACAGAGAGATTACAAACAACCCTGTTTGAGCACCTGAATTCAACAGTTCATGAAGCCACCTAACCGGGGCTTAAATTATATGAATCGATACATTCCCTGTGCTTTAGTGAGTTTATTCAGGTATCTGTTACTAATACCAATATTGTCCCAATACACCCTCAAGCTGAATGCTAGCTTGTGGCTCCATGGCATGGAATGTTGCCACAGTGGTGCCTTCAGAGACCACGTAAACTGCCAGAGCTATGTACTCTGCACCCAGTGGTTCCAGAACTTCATAGGGTCTGTTTCTCATTCTCCTATCTTCTTTCCCTGTCCTGCTGTGATATGCACTTGTTGTCCTTGTTCCTAAACTCAAGCAGTTCCCCTAATCTGCTGTTTCTGTTCTGCCATGGTCTGCTAAGTAGTCAGTATTTAGGATTTAAAATATTTTGAGCAAAAGCCTGATATGAACATCTACGAAGAAAGAAAATGAGCACTTTGGGCATGGAATTTATGACATCTATTTTGGTTGCTCAAAGATTACCTTATGTGCTTTATTACTGCTCTTTAGCTGAGTGCTAAATAATTGGGAATAAATGTTAATGATGCTTACTGTACAATGTTCTACCATCTGCAAATATTTATTATCTAAAACTTAAGAGTCAAGTCACACTATAGGATTGGCTAAGGAAAGGACATAGCAATGAATCCACTAGTAACAGAGATGAGGATATCAGTGATATCAGGAAAATACTAAAGGAGAGGTATCCAATAGACCCAGAAAACATTCTCATAAGATGGTGGTGTTAGAGTAGGGCTGCCAGGTTTAGGAAGGAAAAACCAGACAGGAAACCCAGTTAAATTTGAATTTCAGATAAACAGCAAACCATTGTGTAGAAAAGCATGACCCAAATATTGCATGGGATGTACTTGTACTTTAAAAAAACAATTCATTATACTGTATCTATAATTCAAATTTTAGTGGGCACTCTGCATTTTCTGACAACCTTATGGGGGATATATTTTATTAAACTTGAAGGTTAGTACATTAGGATTAATGTTTTAAGCTAAAAAAGAAAGGAACCTACATTGATGCCAGCAGACACTTTGAGTCCTTAGGGCTTCCTCTTCTAGGGAAAGCTAGTTGTGTGATTTTTTTAGAGCACCTGAATCATCATGTTTATCTAAGTGTTCCAGAAGATACTTCAACCCATGTGCTTGGAGCCAGACTAGCCTTCATTTGCCAAGGACCAGGTAGGAAATGGGAACTGTAAAGATTATACATTGGTAAAGCTGGTGGAGTGAAACTGAAGCACAAAATCTCCCTTTCTTCATATTAAGGAAAATAATTAAAAAAAAAAACACAAAAAACAGCAAACAGAAGTAGCCAGACAAAGAAAAAGAAACCCTAACTACATAAATGTTTTTAATTGGCATCCTAATCAAATTAATGCTGGAACAGAAAACCAACACCACATGTTCTCTCTTCTAAAAGGGAGCTAAACATTGTGAACACATGGACATCAAGAAGGGAACAATAGGCCGGGCACGGTTGCTCACGCCTGTAATCCCAGCACTTTGGGAGGCCAAGGCAGGTGGATCACTCGAGGTCAGGAGCTCGAGACCAGCCTGGCCAACATGGTGAAACCCTGTCTCTACTGCAAATACAAAAATTAGCCAGGCACGGTGGTGCACGCCTGTAATCCCAGCTACTAAGGAGGCTGAGGCAGGAGAATTGCTTGAACCTGGGAGGCAGAGGTTGCAGTGAGCTGAGATTGCACCACTGCACTCCAGCCTGGGTGACAGAGCAAAACTCTGTGTCAAAAAAAAAAGTAAACAGGCAACAATAGACACTGGGGCTGATATGGTTTGACTGTGTCCCCACCCAAATTTCACCTTGAATTGTAATAATCCCCATGTGTCAAGGGCAGGGCCAGGTGGAGATAATTGAATCATGGGGCAGTTTTCCCCATACTGTTCGCGTGGTAATGAATAAATCTCGAGATCTGATGGGTTTTTTTTGTTCTTGTTGTTGTTGTTTTTATTATTTTTGTTAGTTTGTTTTTGAGGCAGAGTCTCACTCTGTTTCCCAGGCTGGAGTGCAGTGGTGCAATCTCGGCTCACTGCAGTCTCCACCTCCCGTGTTCAAGTAATTCTCCTGCCTCAGTCTCCCAAGTAGTGGGGATTACAGGTGTGAACCACCACTCCCAGCTATTTTTTGTATTTTTAGTAGAGATGGGGTTTTGCCATATTGGCCAGGCTGGTCTCGAACCCCTGACCTCAAGTGATCCACCCACCTCGGCCTCCCAAAGTGCTGTGATTACAGGCATGAGCTGCCACACCCAGCCTTGATGGTTTTATAAATGGGAGTTTCGCTGCACAAGTTTTCTTGCCCACTGCCATGTAAGAAGTCCTTTTGATCTTCCTTTGCCTTCTGCCATGATGATGAGGCTTCCCCAGCCATATGGAACTGACAGTCCATTAAACTTCTTTCTTTTATAAATTACCTAGCCTCAGGTATGCCTTTATTAACAGCATGAGAATGGACTAATACAGGGGCCTACTTGAGTGTGGAGGGTGGGAGGAGGGTGAGGATCCAAAAACTACCTATTGCCTACTATGCTCATTACCCGGGTGACAAAATAATCTGTACACCAAACCCCTGCAACATGCAATTTATTCATGTAACAAACCTGCACGTGAATTCCCTGAAACGAAAATAAAAGTTGGAAAGAAAAAAATAATAAAATAAAAATAAACAAACAAACAAAAGGAATCATGATATAATAAAGTGATTTAGGCCTGTATTACTGATAGGGTAGATTAGACTTAAAATACTCTCTACCCACTGAAATAACCAAAAAAAGGCTTTGTAATTTTTGAATAAAGGGAAAAGATGAAAACGTAAATAAAGTAGCAGCCAAAAAAATAAGCAGGAGATTTTAGAGTGGCAAGGTAAGGCAAGTAGACTCTCACCACCCAGAAGCCTTGTTGCTAAGTCAATGAAACCCTCAGAATTTTCATTAATAACCCCAAAGTCTGAAGAAAAAATAACCATAAATAACTGAGTTTTCTGTCTCCTGATTAGGAGACAGTCGAAATGGCTGTTGGGGAAAGATAGGTGCAATGAAGGAGATGAAGAACTAGACCTTTTCTCTAACAGTGAAGCCTCCCAAACTCAATAATAAATTTGGGGACTGTTGCAGCGGCAAAAATATCCCTCCATAGCAGTGGGATCCATCTCTGACTATGTGAAACGAACCCTAGGACAGGAAGTTGAACAAAACCTCAGAAGCAAGACTCTCTCCTTCCATCACCAGGAGCCCTTAAGCTGTAAAACAATGGAACAAATAATTAGCTATCAAATTTAGCTCAGAGGGGAAAATGACATTCTGAGATGACTTAGGAAGGTGCTAAGGAGATGTCACCTGCTTTTATTTCCGAGCACAGATGGAGTATGGACAGATTGAAAGCATGAACAAAACTGTCTGCATTAAGCATAAACATCATGGGAAAAAGCAAACAGCTATGTGATACTGTGAAGCAAAAATAAATAATACCAAAAAAAAAAAAAAAAAAGAAAGAAAAAAGAAAAGAAAGGAAAAACAGAGGGAAGGGAAAAAGAGAGCATTCAGTAGATAAGAAGAACCCTGTCTGAAAGAAAACACAATTCAAGAAACAGACAATTTTCTTAAAGTGTTCTGAACTATAAAAAATTTAAAAACAATTTAAAAAGAACACAAAGTCAAGAAAATAAGGAATCAAAGATAAAATAATTATGAAGAGGGAGATATAGATCTTGGAAAATAAATGGATGTCAGATAGATTATCAAGTAAATTATAAGCTGTCAGGACAAATAAATCACATAACTGAAAAATGAAATTCTTATTGAAAAAATACTTCAATAAAACAAAGAAGAAAAAGCAATTAAAGCAGATAGGCTGGGCATGGTGGCTCACACGTATAATCTCAGGACTTTGGGAGGCCAAGGCGGGAGGATCACTTGACCTCAGGAGTTCAAACCAGCCTGGCAACATGGCAAAACCCCGTCTCTACAAAAATACAAAAATTAGCTGGGTGTTGTGGCACACACCTGTAATCCAAGTTACTTGGGAGGCTGAAGTGGGAGCATCACTTGAGCCTGGGAGGCGGAAGTTGCAGTGAGCCAAGATCATGCCACTGCATTCCAGCCTGGGCACCACAGAGAGACTTCATCTCAAAAATAAATAAATAATAAACAAATAAATAAATACAGCAGATAGAAGTTAATAGATATGGAGATTTTTTAAGCCACTAAATTAATTTATAATATTACCTCAATATACATAATAAGTCTAAACAAAACCAACTAAAATAGCCTCCAGCACACAATTCCAGGGAAGACCTAGGTGATCTTCAGAACAAAAGAGGTGGCAGGAGTATTTCCTAGCAAGCCAATGAGGTTCAGTTCTTCCTTTGGACAACCGGCCCATGTTCTGGGATGGTGTTTCAGGAAGTGCAGACCCTCCAACTCTTCCTGGGTCTGAAGTACTTCCTGGGGAGAGGCACTACACACTATCCTTACTGTCCCACCAGGGCCTGCTACATTTCCACTCCACACAGATTTGTTCATTTCTGACTATCACAGATTTCATCCCAAAATGTCAGTTCTGAGGATAATGAGAAAAACGGGATTAGGAATACAAAGACTTGGTTCTCACCCTAGTGCTGCCAGTAACTCTACAACCTCTGAGCATCAATCAGAGTTTTTACTGGTAAAATGAAGATAATCTTATGCATCTATGTGCTAGGGACAGTTTGAACTGCTTTATGGGCATTAATCCTCATAACTCCCTGAAGCAGTCAATTCTAAAACCACAAATGATACCTATATAGAGTTGTAATTATTAATAATAAAAACTAAGCACCAGCTTACAAAAAAAAAAAAAAAACAAGTTTACATAGGGTGTGCTAAAGTCATCCCATGAATCCTTCTAATTAATTCAGTGACAACGACACTGAGTAATTTGTTTAACATGCTCAGAGTGGCAGAATGCAAAATATTAATTCTTAGATATGATGTCTGTCAGGAATCCAAGAATAATGAAGACCAATTTACTTAGAAATTAAAATGTGGAACAAGCTACTATGTAATTTGTTATATATAGTAGGAGGAGGAATATATTATGAGCCAAGAAAAGAGTTTTAGCTCCTGTAAACTTTCCAACCTAAAAGAATTATTAGATAGTATTTATCTTTTTTTTTTTTTTTTATTGAGACAGAGTTTCACTCTTGTTGCCCAGGCTGGAGTGCAGTGGTGCAATCTTGGCTCACTGCAACCTCCACCTCGTGGATTCAAGCAATTCTCCTGCTTCAGTCTCCCGAGTAGTGGGGATTACAGGTGCCCACCACCATGCCCAGCTAATTTTTTGTATTTTTAGAAGAGACGGGGTTTCATCATGTTGGCTAGGCTGGTCTCAAACGCCTGACCTCAGGTGATCCACCCACCTTGGCCTCCCAAAATGCTGGGAATTACAGGCCTGAGCTACCGCACCCAGCCTATTTATTTTTAAATACTACAAAATAATTAGCCGGGCGTGGTGGTGTGTGCCTGTAGTCCCAGCTACTCGGGAGGCTGAGGCAGGACAACTGCTTGAACCCAAAAGGCAGAGGTTGCAGTGAGCCGATATCATGCCACTGCATTCCAGCCTGGGTAACAGAGCAAGACCCTGTTTCAAAAAAAAAACACAAAAAAACTACAGAATAGAACCTTTCAGTTACTATCCTTCTATGACCCTTGAGCTTAGGGCTAATTCTTGAACATTCCTGATTTCCACCAATTCCCTGCAAGGGTGGAAGGGGAGAAGCACTACACACTATTCCTACTGTCCCACTGGGGCCTGGTACATTTCCATGTTTAAGAAAACTGAGTATGATGGGGGGGAAATAATTTTGGATCCAGGATATAGCCTAGAACTCAATATTTTTAGACACGTCACCAGGGGTTAAAATCTATAAGAACTGTGCTATTATCTTTTTTCTTTTGTAGTCAGAAACACAGACTTCTAAAAATGAGCTTTGAAAATTGTATAATTCCAGAAAAACTATCCCAATAAAGAGATAAAAATTTTCACACTGCACACATATGTGTTTTGCCTGGCACAGCAAATACTTAATATTTGGTGAACAAATGAATGTATAAGGACATTAATAGAAATGATGTTATTTTCAGCTGGGCGCAGTGGCTCATGCCTGTAATCCCAGCACTTTGGGAGGCCGAGGCGGGTGGATTGCCCAAGGTCAGGAGTTTGAGACCAGCCTGGCCAATATGGTGAAACCCCATTTCTACTAAAAATACAAAAATTAGCTGGGTGTGGTGGCACATGCCTTTAGTCCCAGCTACTACGCCGGCTGAAGCAGGAGGATCCCTTGAGCCCGGGAGATGGAGGTTGCAGTGAGCTGAGATTGCACCACTGCACTCCAGCCTAGGTGACAGAGCCAAGACCCTGTCTCAAAAAAAAAACAAAAAAAAACACTCAGTGCTAAAAGTCATCGAGGAAACTGGACCCTCAGGAAGGAGAGGGGAGTGGGGGCAGCACAGAGAAGCCAAGAAAGCAGCAGGAAGCCCCTGAAGCAGCAAATGAGGGATGCAAGAGGAACAAGCTGCAGGAGTTCCTCAGATCCTTAGAGTTTTCCAGTTCCTCTTCCAAGCCATGTGCACTCGTATAATAGCCAAGACACTACCAATCCCCTCAGGGGGCTGAGTGGGACTCGACTCCCTGGATCCAAAAGAACCTCACCTACCCAGGAGCTAAGGAAGGAGGCCTTCCACCCTGACCCTAGATCCCCTCTTGAGCTTCCTTGTCTCTTTCACCTCCCAATCACATGCATTCCTGCTTTGTACTCTGAATATTCTGAACTCTTCTTCAGCCTCTGAACATGCTAATCACCCTGCATGCCTCTGCTTAGAATGCTCCTTCTTCCTGCCTTCAATAATTCATAACCATTTGACTTATCTTCAAGGGTCAGCTTTTCAAGGGCACCTCCTCTGTGAACATTTTCCCAGCCTTCCAAAGCCAGAAAACAGCCTTTTCTCTCCTCTATTGTCCCACAATATTTTAGCGCCAACAGTAAAGCCTTCATCGAACTGTATTACAACTAGATGACATCAGGGATACTAAAGGAGAGTTGCTTATTTATTGTTGCAATTCTAGTGCATAGCAAATAGTAGGAGATAGAAATCTCATTGATGTGAAAGTTAATTCGTGCATATTATGTATTCAGCATGGTAGGAAGCATAGATAGAATAGTTTTCTGAGCAACAGAGTCCCAATCACTCCACATTAAACCATTGGGAAGTGACCATCTGTATTTTAGCTGCATTTTCAATCCCACTGGCTATGAAATATAAATTAAGAAAAAAAAACCTTCCTATTATTTATCTCAGACAGCTGGTTCACAGGCTTTAGATTCAAGGTGATTCTGTAATGTTCTATTCCTGTGCAGCTAACCAGCTGCTGAAATTGCATCAGACCATTTCCTCTTCCAGCCCTAAGAGAACAAACATTACTGGGTGCAGGGTGTTAATAATACCTGCAAAATCACTGTCCATCTGATAAGAAATGTAGAAATTGTTTTTCAAAAATAGCTTGCAGAGAACTGTGGCAGATTGTGGGACTCAGGGAACAAAGGGGAGATTGAAACCACATATTCTCATTTTAAAACAGCGTCATAAATCTCAGCCAAAGTAAACAGTTTAACAAACACAGCAAGCCAAATAGTGCGGCTGACAGTGTGAGCCTGTGATTTGGGCAACAGTACTGACATAGATGTGCTTTAAACTACGGCTATCCTCCTTTCCAGATGTTCTGCAACAGCCAATATCTGTCCTTGGGGATCTGAGAACCCAGGGAAAGTCACTCTTTATCACACACCCTTGAAAGACTCTGAGTCTAAAAGAAAAAAACAAAAACAAGAAAAATGAAATATAACACACTGCATTTCCTTTTAATATTTGAACTTATTTTCTAATTCAGATTTTAAATTATCAAAATAATATATCCTCACAGTAGAAAATAATTCAAATGTATATAAAAATAAAATTAAAAGTCTCTTTTCTTGTTTCAGATGAACAGACAATTATTAAAGCTGAGTTAACTGGCAATGAACTGATCATTGCTGAAGCTAGGAGATGGCGACATAGGAGGTCACTATATGTTTCTACCTACTGTGCAAAAAATATGTTTCAGGCTTTCCTCCACCTCCACTTTCCAAAGGAACCTAATATAATAGCTGCCTATGTATTCTTACAGAAATCTTCTATGTATGTGTACACATATGGCTATATTTGTATATTTTTTACATGAAATGGGATCATAATACACATTTCATGTAGTTTTGCTTCAAGAAAATGCTTGAATTCTCCCAACCTGATCAGAACAAAACAACAAATACAAATAGAAATAAGAAGGAAAGAGAATACAACTGGTTTATAGAAACAGAGCACAGGTGATTCTGTAGAGCCAGAAGCAATTGGTCTTGGACAACACACACATACACACACACACACACACACACACACACACACACACACACACACTATGCAAATAGCTGCAGTAACCACTTCATAAGGTGCTCCATGGCCAGGCGCGGTGGCTCAGGCCTGTAGTCCCAGCATTTTGGGGGTCTGAGGCAAGCAGATCACCTGAGGTTGGGAGTTCGAGACCAGCCTGACCAACATGGAGAAACCTCATCTCTACTAAAAATACATAATTAGGCTGGGTGCAGTGGCACACGCCTATAATCCCAGCACTTTGGGAGGCCAAGGAGGGCAGATCACAAGGTCAAGAGATCAAGACCATCCTGGCCAACATGGTGAAACCCCGTCTCTACCAAAAATACAAAAATTAGCTGGGCATGGTGGCACATGCCTGTAGTCCCAGCTACTCAGGAGGTTGAGGCAGGAGAATCGCTTGAACCCAGGAGGCAGAGGTTGCAGTGAGCCAAGATCGTGCCACTACACTCCAGCCTGGTGACAGAGCGAGACTCCGTCTCAAAAAATAAATAAATAAATAAAATAAAAAATTGGCCAGGCGTGGTGGCACATGCCTGTAATCCCAGCTACTTGGGAGGCTGAGGCAGGAGAATCACTTGAATCCGGGAAGCAGAGGTTGCAGTGAGCCGAGATTGTGCCATTGCACTCCAGCCTGGGCAACAAGAGTGAAATCTGTCTCTAAATAAATAAATAAATAAATAAAGGTGGTCTATGCCAAATGTTTCACTAGCAATGGCTCTGTGAATAAAAAACAAGTCAAGAGTCCTAACTCCTATACAGAGCCCTTCCAGGACTCACGTCAAGTTAATACAAAGTAAAGTTCTATGCAACCTCTCTGTCTTGCCACTGCAATGGATTGAGAGGATAAACACACCCAGGAAGTAAAGGGGTGGGTTGCCCCTCCACACCTGTGGGTTTTTCTCGTTAGGTGGAATGAGAGACTTGGAAAAGAAAGAGACACAGAGACAAAGTATAGAGAAAGAAAAAAGGGGGCCCAGGAGACCGGCGTTCAGCAGAGGATCCACGCCAGCCTCTGAGTTCCCTTAGTATTTATTGATCATTATTGGGTGTTTCTCGGAGAGGAGGATGTGGCAGGATCATAGGATAATAGTGGAGAGAGGGTCAGCAGGTAAACACGTGAACAAAGGTCTCTGCATCATAAACAAGGTAAAGAATTAAGTGCTGTGCTTTAGATATGTATACACATAAACATCTCAATGCCTTAAAGAGCAGTATTGCTGCCCGCATGTCCCACCTCCACCCTAAGGCGGTTTTCCCCTATCTCAGTAGATGGAATATACAATCGGGTTTTACACCCGAGACATTCCATCGCCCAGGGACGGGCAGGAGACAGATGCCTTCCTCTTATCTCAACTGCAAAGAGGTGTTCCTTCCTCTTTTACTAATCCTCCTCAGCACAGACCCTTTACGGGTGTTGGGCTGGGGGACGGTCAGGTCTTTCCCTTCCCACGAGGCCATATTTCAGACTATCACATGGGGAGAAACCTTCGACAATACCTGGCTTTCCTAGGCAGAGGTCCCTGCAGCCTTCTGCAGTGTTTTGTGTCCCTGGGTACTTGAGATTAAGGAGTGGTGATGACTCTTAACGAGCTTGCTGCCTTCAAGCATTTGTTTAACAAAGCACATCTTGCACTGCCTTTAACCCTGAGTTGATACAGCACATGTTTCAGGGAGCACAGAGTTGGGGGTAAGGTTACAGATTACAGAACAAAATGGAGTCTCCTATGTCTACTTCTTTCTACACAGACACAGTAACAATCTGGTCTGTCTTTCTTTTCCCCACAAGGAAGGAAGCATGTTTCATTCTGAATCTCATATATCATGTACTGTCTTTGAAATCAACATGGAGTATTAGCAGAGTGAGACAATGTAACACATATAAGAGGGCATGTTTGCTCATTTCTGTTTGCCAACATAATTTCACAAAGCCCTTGACTCTAATAATGTGTAGCTCTCTAGAAAGATACTTTGAAGACAAAACAGGATAGAGCACACAGCCCCCTAGACTTGCCGGAGCACTGTACACTTTAAAAGATAAATGAGGCCCCACACCATGGCTCACGCCTATAATCCCAGCACTTTGGAGGCCAAGGCTGTCAGATTGCTTAAGCCCAAGAGTACGAGACCAGCCTTGGCAACATGGTGAAACCCCATCTCTAGCAACAAAAATTAAAAAATTAGCTAGGTGTGGCGGCACACGCCTCAGCCTGGGTGACAAATCCAGACCCTGTCTCAAACAAACAAACAACCAAATAAATAAACAAATGATAAAGGACTCTAGTCCTTGCCTTTTCCTACCCATAAGATAACATCTGAAGGAGTTAGTAATTATGCCTCTGTAATCTACAATCAGATGCACCCTTACATCCAAACCTTGATGTGATTCAGCTTAATGTAATTTCTGAACAAGTCTGATGTGATTTTGCATGTACTGAACCTCCACTACCTGTATATAAGCAATGGGCTGAAATACTGTGCCGGGGCAGTTGGATAGAACCTTTCTAAAGGGCTGCTCCTGAGCTGCTGACCCCTGTCTATAGTCCTCAGTAAGCCTTCCAAATAAAACTAACTTTAATCCTTTAAAAGCTTAACTTTTTCTTTGGTGGACAGCAGACATAGTAACAGTAATATCTTACATCTGAATGGCGCCATAATACATTGTCAGAGCTGAGCCTTATTATATCCCTGTTGGCTAGGCACCGTGGCTCGTGCCTGTAATCCCAGCATTTTGGGAGGCCCAGGTGAGTGGATCACTTGAGGTCTGGGGTTTCAGACCACCCTGGCCAATATGGTGAAACCCCCATTTCTAAAAAAAAAAAAAAATTAGCCTAGCCTGATGGCATGTGCCTATAATCCCAGCTACTCGGGAGACTAAGGCAGGAGAATCGCTTGAACCCAGAAGGTGGAGGTTGCAGTGAGCTGAGATCGCGCCACTGCACTCCAGCGTCCACCTGTTATTCACTGTGTAACTTTGGACAAAGCATTCAACTTCTCAGTGCCTTTACTTTCTTATCTGTAAAATGGGAATAATAGAGAATGTCTCATAGGGTTATTGAGAGGATTAAATGAGAGTCAGATTTTGCCAGAAGTGCCATCAAGAGGCCACTAAGTAGCATTTCAGCTTTTTTTTTTTTTTTTTTTTTTTTAACAAATGAAGTCCTGAATCAAGGAACAATTGATTGGCAATTACTGGAGAGACTTGGCTGTTCTCTTTCGTTAAAGGATTAGAAAGAGAGCCCTTCTGGTGGAGTAGTAAGTCAAAGCAGAGAAAAGTCCAGGTGAAAGAGTGCTTGGCCACTCCTTACTGCGAGGTTTGCTGGAATCAACCTCATCTCTTCTATGGTATCAACCTAACCGATAACCAGAATCACTGAATTGTCTTAACTGGAAAGAAATGTCAGGCAATCTAGTTCAAGTCCTTGCCAATATCACTGTTTTACAGCTGGAAAAACGGAGACTTACAGAAGTTAGGTAAATTGCCTCTTTTCCCAGATAAGACTTAAACCTTGACCTCCTGACTACTACCAGAATATTGGTTGAGCGCCACTGTGGAAACAGAAGTTGCTAATCTAGTGCTTTAAGCAAGAGTGGACCGCTGATGAGAGAGCTAGCCCAGAATCTGTTTGTGACAGCCCTGCAAGTCATTTCTGGAAACACCCAGATTATACTCACTCTTGAGAAAGACACTGCATTGTCACGAAATGTTTAGTCCTGGAAACTGAAAATTTCTTTCCTGAGAAGAAACAGTCTCAGGGACAATTTTAGACAAAGACAAAATATATAGAAAGATCAAATATAAAAATATTATTTAAATAATAACTAAAATAGGCTGGGCGTGGTGGCTTATGCCTGTAAGCCCAGCACTTTGGGAGGCTGAGGCAGGCATATCACGAGGTCGAGAGATCGAGACCATCCTGGCCAACATGGTGAAACCCACCTCTAATAAAAAATTAAAAAATTAGCTGGGCGTGGTGGCACGTGGCTGTAGTCCCAGCCATTCGGGAGGCTGAGGCAGGAAAATTGCTTAAACCAGGAGGCAGAGGCTGCAGTGAGCTGAGATTGCGCCACTGCCCTCCAGCCTGGTGACAGGGCGAGACTCCATCTCAAAAAAGATAATAATATTTCCCAATATACCACCCCCTCATTGATATAAAAAAATACACACCAAGTAATCTGCAGACTGCTGTAACTATTACAGTCAGAGAAGGTGAGAGCAGTAATTCTCAAAAATAGACTGTGTTAGAATCACCTGAAGGGCTTGTAAAACACAGAAGGCTGAGCCCCACCTCTTATGGTTTGTAATTCAATAGGTTTGGGGTGGGCCCAAGGATTTGCATTTTTCAAAAGTGCTTGGGGGATTGGCAAGCTCACGCCTGTCATTCCAGCACTTTGGAAAGCCCAGGCAGGCGGATCACCTGAGGTCAGGATTTCCAGACCAGGCTGGCCAACATGGTGAAACCCTGTCTCTACTAAAAGTACAAAAATTAGCCTGGCATGGTGGCAAGCACCTGTAATCCCAGCTACTAGGGAGGCTGATGCAGGAGAATCACTTGAACCTGGGAGGCGGAGATTGCCGTGAGCCAAGATCGTGCCATTGCACTCCAGCCTGGTCAACAGAGTGAGACTTCATCCCAAAAAAGAAAAAAAAAGGCTTGGGTGATGCTGATGATACTGATTAGGGACCACACTTTGCAAACCCAGTGGGGTTGGAATGAAACAGAGCCAACACTGCATTATGAAATAAATAAGAGGGTGGGTGCGGTGGCTCATGTCTGTAATTCCAGCACTTTGGGAGGCCAAGGCAGACAGATCACCTGAGGTCAGGAGTTCGAGACCAACCTGGGCAACATGGCAAAACCCCATCTCTACTAAAAATACAAAAATTAGACAGGCGTGGTGGCACTTGCCTGTCGTCCCAGCTACTTGGGAGGCTGAGGAAGGAGAATCGCTTGAACCCAGGAGGTGGAGGATGTAGTGAGCCAAGATCGTGCCGCTGCACTCCAGCCTAGGTGACAGAGCAAGACTTCTCAAAAAAAAAAAAAAAAAAAAAAAAAAAAGAAAAGAACAAACACGGAAAAAAAGAAAAGAAAAGAAAGGCTGGGTAGGTATTAAAGCCATTCCCATTTTGATGGGGAAGAAATTTAAACTAGGAAGCCTCATGATTTAGAAGGAAAAGCAGGAGGGCTTGTCCCGCTGATGGGAAAGGATGCACAGAGGTGACGTTAGGGCATAGTAAGCCAACTTGACAATTGTCCAAGCCTCGATGGAACAACAGAAGCCAGGGCCTGTGTTGTCTCTAGGAGGAGTCAGGACACCTAACTGAAGAGTATGCATTGCTGGTTTAAGTAACATGGCCTGGGGAGATCTCTCACCCAACTAAGACCTCAGCTTCTTGAGGAAACTGACTGGATTTGTCTCTAAAATCTCTCAACTCAAACTTCTCAGGTTTTTATGGACACCCTGATGAAACTTGAGAAATAAAAACCTTTTATCCAAGGAATATGAGCCCCTTTAAATTATCAGGCTTAGAAAGACATTTAAAAGGTAACAGCAGTCACATCCCACTCTCACTTGAGCTAAATAATTACCTCTTGAAGCAACTTACTTTGTGGGCTATAGACTGACACTAAGTAGCCATAAAATGCCATGCACCCTGTAGTTCAACAATGTACAGCCAATCACCAATCAATGTTATTTCTGTAAACCAGTGAAAATTCCTGATGAACAACTTTTGTCATTGCCCCCTCTCTTTGTTCGTCCTCTTTTTTCCTTAAAAATGTGAACCTCTCTTGTTTTCCAGACCACTCCCCAAGGCAACTTGGAAGTGCCTGGTGCTGCAGTCCTCAAACTTTGAGCTTGAATAAACACTCTTTAAACTAGATTCTGGCCGGGTGCAGTGGCTCATGCCTATAATCCCAGCACTTTGGGAGGCCGAGGCAGGCGGATCACTTGAGGTCAGGAGTACAAGACCAGCCTGGCCAACTGGGTGAAACCCCATCTCTACTAAAAATACAAAAATTAGCCGGGTGTGGTGGTGGGCGCCTGTAATCCCAGCTACTCGGGAAGCTGAGGAGGGAAAATCTCTTGAACCCAGGAGGTGGAGTTTGCAGTGAGCCAATATCGGGCCACTGCACTCCAGCCGGGGCAACAGAGCAAGACTCCATCTCAAAAACAAACAAACAAAAAACAAAACAAAAACAAAAATACAAAACTAGATTCTGATCCTTTTTATTATTTTAGGTTGACAGCCTCTAGGATACATCCTCACACACAAGATCAAAATAGAATCAACTGTGTTGGGTACATTCTGTACTGAAAAGATCTACCATAAGCCACAAGGCCAGGGAGCACAAAACAGCAAATCTCATCTCCTTTGGGCTTCCAAACAAGGATGAACACATTAAAGTGAATCTTGTGCTAAGCATGCTGTACAAACACTGTCTAGGGTTATGATCATCTATTTTCAGTTCACAGGACAGATGCTGAGGCTGCCAAAGTGCCACAGGCTTTGAGTGTTGCACGTCTATAACTTGAGAATAGACAAGGTTTTTCTGGATTTAAAAATATTTCAAATCTTCAGCAGTGTTCTCAGGACCATCCGCAGCTATCGCGGAGGCAGCTTGCAGTTAAAGGACTTGCAAAAATTTCTCAACCGAAACACATTTATTGATTCCCAACTGCATACCTGGCATAGCTTAAACAACTGTTCATGCTGGCCCAGTTTCTGGAGTTCAAGGATTATGTAACTGAAACAGGTGTTGTTTCTTCCAAATGGAAATGTTGTATTCTATATGTTAGGGAATTGTGTGTGTGTATGCCAGTCAAAGTTTCCTTAATATGTTAAAACTCAATCTATCCAACATTATTTTCGTCTTCCAATTTTAGCCCAATCCTTCCTTTCTGCCTCTTCCCTACATTTAGGGTACTCCCTTTTCAGAATATGCTCTCCCTCTTTTCCTATTTATCCACCAAACTCAAATGCCTCAGCCTTCTTCCATGATGTGTTTTTTCATCCAACAGATATGATCTACTTTCTAAAATGCTCAGGTTGACCTGTATAATATTTTGTATTACTTTAATCTTATTTGCATTAATTCTCTTCAATTATACTACAAATTTGATGAGTAAAAAACTGTCTCATTCTTCTTTCATATTTCCCAAAGTGTGTGGGACAGGGCTTAGGGTAAATGACACTCTGTGAGTATAAAGGTTTGGATTTTCATCTTTGTTTCAGGCTGGACAAAAAGAAACCATAGTGTAGTACAGAATGCAAACCTTGAGCCTCTAGTGTGGGGTCCTTTGATAGCTGTGTTGATAGCTGTCATATCCATGGAAGAGAAGGACTTCAGAATGTTTCTGCCATCACCTTTCTATTAATATGAAGAAGTATTTGGACAACCTATGTGTCTGTTTAGTTCCACTGGATAAGAAATGTTACATAACCCTTCCTTCAGAAAGGAACATGTTATTCTTCACAGAATGTGTACACAGCAGGGGCCGGGTGTGGTGGCTCAGGCCTGTAATCCCAGCACTTTGGGAGGCTGAGGTGGGCGGATCACCTGAAGTCGGGAATTCAAGACCAGTGTGACCAACATGGTGAAACTCTGTCTCTACTAAAAATACAAAATTAGCCAGGCCTGGTGGTACATGCCTGTAATCCCAGCTGCTTGGGAGGCTGAGGCAGGAGAATCGCTTGAACCCGGGAGGCGGAGGTTGTGGTGAGCCAAGATCATGCCATTGCACTCCAGCCAGGGTGACAAGAGTGAAACTCCGTCTCAAAAAAAAAAAAAAAAAAAAAAGAATGTGTGTACATAGCATGGTCCTGGCTGTGGCTGAAGCTCTGTCTGCTGTCAGGATCCAGGCAGGTTTGGATAGGTGTAGCTCAGGCTGGTTCACAGGGCACTCCAGGAGACAATGGATAGCTGAGCAAAGAAGTCAGAGCATTAGCTAGCAGGGAAATTGATAGAAGGCCATGGTATCTGGTCAGTCCCAAAGATAAACAGCCAACACTGAAGGTGCTCCTGTTCACTAAAGTCCTGTGAGGCAATGGGCAGAGGCAGCTCTGCTGTGTTGAAAAGATAAAACGGCACCCACCAAAAATGCTGAATACTGAAAATCTCAGATGCAGTGATCGAAACATACACAAACACACACACACACACCCCTCTAGGAAACAAAAAAGTCACAAATGATCCCAAACCACTCCACATTAAGCGTTTTGGGGGTTAACTATCCCTTACCCATCATTAACTCACGTAGTCAAATGTTTAGGCCATCTTTGGTACTCAGTGCAGACATCAAATACACTTGGTACTGTGATTTCTTTTTATGTCTAACAGAACATGAGTTAAAATGAAGCCTGGGGGCCAGGCGCAGTGGCTCACGCCTGTAATCCCAGCACTTTGTGAGGTTGAGGTGGGTGGATCACTTGAGGTCAAGAGTTCGAGACCAGCCTGGCCAACATGGTGAAACCCTGTCTCTATTGAAAATATAAAACTTAGCTGGGCACCTATAATCTCAGCTATTAGGGAGGCTGACGCAGGAGAATTGTTTGAACCCAGGAGGCAGAGGTTGTAGTGAGCCGAGATTGTGCCATTGCACTCCAGCCTGGGCGACAGAGCGGGACTCTGTCTCAAAAAAATAAAAAATAAAAAATAAGGCCTGAAAAAAATTTTAAAACCCTAAAAATTTATATTTCACTAATGACAATGTAGAAAACAAAAATGTTTCCCAGGGCTGCATAATAAAACGCTGTTTCACATATCTGATACCACCCTCAGGAAAATCTTTTCTATGTCTGTTAGACACAGCCAGTGAAAAGCACCTTCTGGTAATCCGTATATTGGCTTATGCCAGGTTTGCATTTTCCCTTTCTTAACATAGGTGCTCTGACTTTTGCAGGTGTTCTTTACACTTAGAGTCAAATTTTCAGACTACCTGTTTCCCAATGTAGCCCCTGAATACTCTTGGTATATGCCTGTATATGATGAGGCTTTGGTAGATACAATTTCATATATCTACATACACCTCTATCTGGATCTCCAGGTCACTCAAACAGTTTGAGAATCAGAAAAAAAATACAAGAGGCACCAAAGCCATTATCAACAGCCAAGTGGAAATTCATGTCAGGTGTGACTGAGACTTTAGGTGGTAGCTCCAGATTATCCAGTGTTCTATATATCTGATACCTAATGAGGTTCTACATAATAATAAATCCAAATTTCATGTGCTCAGCACATTATGGCTTATAAATTACCTCTACATACTGCATCTCATTTGCAAAAACTTGATTTGGCAAACAAGCATGTAACCTAGTTAAGAGATGATTAACCCCTGTCTGTAGATGAGAAGAAGGTTCACTTCTGGTGATTGGAATTGGTTATGGATAGTTTGTAAGTGGCAAGGCCACATACAGAACCTAGAACTTAAGATTTTTCACTCATCAAGACTCATATTTGAAAGAGTATATTTAGTCTTATTAATATTTCTGCATAGTTTGCAATTGTTTACATTAATGGTTTTATCTGTAGAGTTAATTTGCATGTTTACACCTTTCATGCCACCCTAAAGGCTCCGTTTTCTCTCTGTAAATTTCCACTTTGCTATGGTAGATGGGCAGGTGTTCAAACCCTGCTGATGCCTATATAAAGACGGAAAACTTAACTCTATTTAGAGTCCCAAGAATGCCGACAGGGTGCCAAACACCTGTGGCTACTTATAAAATACAGCACTCATTAAGCCAAAGACAGTGTCTTCTAAAGATAGCTAGGTAACTAAAGATTTCATCAGTTATCTGTCACATTCTCCTGACAGCTGTCATTTGAACTGGGGTGGCACTTGGCAAGAACTAAAAAGTCACACTCTATTAATTAGGCTACCAGAGGCAAGGTAGGGAAGCTGAAAGAGGACCCTTTGGAAATCATTAAGATTCTAGACAGCCTTTGAAAGTCTTTTCTCAATTTAATATAATCACACTACTGCACCTGTCTCCAATATCGTTCCATCCTAGCATTTGTTATTGTGTGAGATGCTAGGAAGCAAAGCCAATACGACAAACTCTCACTCCAGGCACCAAGAAGTAAATGATACTTGTGTTCTGATAATTCGTGGGCTGGCTGTCATGGTTTTTAAATGAGGTCCTGGCATCTATTTTAGCCTAGGGCTCTGTTCCTTGGTGACTCTGATTTACATCACAGTTACATTTGCCCTGGAGAAATCTGATAACTCTCTATTTTTCCAATGAAATGTAAAATGTCCAGAAAATCAGTTCGCATTTATCAGACTTGTAATTTTCCCACTGATTACACAAGGGAAGCTCAGGGACAAACAGCTTCAATAGCAACTCAAGTCCTCAATTTCTTTGTTTTAAGAAAAGAGCTGCAAGCAGCCTGGCCAACATGGCGAAACTCCATCTCTACTAAAAATACAAAAATTAGCCAGGCGGGGTGACGCATGCCTGTAGTCCCAGCTACACTTGTCCCACAAGACTGCCCCCACTCCAGATACCAATTGCAAGTAGTAGGCAGTCACCTGTACTTTTAACTGACTGGCTTTAAATCAAGATTCCCATCGTCTCCTCCACAAGTTCAAATAATTTGTTAGGAAGGCTCACAGAAGTCATGGAAACACATTTATTGGTTAAAAAAAATTTTTTTTTCATTTTTTGTGCTACTAGAGTCTCACTATGTTGCCCCAACTGGCCTGGAACTCCTGGCCTCAAGCCATCCTTCTGCCTGGGCCTCCTAAAGCACTGGGGTTACAAGTGAGCCACTGCACCTCACCCATTTACTGGTTTTTTATCCAGTGTATTAGAGGGGATACTGATGAATGCCAGGTGGAGATGGATAGGGCAAGGTATAGAAAGGTGGACACAGAGCTTCCATGCCCTCTCTTGGCCAGCCACCCTCCCAGCACCTACACATGTCAGCAACTCAGAAGTTCATCAAATCTCATTGTTCAAGAGTCTTACAGTTTGATCTCCAGACTCCTTCGGCCTCCACTTTTCCTAGTGGTTGGTGGGTGGGGTTGAAAGTTCCAACCCTCTCATCCTCTAATCACTTGGTCTTTCTGATGGCCAGCCCCATGGTGAGGCTAGCTAGGCGTCCCACCCTAAGTCACTTTATTAACATAAATTCAGTTGTGCTAGTAAGGGCTTATTATAACAACAGACACTCTTATCACTGGGGAAATTCTGAGAGTTGAAGCTCTGTGAGGAACCAGGGACTAAATATGTTTCATATTATATCACAGTAACTCAATTGCCCTCCATTGATTCATGGATTCTGATTTTCTTCCTTTTGTTTTTTTTTGTTTTTGTTTTTTTGAGACAGAGTCTTTCTCTGTTGCCAGGCCAGAGTACAGTGGCATGATCTTGGTTCACTGCAACCTTCAAGCGAGTCTCCTGCCTCAACTTCCCAAATAACTGGGATTACAGGCATGCGCCACCACGCCCCGCTAATTTTTGTATTTTTAGCAGAGATGGGGTTTCACCAGGTTGGCCAGCCGGGTCTCAAACTTGATCTGCCTGCCTCGGTCTCCCAAAGTCCACCACACTGGCCCTTATTTTCTTTCTCTACCTAAAAAGTCATCTCCCTAAGGGCAGGAATCATGGTGTCTATTTCTTGATATTTTGTTTAGCACAAGCAAAAGCTGCTCCCACAGGCCCTCAATAAATATTTATAGGCTGATTAACTAAACATAAAATATTATCAGTAGGCATATGTATTTTAAAAATCATTCTGGGAAGAAAATATTTTTTAAAAAAAATCTAGGTTTCTTTGAAATTTGGTGAAGAAATCTGTGCCCCATATATTTCTTAAAAACCTCAAATTAATGTGTCATACAATGTTAATTGCACTTCACACAAAACACTACCCTTCAACCTTGTTCCAATCCACCCATTAGTAGGAAGGTAGTGTCATGGGCCAGATCTTATGTTTTGTTGCCATGTGAAAGAAACAGTTTTGTTGCTACAACATCATAGACCCCTGGATTCAAAAGTCAAACAGAAAAATATGCTTTTGGTGTTGTTATCATCACCAGTAAGATCCACGGTGGGAAAAGAATAGCCTCATTCTCTTCGCCTGCTTATACAAGGGCTATTTACCATGTTGATAGTCCTTTCATCCCTGCCAAGAGAGTCACAATATCCCTTTTATTAATCACTCACCACAGGCACCACGTAATGCACAGGAATACTATTGGCCCTGATGAACAACGCGAATGCTCTCAGAAGACACAGAGAAATTATGTGAGGGTCTTGACTACCCTAAGATAAACAGTGATGGCTAGAGCTCAAAATCAAAGCTCTGGTGTCCTGCATAGAGCTCTGGGAAATCCTATGAAGGCCTTCCTTCAGTAAAGTCTATAAACATTTGTCACCAGTCATCACTTTAGGCTTATGGCCTAGCAATAGGGAAAATCAAACTCAATCCAACAATCCATGTTTATTGGGTGCCTAGTAATGCTAGACAAGGGGTATATAGCAGTGAATCTGACAGGCCTGGCCTCTCTCACCAGGCTTAGAGTCTTAACAGTGGCCTATAAAGGAGGGGCCTAAGACCAACCATTGGTGCACAGCTAGAAAACATCAGCATATCTATACTTTTTCTTAAAAGGATTTTAATTTTTTTTTTTCTTTTGAGTCGGGGTCTCACTCTGTCACTCAGGCTGGAGTGCAGTGGCATTATCTTGGCTCACTGCAACCTACACCGGTTGGGCTCAAGTGATCTTCCCGCCTCAGCCTCCTGAGTAGCTGGGACCACAGACATGCACCACCATACCCGGCTTTTTTTTTTGTATTTTTAGTAGAGATGGGGTTTCATCATGTTGCTCAGGTTGGTCTTGAACTCCTGAGCTCAAGCAATCTGCCTGCCTTGGCCTCCCAAAGTGCTGGGATTATAGGTGTGAGCCATTGCACCCGGCAAAATTTGTGTGTGTGTGTATATTTATAATATACAGAATGCATTAGTATAGTAGTACATGTGTGTAACTGTTACATTAGGCCAGGCACAGTGGCTCATGCCTATAATCCTAGCATTTTGGGAGGCTGAGGCAGGAGGACTGCTTGAGCCCAAGAGTTCAAGACCAGCTTAGGCAACATAGCAAGACCCTGTCTCTATAAAAATAAATAAATAAATAACATTTTAAAAATTGGCCAGGTGCAGTGGCTTGCACCTTTAATCCCAGCACTTTGGGAGACCCAGGTGGGTGGATCATTTGAGGTCAGGAGTTCGAGACCACTCTGGCCAACATGGTGAAACCCCATCTCCATTAAAAGTACAAAAATTAGCTGGGCATAGTGACATGTGCCTGTAGTCCCAGCTACTCAGGAGGTTGAGAGACAGGAGAATCGCTTGAACCTGGGAGGCGGAGGTTGTAGTGAGCCGAGATCATACCACTGCACTTCACTGTTCTTCATCCTGGGCAAGAAAGCAAGACTCTGTCTCGAAAAAAAAAAAGCCCATATAAGGCCCATATTGGGGAAAAATCTATGCCTGAACTATTTTTACAGATAGAGACGAGCAAGCAGAAACATCAGAAACATCGAAAACCACTAGACAACAGGACTATTTCAACTTTCCTAAACATGTCATGTTATTTCACACCTTTCTTTCTACCTGCTCTTGTCTCTGTATGGTGCTTCCCCCTTCCTGCACTGCACTCCTAGTAAAAACACCTCCAAACTTCAAACCTCACTCAGCTGTCACCTGCTGCAGGAAGTCTTGGCTATCTCACTCTCCCAGGCAGTCTGTCACTTCCATCCGGAGCTCCCATTGCACCTTGCACATCCTTCTACCGCAGAAATTCTCACGCTGGGTTGTAATTTTCTGTCCACATTTCTATCTCTGGCTGTAGCTGTCTGGAATCTCATGCTGTGAGCTACTTGGGGACAAGATTCCGATGGTTTTCATGTTGCCATCAAGGGCTAGCATGGGGCCTGGCACATAGGAGACTCACAGTTTAGGTAAAAAGTGTATTCACTGGCTGGCATGGTAGCTCACACCTGTAATCTCAGCACTTTGGGAGGCCAAGGCAGGAGGACTGCTTGAGGACAAAAGTTCAAAACCAGCCTGGGCAACATAGTGAGACTCTGTCTCTACAAAAAAAAAAATACAAAAATTAGCCAGGCATGGTGGTGTGTGCCTGTAGTTCCAGCTACTTGGGTGGCTGAGGTGACAGAATCACTTGAGCCTAGGAGTTTGAGGCTGTAGTGAGCTATGATCACACCACTGCACTCCAGCCTGGGCAACAGAGCAAGACTCTGGTCTCTTAAAAATAAAGGCTGGGTGCAAAATGGCTCATGCCTGTAATCTCAGCACTTTGGGAGGCTGAGGCAGGTGGATCACCTGAGGTCAGGAGTTCGAGACCAGCCTGGCTAACATGGCGAAACCCCGTCTCTACTGAAAATACAAAAATTAGCTGGGGGTGGTGGCACACGCCTGTAATCCCAGCTACTTGGGAGGCTGAGGCAGGGAGAATTGCTTGAACCCAGGAGGTGGAAGTTGCAGTGAGTCGAGATCACACCACTGCTCTCCAGCCTGGGTGACAGACTGTGACTCCACCTCAAAAAAAAAAAAAAAAATAAAAATAAATAAATAAACATTTTTAAAAAATGTATCTAGTTTTTTCTAGCTGCAATTGACTTAAAGATAACTGAGGTTTATGCCGGGCACAGTGGCTCACGCCTATAATCCCAGCACTTTGGGAGGCCAAGGCGGGTGGACCACCTTAGGTCAGGAGTTCGAGGCCAGCCTGACCCACGAGGTGAAACCCTGTCTCTACTAAAAATACAAAAATCAGCTGGGCGTGGTGGCAGGCACCTGTAGTCCCAGCTACTCAGGGCGGCTGAGACATGAGAACTGCTTGAACCTGGGAGGTGGAAGTTGCAGTGAGCTGAGATCACACCACTGTACTCCAGCCTGGGAGATAGAGTGAGACTCCATCTCAAAAGAAAAAAAAAAAAAAAGAGAGAGAGAGAACTGAGGTTTCACACAGCCAATTAAATCAAGTGCCTTTTACTTCCTCCTCCTCTTGTGGAGGGATAGAGGCACTTTGGGGTGGGGAAGAGTGTTGAGGCTCAAGATGTCAGAGTAACAACCCCTGACCCCCAGATCAGGAATAACATTTACAGAAGGGAGGTGGGAGTGCTACGCATTTTAAATTTATCAGTGAGGGCTGCCCAGTTTCAATCTTGAATTAAAGATTGAGACTAAGCACTGGTAAAGCTGGGAAGACCAAATTGGAAGTGCAGAAAAATGCTGTGTTTGGGTGGCACAGTCCTGTGAAGATGCCTGCAGGACTGAGCAGAAAGGAGCCCAGGATGGAGCTGTAAGCCTCATGTCCTGCTCAGTCTCTGTAGGTTACCTCAGGGGCCACTCGGTCGCCAGAGGAGTCAGTCTAGATTCCTTATAAGAACTTTCATAGTTGACATGATGAAATAGGAGACCAAGACTGTCAGTTCTCATCCCTGATCTAATACCAAATCAGATGGCCAAGCAAGAGTCCTTTAAAGGAGCTGGATTAGATCATTGCTGTTTCCTCCAGCCTAAGTTTCAACAACTTCCCTATGCTGATGACATAAAGATGGTATGTTAATCAACCATGCATGGTTTGAGTAACCTTTAGGAAGACCCTCATTAAGGAGTGACTTACGGCAACAAACTTAGGGCAAAAAAATAGTATTTTTGGCTGGGTGCAGTGGCTCAAGCCTGTAATCCCAGCACTTTGGGAGACCGAGGCGGGTGGATCACCTGAGGTCAGGAATTTGAGACCAGCCCGGCTAACATGGCGAAACCCCGTCCCTACTAAAAATACAAAATTAGCTTGGCATGGTGGCAGGTGCCTATACTCCCAGCTACTTGGGAGGCTGAAGCAGAATTGCTTGAACCCAGGAGGCCAAGGTTGCAGTGAGCCGAGATCGCACCATTGCACTCCAGCCTGGGCAACAGAGCAAGACTCTATCTCAAAAAAAAAAAAGGACCTCACCCAGCCAATGAATATTACTTGAACTCCTACTTCACTGCTGTCCATTGGGCACTGTGCCAGGCACTGCGCATAGAGTAGTAAACAGACACACATAGACCCTGCCCTCATGGAGCACACAATTTTAGTACATTTCACTTGTCTTGTCTCCAAATGTACAGGTTCTTTCGTGTCTAAAAATCCTGAAATTTGATGATTCACTCTAAACTCCAAAATGGCATGACCCTCAAGATGTTCTCTCCAATTTTGCATACTTTTTAAAAATTCCCCTTGAACACATACGAACTATACAACTTAATTTTAGCTGAAAATAATTCCTCATCCAACTTAAGAAATCTGCATCTTAAGATTTCAAATGTATTTCTTTACTTTAGCTTTTGGCATCACTATAAACTACTTCAGTTGTCCTCTTTGGAGCACAAGCATTAGAAAGCTGTATGGAACTTGGAGTCAAAAAGTCCTAAATCTGCCAGACATAGTAGCTCACGCCTGTAATCCCAGCACTTTGGGAGGCTGAGGCAGGTGGATCACCTGAGGTCAGGAGTTTGAGACCAGCCTGGCCAACATAGTAAAACCCCATCTCTACTAAAAATACAAAATTAGCCAGGTGTGGTGGCACACGCCTGTAGTCCCAGCTACTCGGGAGGCTGAGACAGGAGAATTGCTTGAACCAGGGAGGCAAAGGCTGCAGTGAGCTGAGATCGTGCCACTGCACTCCAGCCTGGGCAAGACAAAGTAAGGCTCTGTCTCAAAAAAAAATCCTAAATCCTAAATCTGAGCACTGTCTCTATCACTCAGTCATGTGTGCCCATGGCCAAGTCACTTAGTTTCTCTCTGAGCTCCATTTATTTTGCCACTTAGCATATTTTTTATTCCGTGTCTATTGTATACCCATCTTTGTGCCAAATCCTGGGGACACAACATTGAGCAAGGAAGTATTACAAGACTTCACGTAAAGCTTTTCATCTCTAAATTAGGAATCAACATAATCACTCAGGTTCCTCTCTGCTCTTAGGATTAAGGGTCAGTAGAATGTTGGGGATCAATAGACTGGTGTATATAAAATCTCTTTCCAAAATATAAGATGCTGTGTAAATGTTAGCAGATGTTCATAATATGTATCACAGACACTTAGCACAAAACTAAAATCAAGAAAAGGAAAACTGAAAAAAAAAAAAGTTTAAAAATTAGGATAAAAAATAAATAAATAAAACAAAATAAAAGGAAAACTGTTACAGAAATATAGAAATAATGGAATTTCCTTATATTTTCGTCTCACCCAGCAAGTGTTCCTTGTGATTCTACAGACCAAAGGCTAACAGTACGACCTATGTCCATTGCTTCAGAAAGCATTCGAGCCATCAACTAACAGCTGCTGCGAATCCATGAGAGTGAAATTATCATAACTTTCTTTTTTTGAGATGGAGTCTTGCTCTGTTGCCCAGGCTGGAGTGCAATGGCACGATCTTGGCTCACTGCAACTTCTGCCTCCTGAGTTCAAGCAATTCTCCTGCCTCAGCCTCCCAAGTAGCTGGGACTATAGGCACATGCCACCATATCCAGCTAATTTTTTGTATTTTTAGTAGAGATGGTGCGTCACCGTGTTAGAAAGGATAGTCTTGATCTCCTGATCTCGTGATCCACCCGCCTCGGCCTCCCAAAGTGCAGTGATTACAGGTGTGAGCCACTGCGCCTGGCTGAAATTATCATATCTTTCTAACAGCATCAGGGAGAGCTAAAAATATTAATATGTTTGTGTATCTTCTCACCTGCAATTACATAATCAGCTGATTCTGAAGTGGGAGTTTGTGTTTGTACCTAAATATTTAGCAGTTTCAATAGCACACTGAAGTGACAGACCGAAACATAAAAAGACCAATAGAAAGTTAATGGCTCATGAGAGAATTGCATAAATATCCTTGTCCATGCATAGATCTGAAACTGCAAACAACCAAATGAAATCAATTAAGTACAAACACTCTGCTTCTTACTCCCAATGTGAATTCCAAAGCACAGAGGTTCAATTCTTAAAATCTCTGAGTCTTCCTGCTTTTGAAAAAGGAAAGAGGAGAATGAAATTTCAATGCTTTGAAACTAAAAGCAATTTTACTTTCCACTAGGGATCAATCAACATGCATTTCACATTTATTTATATTCTACTCTATGCCTAGAAGAGTGAAGATGCTGTGAGAGTTGCAAAAATAGAATAACATTCAGCCATTTATATAACAAATGTAGTTAGAAGTCAAACATTTTTGGGTATTAGAGCTCATACAAATGTGAGGGATAAGATGGTTATTCTATATCAAGCAGAATTAGCCTTTGCTTATACCTTGTAGCAGGCAATACTTTAATATAAATAGCTCTGTCTTTGTGCTTTTAGAAAAGAAAAAAAAAAGTGTAAGGTCCAGGTGCACTGATTCACATCTGTAATCCTAGGACTTTGAGAGGCTGAGCCAGGAGGATCACTTGAGCCCAGGAGTTTCAGATCAACCTGGGCAACATAGTGAGACCTTTTCATTCCAAAAAAAATTAAAAATGAGCCAGGTGTGGTGGCACATGCCTGTAGTCCTAGCTGCTCAGGAGCCTTAGATGGTAGGATCACTTGAGCCCAGGGGGTCAAGGTTGCAGTGAGCTATGATCATGCCACTGCACTCCAGCCTAGGCAACAGTGTGAGACCCTGTCTCAAAAAAATAAAAAAAAGGGGGGGGGGGTGTGTAATAGACATCTAGATTTTTTTTTTTTTTTTTTTTGAGATGGAGCCTCACTCTGTTACCCAGGCTGGAGTGCAATGGCACAATCTTGGCTCACTGCAACCTCCGCCTCCCGGGTTCAAGCTATTCTCCTGTCTCAGCCTCCCGGGTAGCTGGGATTACAGGTGTGCGCCACCACGCCCAGCTAATATTTTGTATCTTTAGTAAAGACGGGGTTTCACCGTGTTGGCCAGGCTGGTCTTGAACTTCTGACCTTACGATCTGCCTGCCTTAGTCTCCCAAAGTGCTGGGATTACAAGCGTGAGCCACTGCGCCCAGCCGACATCTATAATTTTTGTCACATAGAATTTATATTTACCCCGTTCCTGGTACTAATCTCTGTGTTAATTATGGTTCTTTGATTACAAGAAACAAGAACAAATTCTGGCTAATTTAAGCAAAGAGGGAGTTTACTGAAAGGAAATAGAGGCTCTTATAAATTCAAGGGAAGGCTAAAAAACCAAGCTCAGACAAACATAACTGTATAACTGTGACTATGCTTAGGAGTCTCATTAGGGAAGCATAGGAACTGCTAGAAGGATTTAAAATTAGATAGGTAAGAGATTTCCAGAGACATTTAAGAACTTCGAGATGACGAAGACTGCATGATCTTGAAATAGGTTTGCAAGTTTCTCTGAGCTATGTAGTGATTCACGGAGCACAAATTATGGTTGTCTCATAACAGACTGTGATTTTTAAAAAAATGTTTTACAAAACAAAAACCATTCCAATTGCCAATGCCAAAAAACTCATCTCAGAAACCAGATACTTTATTTAACTGAAATTTTTTACTACCATTGTAAATGCACATACACTCTTGCACAGATTTAAGGCATTAACCTTCTATAAGTCTATATTTAGCATCTGAATGAATGTATGCATGCCTTTTGGGTCCAACTGACAAACAACTTTTCCCGCTTAAAGAAGATATGAAAATGAATGAAGAGTAGGTAATTCCTTCTTCAGCCTTCGTTCAGCTCCTAGATAAAATCCTGAGACAAAGAACAAGAATTAAAAGATATCGAAAGAGACTCCTGTGTTAGTAAAGTGCAATCCAGCTAAATAATAACGGGTTTCTAAAGTAATTTCTTGTCTCGTAACATGAGGAAGTCTGATAACATTAACCAAAACAAGCAGCCGATAAATATATGACAAAATGAATAAATCACTCTATTACAGGATAGGGAAAAGCTGAAGAACAGTATGACTTTCTATCTACAATACTACTTTTAAATTTATAGTGGCTGATAGAGGGTTCACCAAAAGAGATGGGAGAAAATTAAGTCAGTATTCCACATTTGGCTAAAACAACAATACATGTGGTCTCATATGAATTTCACCAAAAGGAATATGGGGTTTTGGCACAGGCTGCACAGAGAGAACCTATTAGTCCTTAGTGGCATATATATTTTTAATGTCATCTTCTGTATCAATGAAATAAGTGGTAGGCACCTATGCTGAGGGGAAAATAACTAGAAAACAAATGGTTTAGGGTTCTATGTGGCTAATTATTTCAGTAAAGTATTTACCCTTGATCAAAACTATCAGTGTCCCTAAGCTTGCTTTCCTAAAATATAAACCTTTTTTTTTTTCAGTTTTTATTTTTTTTGAGACAGGGACCCAGGCTGGAATGCAGTGGTACAATCTCAGCTCACTGCAACCTCCCGGGCTCCAGCGATCCTCCCACCTCAGCCTCCTGAGCAGCTGGGACCACAGGCACATGCCACCATGCCCAGCTATTTTTTGTACTTTTTGGAGAAGCGGGGTTTCACCATGTTGCCCAGGCTGGTCTTGAACTCCTGAGCTCAAGCAATCTGCCCTTCTTGGCCTCCCAAAGTTCTCGGGATTACACACGTAAGCCACCATGCCCAGCCCAATACAAGGCTTTTAAAATTAAAAATATCATAATCAACACCAAACCTTTCAAAATCAATTTATAAATTTATAATCTCTTGTTTGGGAGAATGCCAACAACTTCTAGTAAATGTTCCTTAGTTTAACCATATAGAAACCACACACACACATTCACACACGTACACACATCTTTTTTTTCTTAGATATACACTAAGGGTTGGCAAAGTTTTTCTATGAAGGGCCACATAGCAAATAGTTTTGGCTTAGGAGGCCACACAATCTCTGTTGCAACTACTTAACTCTGTTGTTGAAGCACAAAAGTAGTTGTAGACAATATGTAAATCAACGGGCATGACTGTGTTTCAGTAAAACTTTATTATACAGGTAGCCATAGTTGTTGTCTATCCCTCACATAGGCATCTATAACTTAAACATCTCTACATTTAAAATGATATATGAAAATTTGTACATCCTCATTTCATAATTGAAAAAAAGGTACTTCCTGAATGTTAACTGAGTCATGTTGACCTATTTACTATTATTAATAGCAGGAGCAACTAACAATGAGTGTTTCCTACATGCTAGGTGTCATTCTAAGAACTTCAAATGCATGTACCTCAAGTACCCCTTTTATTCTTCTTATTTTATAGAACAGTAGACAGGCCAGGCGCGGTGGCTCACACCTGTAATCCCGGCACTTTGGGAGGCCAAGGCAGGCAGATCAAACAGATCCTATTTTCTACCAAATCTCAAGGTCTTGTGTGAAAAAATTCAGTTATAGTCATAAAATTATTGCCTTATCTATTCCTACAAAGAAAGCAGGAGTGTCTTGAATTAATTGTCCAGTGCTTACAGAAATTGAGAAATATCTTGAAAAGCTCTTATACTACAATATACCAAATAATTTTTTTAATTTTTTTTTTTTTTTTTTTTTGAGACAGAGTCTCACCCTGTCAACCAGGCTGGAGTGCAATGGTGCAATCTCAGCTCACCGCAACCTCTGCCTCCCAAGTTCAAATGATTCTCCTGCCTCAGCCTCCTGAGTAGCTGGGATAACAGGCACCTGCCACCATGTCCCACTAATTTTTGTATTTTTAGTAGAGACAGGGTTTCACCATGCTGGCCAGGCTGGTCTTGAACTCCTGACTTCGTGATCTGCCTGCCTCGGCCTCCCAAAGTGCTGGGATTACAGGTGTGAGCCACCACTCCCGACCTGGAATATGTTTTAATGATCCTTACATGAGATTCTGATGGATAATCTATCCCTTGTGTGTAAAACACATCCAGTCTGGGGATACGCATTTTCCTAGAATTTCATGTCATAGAAACTCTTTGAGAACCTAAAATATAACCAACTATACTCATATTCTAGAACTTCTAATATTTTTAGTTAATTATAATCCATAGTGATATCTTCTTATATGTGTACATACACACATACACTGATCAGTATGTTGTCTGGTAATTAGGCATACATAATAGTATAAATAATTATTCATGCAACCAACCCAAGTTTTTGTAGCTTTTATTAATAAATATTTATTCATTTACAATGTATTAATGTTGTTATCAATCATTTCCATATATGTGGTTGACACAATTATTATCATCTATTTAAGTTTAATTTTTGCCCAACACAGACACAAATATTCAAAGATTAGCCAAGGCTGGGCACGGTTTTCAAGATTAGTCAAGTATTCACAAATATTCAAAGATTAGTCAAGGCTGGGTAGGATTACAGGTTCACACCTGTAATCCCAGCACTTTGTGAGGCCAAGGCGGGAGGATTGCACGAGGTCAGGAGTTTGAGACCAGCCTGACCAACAAGATGAAACCGCGTCTCTACTAAAAATACAAAAATTAGCCAGACAGCGGCACATGCCTGTAATCCCAGCTACTCGTGAGGCCGAGGCGAAAGAATCACTTGAACCCAGGAGGCAGAGGTTGCAGTGAACTGAGATGGCGCCACTGCACTCCAGCCTGGGCAACAGAGCGAGACTCAGGCTCAAAACAGAACAAAACAAAAATACAAAGAAACAAAGAAAAGTCAAAGTTCAAAGGTCCAGGCTCCATGTCCACAATAGCTGGGGCATCTCTGCCTCTGACCGCCACACTCCAACAGCTTAGGGCTGAGCCCAGCTGTGTCCTCAACCATCAAAGAGCATGGCCTTTGGAGGGACACTGGAGCTGCAATCCCAGCTCCCACCTGCTCATCTTGTAACCCTGGGCAAGTTTCTTAATCTTTCTAAGCCTTTGCGTTCTCATTTCTAAAATGGGACTAATGATACTTACTCAAGGATTAAATGATACTGTTTAAATAAACTGCACGCAACTACTGGTCACGTAGTATGGTTCAATAAATACTGGTTTTTATTTTTATTATTGTTGTTACTATTTATTGAGAAGGTTGAAAAAAATCCACATAACACAAAATCCATAAATACTGCAAAAAAATAGCATAATAACAAAATTTACAACCTACTCCCAAGGAATAAATTAGCCATGTATCTTGGCGGACATAAAATAGAGTGTTAAAAAGGGTTAAACAATTAAAAAGAGTAAGAGGTTAAAAAAAAAAACCTAGTTTAACCTTTGATCTAAACATCCTTATCTAATAAGATAAGGTAAAGTTTAAAGTCCTCATTTCAAAGCATCCGTGTAAGTCAAAATGCATTTGTACCATGGAAATAATGGTATGCCTCTTCCTGGATTTTAAGCAAGGAACCCTTGGATATATGAATAAATAGGACACCATACCTCACCTTGGAAATTGTGCAGACATGCCAGCTGTGGAGGGACCCATGGAATTTGTGGATGTGACCTCAGAAGCTCAGCTTGATCTGCCAAGCAGTGAGTGGGCTGGGACTAGTAGCCTGGCCTTTCCACAGCAGGAGAAGCTGCAGCTTCAAGCAAGCCCCCAAGACTTCAGCACTCACTCTTTCCCAGCTCAGTCTCTTCTGTGCCTGAGTTCAAAATACTTGTCCTCCAGAAATAAAGCCATTCAGCCATTCTCATGCTTGTACTATAGCAGACGGATAGGGTACTCCCTGAGGAACAGAAATATGCAGCTTGGCCAGACAGCTTCATGTACCTGCCCAACTCATTGTAGGATATTAAGAGGACAGAGGACTGTACGTCCCTTCTTGCTGATCCTTTGCATTTATGGGTGCCCAGTTAAGCTGTTCCTTAATCTGGACCATAAAATGTTGTGGTATTCACCTTTATGTACTTCACCACACAAACAGGACAGAAATGTGCAAGGCTGTAGACCCTCTGATGGAAGTCTATACAAGGTACTAAAAGGCTCAATGCAGGAAGGGCGCCCATTCTTTTAAGTCACTAGAATAATGAGTCCAGCAATTACAGTTGTACTTCTCTTTCAGGTTTCAACTATTGCTTATACTTTCCATTCCTGAAAGTCTGAAGGAGACGGGGAGACAGGCCTGCAATCACCTTGACCTTTATCCAGGAAAATTATCAAATGGGACATAGGGGCTCTTCAAGTAGAAAACATCTGCCCTATGAGAAAAACATACCTCACTTTGACAACGTTCTACCATGGAATGCATTTCAGGTCACACAGATTCGATTCCCAAAGCCACATGGCCTCGTGTGGTACAAAATGTCTACCTTCTAATGTAGGCAAATTTTAAGTGACAAACTGCATTTTTCAGATGTAACCTTTGAAAAAGATTCTGAATAGACCCCAGGGTAGTTATAAATAAGTATTGTCTTTGTTACATACTATACTGAACTTTCCATGAAAGTCCAATTCCCAGGATTCTCCAGGCATATTAACTAACTGTGGCTATGTTCTATTAATAATAGTAAATTCAATTACTGATGTTTAAGAACTATTAGAGGCCAGGTGCAGTGGTTCACACCCAAGACATAATCCCAGCACTTTGGGAGGCCGAGGTGGGAGGCTCGCTTGAGCCCAGGAGTTTGAGTCCAGCCTGGACAACATAGTGAGACCCTGTCTCAACAACAACGACAACAAATTTTAATTAGCTGGGTGTGGTGGTGTGCACCTACAGTCCCAGCTACTCAAGGGGAAGCTAAGGTGGAAGGATCGCTTGAGCCCAGGAGATCAAGGCTGCAGTGAGCCCTCATCACACCACTGCATTTCAGCCTGGGCAACAAAGGAAGACCTTGTACCAAAAAACAAAACAACTGTGAGGATAAATATCATAAGAAAATTTCCTTTCACACAAGCTGTTAATAAAGATTGCAATGATTTCCCCAAAAGCATATAGATCCCGTTAGTATGACTACCATAGTGATGGTGGCCTTCCCCTCAACACCTGTCTGTTTAGAAGCTCATGAAGATGAGATAGAGTTCTGGCCACTAGAAGTTTTCTCTGGCAGAGGCTGGAGAATCAATGGAGGAACACTGGTAGGGTAGCAGAGTCACAGGCGACAGAGCAGTGTTCTGAATCTCAAGAACCTATGGAGAGATTTTTTTTTTTTTTTTTTTTGAGATGGAGTCTTCTCTGTCACCAGGTTCAAGCAATTCTCCTGCCTCAGCCTCCTGAGTAGCTGGGGTTACAGGTGCATGACACCACACCCACTAATTTTTATATTTTTAGTAGAGACAGGGTTTCACCATGTTGGTCAAACTGGTCTCAAACTCCTGACCTCAAGTGATCTGCCCACTGCGGTCTCCCAAAGAGCTGGGATTACAGGCACAAGCCACCAGGCCTGGCCTAGGAGAGAAGATCTTTATGAGATTCATCCACTAACTTCATGCACTCTCAGTAAGTCTGGCTTCAACCAGGAAATCATAGACTACAGATAGACAGGAACAACATGAAGGAACTGAAAATGTCCAGATAATCCCCAAATTCTCACAGATTTCAAACTCCTCCCTAAATAAACGTTCTTCCAGAACTGCTGACAAGTAGCCAAACCAACTTCCTCCCCTTCTCTGTGTTCCCCTTTAGGGAAAGAAATTATCTAGCAGTCGAATAACCACCCAAAGCAGAAGAAGACAATTGAAGAGATTCCCCCTGGTTAATTAAGCATATAAATAATCAAATAACTTTTTGTCCCATGATAAACAAAATGGCTCAATAAATCCTGGTGCATCGGGATAGTGGTTTCTAAAGAATTCCTGCCCTTAACCACTATACCTTCACTTGAAAGATGTAATTGTAAATTATAATAAAGTCTGCCGGGCGCGGTGGCTCATGCCTGTAATCCCAGCACTTTGGGAGGCCGAGGCGGGTAGATCACCTGAGATCAGGAGTTCGAGACCAGCCTGGCCAACATGGTGAAACCCCATCTCTACTAAAAATACAAAATTTAGCTGGGCCTCGTGGTGCGTGTCTGTAATCCCAGCTACTAGGGGGGCTGAGGCAGGAGGATCGCTTGAACCTGGGAAATGGAGGTTGCAGTGAGCCAAGATCGTGCCACTGCACTCCAGCCTGGGCAACAGGGCGAGACTCCATCTCAAAAAAAAAAAAAAAAAAAAAAATTATAATAAAGTCCTTAGTAATCAGACTCTGCTCTTCTTGGCTTAAAGCTCTCATTAGCGCAGACTCAGCAAATGGAGAACATGTAGACAAATGTGTTGGCTCCAAGCCCAGCTTCTTGTATTTCATAGATGCTTCTCAATGGGTTTAACTGGAGCTTCTCTCTTTTGTAGTCAACACAGGCATAAGAAAAATCATGCTTTTCATATCACAGTTCCTTGTCAGTACTTGAGTACAAAAGGTTTGCTGCATGTGGACACGTGCTACCCATTCCATAGAATAAAAGGCTAAACTCATACAGTATTATCTGAGCATAAAATCACTTTTATTTGGATTCATTCCTATTACTTATGTTTATGGTAAGATGCAGTACAAAATCAATGCCAAAGTTACTGTTGTAATGTCAATGCAATGATATACTGAGGTATAAGCTTAATCTTATTAATAGTGGAGAAAAAAATTGACACCTTGATAATCAAAGGTAGCTCCAGGCCAGGTATAGTAGCTCATGCCTGTAATCCCAGCACTTTGGGATACCAAGGCATGTGGATCACTTGAGGTCAGGAGTTTGAGACCAGTCTGGCCAACATGGCAAAACCCCGTCTCTACTAAAAATACAAAAATTAGCCGGGCGTGGTGGCACGTGCCTGTAGTCCCAGCTACACGGGAGGCTGAAGTGGGAGAATTGCTTGCACCCAGGAGACGGAGGTTGCAGTGAGCCAAGATTGCACCACTGTACTCCAGCCTGGGTGACACAGCCAGACTCTGTCTCAAAAAACAAAACAAAACAAAACAAAAAACAAAAAAACAAAAAAACAAAGGTAGCTCCAACAGAGGCTGAGGGGATGACAAATATATTGAAACACACGACCTGAAAGACCTTTACTCAGTTGAGTTATGCAAGTAAAGAACACTTTGCAGTTTTCCCAGAAGTCTGCAACTTAATTATTCCCTAAGTAGCTTTGCTTATACAAAGAGATGACTTTTATACAGCTTTGGCTGGGACTCTCTCTGGGTGGAGGTGTTTCTTGGAAAGACATCAAAACTCAAGTAATACAAAAATCATTCCATGAAATTTGAACATAAGCCAATTACCACTTCAGTCATATGTTGAGAGCTCTATTTTACTTTATTACTGAGTAAATCTTTGTAGGGGGGGACAGGCATATCTTCCAAGTAAGGGAATGGTTTGGGGTGAAGGAGTGAGCATGATGAACAGGCCATCCTCACGGTGAGGAGGTTTACCAGGACAATCACATTGTAAGTAGTAAAGAACAAAATGTACACTAACGTCTCCTAATTTTTCCCAGCCTGTATCTTTTTCTGTGGAATATTTTCTTCAACCAATGAAGGACATTGCTGTGCCTTAGTATCTAGTGGGTCTGTGAGTTAAGATGATTCAAAAAGATCAGAGCTCACAACTTTTGTGGATGGTGAATGGCAGACAGCCCTGTCTTCAGTCTTGATTGCTGTGGGTGGCCATTGTATGACTATAAAAGAAGTCTTCATGAAGACATCGTGAATGCTCAGAGTAGAATCAAGGAAATTTAAGAGAAATAGACTTGAGTCTACAGCCTTACCACTCTGAACACGCCGGATCCCATCTGATCTCGGAAGCTAAGCAGGGACAGGCCTGTAATCCTGTGATTACAGGCCTGTCCACAGAATGTTCCAGTGAGCCAAGATTGCACCACTGTCCTCCAGCCTGGGTACTTGGATGGGAGGAATAGACCTGAAATTCTGATCAAACCCTCTCCTGAAATTTAATGTTACATAAGCTTAAGAAATCCCCATCATTGTTTAAACCATTCTATATATTGCCCTTTTGAATTAGTACCTAAATGCATGTCTTTTCCTCCTTCCCATCCTGCTTAGACCGCGACCTGAAGGCAAAGAGAATAAGCCCTACTTCTTGATATTTTACAGGGCTACTTCCACAGCTGTATGTATGTATTCTGAGAGGCCTGGATTCAAAACCAATAAACCAAGCTCCCATACTTACCACATGTGTGACCGTGGCAAGTTGCTCATGCCTTGGTTTCTTCCATTTTAAAATGGAGATAATAAAATTATTGTAAGAATTCAAGGAAATAATGTACATATAAAAGCATAAAATAGGACATGACACATTGCTATCACTATTTTTTTTTATTATTATTATACTTTAAGTTTTAGGGTACATATGCACAATGTGCAGGTTAGTTACATATGTATACATGTGCCATGCTGGTATGCTACACCCATTAACTTGTCATTTAGCATTAGGTATATCTCCTAATGCTATCCCTCCCCCCTCCCCCCACCCCACAACAGTCCCCAGAATGTGATGTTCCCCTTCCTGTGTCCATGTGTTCTCATTGTTCAATTCCCATCTATGAGTGAGAACATGTGGTGTTTGGTTTTTTGTCCTTGCGATAGTTTACTGAGAATGATGATTTCCAATTTCATCCATGTCCCTACAAAGGACATGAACTCATCATTTTCTATGGCTGCATAGTATTCCATGGTATATATGTGCCACATTTTCTTAATCCAGTCTGTCATTGTTGGACATTTGGGTTGGTTCCAAGTCTTTGCTATTGTGAATAGTGCCACAATAAACATACGTGTGCATGTGTCTTTATAGCAGCATGATTTACAGTCGTTTGGGTATATACCCAGTAATGGGACGGCTGGGTCAAATGGTATTTCTAGTTCTAGATCCCTGAGGAATCGCCACACTGACTTCCACAAGGGTTGAACTAGTTTACAGTCCCACCAACAGTGTAAAAGTGTTCCTATTTCTCCACATCCTCTCCAGCACCTGTTGTTTCCTTACTTTTTAATGATTGCCATTCTAACTGGTGTGAGATGGTATCTCATTGTGGTTTTGATTTGCATTTCTCTGAGGGCCAGTGATGATGAGCATTTTTTCATGTGTCTTTTGGCTGCATAAATGTCTTCTTTTGAGAAGTGTCTGTTCATATCCTTTGCCCACTTTTTGATGGGGTTGTTTGTTTTTTTCTTGTAAATTAGTTTGAGTTCATCGTAGATTCTGGATATTAGCCCTATGTCAGATGAGTAGGTTGCGAAAATTTTCTCCCATTTTGTAGGTTGCCTGTTCACTCTGATGGTAGTTTCTTTTGCTGTGCAGAAGCTCTTTAGTTTAATTAGATCCCATTTGTCAATTTTGGCTTTTGTTGCCATTGCTTTTGGTGTTTTAGACATGAAGTCCTTGCCCATGCCTATGTCCTGAATGGTAATGCCTAGGTTTTCTTCTAGGGTTTTTATGGTTTTAGGTCTAACGTTTAAGTCTTTAATCCATCTTGAATTAATTTTTGTATAAGGTGTAAGGAAGGGATCCAGTTTCAGCTTTCTACATATGGCTAGCCAGTTTTCCCAGCACCATTTATTAAATAGGGAATCCTTTCCCCATTGCTTGTTTTTGTCAGGTTTGTCAAAGATCAGATGGTTGTAGATATGTGGTGTTATTTCTGAGGGCTCTGTTCTGTTCCACTGATCTGTATCTCTGTTTTGGTACCAGTACCACACTGTTTTGGTTACTGTAGCCTTGTAGTATAGTTTGAAGTCAGGTAGTATGATGCCTCCAGCTTTGTTCTTTTGGCTTAGGATTGACTTGGTGATGTGGGCTCTTTTTTGGTTCCATATGAACTTTAAAGTAGTTTTTTCCAATTCTGTGAAGAAAGTCATTGGTAGCTCGATGGGGATGGCATTGAATCTATAAATTACCTTGGGCAGTATGGCCATTTTCACGATATTGACTCTTCCTACCCATGAACATGGAATGTTCTTCCATTTGTTTGTATCCTCTTTTGTTTCATTGAGCAGTGGTTTGTAGTTCTCCTTGAAGAGGTCCTTCACATCCCTTGTAAGTTGGATTCCTAAGTATTTTATTCTTTTTGAAGCAATTGTGAATGGGAGTTCACTCATGATTTGGCTCTCTGTTTGTCTGTTATTGGTGTATAAGAATGCTTGTGATTTTTGTACATTGATTTTGTATCCTGAGACTTTGCTGAAGTTGCTTATCAGCTTAAGGAGATTTTGGGCTGAGACAATGGGGTTTTCTAGATATACAATCATGTCATCTGCAAACAGGGACAATTTGACTTCCTCTTTTCCTAATTGAATACCCTTTATTTCCTTCTCCTGCCTAATTGCCCTGGCCAGAACTTCCAACACTATGTTGAATAGGAGTGGTGAGAGAGGGCATCCCTGTCTTGTGCCAGTTTTCAAAGGGAATGCTTCCAGTTTTTGCCCATTCAGTATGATATTGGCTGTGGGTTTGTCATAGATAGCTCTTATTATTTTGAGATATGTCCCATCAATACCTAATTTATTGAGAGTTTTTAGCATGAAGCGTTGTTGAATTTTGTCAAAGGCCTTTTCTGCATCTATTGAGATAATCATGTGGTTTTTATCTTTGGTTCTGTTTATATGCTGGATTACATTTATTGATTTGTGTATATTGAACCAGGCTTGCATCCCAGGGATGAAGCCCACTTGATCATGGTGGATAAGCTTTTTGATGTGCTGCTGGACTCGGTTTGCCAGTATTTTATTGAGGATTTTTGCATCAATGTTCATCAAGGATATTGGTCTAAAATTCTCTTTTTTGGTTGTGTCTCTGCCCGGCTTTGGTATCAGGATGATGCTGGCCTCATACAATGAGTTCGGGAGGATTCCCTTTTTTTCTATTGATTGGAATAGTTTCAGAAGGAATGGTACCAGTTCCTCCTTGTACCTCTGGTAGAATTCGGCTGTGAATCCATCTGGTCCTGGACTCTTTTTGGTTGGTAAGCTATTGATTATTGCCACAATTTCAGATCCTGTTATTGGTCTATTCAGAGATTCAACTTCTTCCTGGTTTAGTCTTGGGAGAGTGTATGTGTCGAGGAATTTATCCATTTCTTCTAGATTTTCTAGTTTATTTGTGTAGAGGTGTTTGTAGTATTCTCTGATGGTAGTTTGTATTTCTGTGGGATCGGTGGTGATATCCCCTTTATCATTTTTTATTGCGTCTATTTGATTCTTCTCTCTTTTTTTCTTTATCAGTCTTGCTAGCGGTCTATCAATTTTGTTGATCCTTTCAAAAAGCCAGCTCCTGGATTCATTAATTTTTTGAAGGGTTTTTTTTGTCTCTATTTCCTTCAGTTCTGCTCTGATTTTAGTTATTTCTTGCCTTCTGCTAGCTTTTGAATGTGTTTGCTCTTGCTTTTCTAGTTCTTTTAATTGTTGCTATCACTATTATTTAACAAATGACTGAATTGTTGCATTTCTTCAAAACTCACATATAGGCCAGGCATGGTGGCTCATGCCTGTAATCCCAACACTTTGGGAGGCCGAGGTGGGTGGATCACCTGAGGTCAGGAGGTCAAGACCAGCCTGGCCAACATGGTGAAACCCCATCTCTACTAAAAATACAAAAATTAGCTGGGCATGGTGGCAGGTGCATGTAATCCCAGCTACTTGGGAGGCTGAGTCAAGAGAATCACTTGAACCTGGGAGAGGGAGGTTGCAGTGAGCCAAGATTGTGCCACTGCACTCCAGCCTGGGTGACAGAGTGAGACCCTGTCTCAAACAACAACAACAACAACAACCAACCAACCAAACAAACAAAAAACTCATATAAAAATGGACACCTTGCCAGGCATAATGGCTCACACCTGTAATCCCAGCACTTTCAGAGGTGAAGGTAAGTGGATCACTTCAGGTCAGGAGTTTGAGATCAGCCTGGGAATCTTTGTCTCGACCCGAAATAGCTGGGTGTAGTGGCCCATGCCTGTAATCCCAGCTTCTCAGGAGGCGGAGGCACAAGAATCACTTGAACCCAGGAGGCAGATGTCCCAGTGAGCCAAGATTGCACCACTGCCCTCCAGCCTGGGCAACAGAGTGGGACTCTGTCTAAAAACACAAAACAAAACAAAACAACAACAAAAAAGACACCTTGATCACCCTCCTCTACAATGATTATCATCACCTCTAACTTTTTGTCCCAAATTCATCTAAAAGTCATGAGAAGATCTTCATACTGTACTGAGCTACTGCCACAAGCTTGTTAGGTCAGAGGGGCAACCCAGAAGCTAAAGGGTCAATTCTGGCCTGGTTTCCCACAACATAGGCTCTTTATCACTTATTCTAGGTTTATGGTCTTAAGCCCCCTTGCCCTGCACTCCTTTCCCTTCTCCACTCCTCTCCCCTGTCCTCCTCTCCTCTCCCCTCCCCTCCCCGTCTTCCCCTCCCCTCCCCTTCCCTTCCCTCCCCTCCCATCCCCTCTCCACCCCTCCTCTCCCCTCCCCTCTCTTCTCCTCTCCTCTTTTTTCTTTTCTGAGACAAGCTCTCGCTCTGTCACCCAGGCTGGAGTGCAGTAGCCAGAACATGGCTCACTGCAGTCTCCACCTCCTGGGCTTAAGTGATCCTCCCACCTTAGCCTCCCGAGTAGCTCAGATCACAGGTATGCACTAACACACCTGGCTAATTTTTTAAATTTCTGTAGAGATGGGGTCTCCCAATGTTGCCCAGGCTGGTCTGAAACTCCTAGGCTCAAGCCATCTTCCCACCTCAGCCTCCCAAAGGGCTGGGATCACAGACGTGAGTCACCACACCCAGCTTCTGTGGAAGTTTCTAAGACAGTTATCTTCCCTTGTGTTAGAAGTATGACTTCCTTTTTTCAGTGTCCTTCTTTGCCAAGGATGCCTAATAACATCTTCAATACTCCCTAACTCCTCCACCCTTAGATTTTGAATAACCTCATTTTAATGTTTCTCAGTTTTTATAGCTATTGAATTATCATCAAAATATTTATTAAAGTTATTGTGTACAAACTTTTAAATAAATTCATTATATGAATAATGTATGAGACATGAGATTTCCATAATATGTGCTTTTGCCCTTTTCCGCCCAGGCATCCTCCCAACTCCCACTCCTATGTGATATACACCCCTTCATAAAATTGATTTTACCTCAGGACAAATACAAATGAACAGATAAAGAAGTCTTTTTTTTTTTTTTTTTCTGAGACAGAGTCTTGCTCTGTCACCCAGGCTGAAGTGCAATGGCGTAATCTCTGCTCACTGCAACCTCTACCTCCCAGGTTCAAGCAATTCTTCTGCCTCAGCCTCCTGAGTAGCTGGGACTACAGGCGTGCACCACCACACCCGGCTAATTTTTATATTTTTAGTAGAGACGGGGTTTCACCATATTGGCCAAGCTGGTCTCAAACTCCTGGCCTCAAGCCATCTGCCTGCCTCGGCCTCCCAAAGTGCTGGGATTACAGGCATGAGCCACCCTGCCAGCCTTGGATAAAGAATTCTTGTTTATCAATCAAGATTGTTGATTGTTGACTGTTTATCAAACTAGTAATGAGGCACTGAGAAAAATTCTGCCCAGAATTCAACAGGAAGACAGAGCCCTTTATGCCACTGTTGAGTCAACTTTTGGCTTCAAAATGTACAATCCAATCTTTTCTATAGCTTTTCGACACTTCTGCCAAGTCGAGAGCTAAAGGGAGGGGAGGGCTTGATGTCTGACAATTCTAATAGTATAGTATCATAATTCTAAGGATGCAGTATAATTTCAGAAGAAACATAGTTACGTACGAGTGTGGCATCATTTGGTTATTCTATTTGGAGGAGTTCTTTCTCCTAGAAGGAGAAAAATATGATGTTGTGTTCTCTTTGTTCTCTTTCTAATAAAACAAATAACATTTTAAATTAATTGCTGTAGTAAAAAAAAATAAATGAGGCCCAGTACAGTGGTTCACCTTTGTAATTCCAACACTTTGGGAAGCCAAGGCGGGAGGATTACTTGAACCCAGGAGTTTGAGAACAGCTTGAGCAATACAGTGAGACGTCGACTCTACTAAAAATAAAAAAAAATTAGCCAGGTGTGTTGGCACACACCTGTAGTCCCAGCTACTCAGAGGCTGAGGCGGGAGGCTCACTTGAGTGGGTAGGGTTAAGGCTACAGTGTGCTGTGATCATGCCCCTGCACTTCAGCCCGGGTGACAGAGCAAGACCATGTGTCCAATAAACAAAACAAAGAAAGAAGAGAAAACAAAAACAGCCGCGGTGGCTCACACCTGTAATCCTAGCACTTGGGGAGGCTGAGGCGGGAGGATCACTTGAGGTCAGGTCAGGGGTTAGAGACCAGCCTGGCCAACATGGTGAAACCCCATCTCTACTAAAAATGAAAAAATTAGCTGGGCGTGGTGTTGCATGCCTGTAATCACAGCTACTTGGTAGGCTGAAGCAGGAGAATCACTTGAACCCTGGAGGCGGAGGTTGTAGCGAGCTGAGATTACACCACTGAACTCCAGCCCGGGTGACAGAGTGAGTAAAACTCCAGAAATAAGAGAAGGGAAGGGGAAGGGAGGGGAGGGGAGGGGACGGGGGATGGGAGGGGAGCGGGGAGGGGAAGGGGAAGGGACTGGTAAAAACACATAACCATTTCTCCATAGTCTTTAATATAATGTGGTTTTAGGTCATGAATTCCACTTAGTACACACACTTGGTAAAACTGGGCAGGATATATTTTGAGCTGCTCAAGAATGAGAACCTTCTCTTATTTCACTTGGTATCTCTCACAGCTAGTACTGAGATGCCCGACAAATAGCAGGCACTGAGTAAATGTGAGCTGAGCAAGTGAAGAAATGGTATCATTTGCCAAAAATAAGGTTTGTTTAAAAGAAATTCTCATAAAATTAGCTGAAATATAGTTGCCTATTATAAATGTAAGGATTACTATCACAGTGTTGACCTCCTGCATCGTAGTTTTACATTTGCAAAGAAATAAAAGATTGTCTTTTCACTGGAGTATTTTCTAATTTGTGACACTATTTTTCTTTTTCTCAAAACAACATGTACTAGTGGGTTTTTCCCTTTCTCAAAATAGTAGAAAATTATATTAACCAGCGCAGTTTTTCTGGAAGTGGTAGAATAGGGTTGTGCGTGAATCGTGGAGTGACTCCTGTATGTGTCTATGTGTGTATGTGTGTGTCTGTGTGTGTGTATCTGTGTGTATATGTGTGTGTCTGTGTGTGTATATGTATGTGTGTGTGTCTGTGTGTGTGTATTGGGGGAGATGCCTCCTTGGCTTGTGTCATTCCCCTCCCCTGGCTACAATCCCACCGACTCAGGAATAGGCATGTGACCTAACCAGTGAAATCAGGGTGAACCTCAGGACTTGTGATTGGAATCCTGAATGGAAATGCTTCTTCTCCTTCTCCCAGACATTATTATAAGCCATATGAGGCCTGAAATTCCTGTTCTACCACTGGCTGGAAGATGAAGCCAACCAATAAAAGAGCTGGCACATGAAGGAGCTACAAGAGAGAACCAAAAGAATTGCAGAGAATGAATTAAATTGTAAGGCATTGTATCTCCTGAACTTCCACTTATAGGAGGCAATAAGTTTAAGTTGATTGTCTGTTTCTTGCAGTCAAAAGCATTAAAAAATATCTGGATAGGGATTTGGGTTGCATAGATTTGCAATTGCATTAGCCAATATTCATCAAATGGTATATTTTATTCTATATAAATTTTATCTCTGAAAAAAAGAACCAAAAGCAAATAGTGAATACTAGTTAGCACACTGAGGGCTGAAGGTTTTAGGAAAAGTGTATTATTGTCTACAACGTACTCTGAAATACTTTCCAAAAAAAGATGAATTAATTGATGGATGGATAGAGGGAGAGCTAGATGGATAGTTATGTGATAAAGCAATACAGTGAAATGTTAATTGTGGAATCTTAAGTGGTGGACATGAGTGTTCACTGTAAAATTATTTAAACTTTTCTGTACATTTGAAATTTTTCATAATACAATGTTAGAGGAAAAACTAGCTCACTCCTATTGCTTATACTGGGATGTCTTTAGATATTATGTGATGGCTTCTGGCTCTTCAAGTATAGCAAGATGAAAAATGTTCCTTATCGTGGCATCAAGGCCTGCTAATCCTCTCTCAAGATGATTTAGGCTATGCTCACTGTATAACAGGAGAATTTGTTTCTACTGTTAGAATTTATTTTATTGATGACTGGTTTGTAGAATGTGATCGGCAATGTGAAGGAAAATGAATCAGAGTCATACATTAGGTAATTCCCTCAAAACCATATCCCTAAACAGTTTTATTATTGTCAGTTCCTCAGAACAAAATAGGAAGAGCTTTGGTATAGTCTTATTTTATCAACCACACTATAACTTAAGATGATTAAGGGGCATTTCACACTTCAGTGTAGAACACAGTCATATACCACTACAGGGAATAAACCCCACTTTTTGCAGTGAATATATTCTGTGTACGTCACTTTCATATATAGAAAAGTTAAAGAGTAAAAAATAAGTAGTGCTTTAAAAAAATTCAGTGAAAAGAGGGTCCAAGGTTACCCCATTCTCCTTCCCTTTGGGAAAGGAGAAAGAAACTAAGAAGCAAAACAATAGTTCTTCAAATCAAGAAATTCAGGCCAGGCAAGGTAGCTCACGCCTATAATCCAAGACGGGCCGATTGCCTGAGCTCAAAAGTTCGAGACCAGCCTGGACAACATGGTAAAACCTCATCTCTACTAAGATACAAAAAATTAGCTGGGCATGGTGGTGCACGCCTGTAGTCCCAGCTACTAAGGAGGCTGAGGCACAAGAATTGCTTGAACCTTAGAAGCAGAAGTTGCAGTGAGCTTGAACCCTGGAAGCGGAGGTTGCAGTGAGCTTAAACCCTCGAAGCAGAGGTTGCAATCACGCCACCACACCCCAGCCTGAGCAACAGAGAGAGACTCTGTCTCCAAAAAAGAAAAACAAAAAAAGAAATTCCCTCTTTACTACACTCATTATATGTGTTTGGAAATAGGACACAAACCTTATCTGTATAAGGAACTTGCATTTTAAGTAGCAAACTAACTCAAGATCCTCCATAGAAATATGTGCTCAATCCTTCAACATGAAAAAAAGAAAAAGCCAATCCTTTAAAAGTATTTTTTTTCTTTATAAATTGCCTTTTCTCATATTGGTTGTCCTTAAACCAGCAAATAATTCTTTATTTCTACACTGTTCCCCCTCTACACTATCTTCTTTGTTTTCGGACACCACTCACGACTCACATAGTATTCCTCCAGAATTTCAATATTTGTTAGATGTTAGTCAAACTTCATACATAATAAAATGCAACTGGCCAGGTGCAGTGGCTCATGCCTGTAATCCCAGCACTTTGGGAGGCCGAGGCGGGCAGATCACTTGAGGTCAGGAGTTTGAGACCAGCCTGGCCAATATGGTGAAACCCTGTCTCTACTGAAAATACAGAAATTAGCGAGGTGTGTTGGTGCATGCCGGTAGTCCCAGCTACTGGGGAGGCTGAGGCAGGAGAATCACTTGAACCTGGGAGCCAGCGGTTGCAGTGAGCCAAGATCGCGCCATTGCAATTCAGGCTGGGCAACAGAGAAACTTCGTCTCACTCTAACTGTAACCTAACTCTAATGAAACTATGGTGGCATGCAATGAGAGAATGGCCATGAGAATGTTCATTTGTTTCTTACACCTTAAGTCAAGGTCAGAGTAGCTACTGAGCGTACTGTGCTAGGACTAGTCCTTCTGAATCCTGCCTGCTCTGCACACAAGGGACAAGGTTCAGTTCTCTATAGCTGTAATAGTTTAACCACTCAAAGGAGAGCCTCATAGAGGGGGATGATCTAAACAAGGCCAAGACATAGATACGTACTGGCCCACGGCTTGCTCAGTAAACAGAGCTTCCAGGTAAATATCAGAACCCAAAATCTGTAGGTAAAAGTATTGCAGGGAGATAGGAGGACACAAGGATCCAAGCAAACAAACACAATCAAACAGATCTATAAGTAGCAGCCTGAGAGTTATAGGTGGAAAGACCTGAGCCTTGAGCCTCCCTCAGCTGCTACCTACCTCCTCCTCTGCAGCTGCCACGGGCTTCCCCAAGCTAGAGGCCATGACATTTGTTCCCTTTTGCTACACCCTACCAACAGCTGTTATCTGAAAAGTGGGAATACTAAAGCATATCATTCATTTTTTTTTTTTTTTTTTTTAGACGGAGTCTTGCTCTGTTGCCCAGGCTGGAGTGCAGTGGCGTGATCTTGGCTCACTGCAACCTCTGCCTCCTGGGTTCACGGCATTTCTCCTGCCTCAGTCTCCTGAGTAGCTGGGACTAGAGGCATCTGCCACCACACCCGGCTAATTTTTTTGTATTTTTAGTAGAGACGGGGTTTCACCGTGTTAGCCAGGATGGTCTTGATCTGCTGACCTTGTGATCCACCCGTCTCGGCCTCCCAAAGTGCTGGGATTACAGGCGTGAGCCACCAAGCCCGGCCCTAATGCATATCTTGTCTCATACTGCAGGGTGTGTTTTCTCTCCTCATCTCCCCATCCAACCTCACAAATATTTGTAAAGCTACCAAAAAGTGATTCTCTGCAGCCCGCCCTGATGAAAATAGCTCAAGTTGATCCTGAAGGTACCACCCTGCAAGCATGCTGTCTGTCCCACTAAATCCTCTCCCCGACTCCATCTTCACTATGTCACCCATGTATCTAAAGATACATAGAAACAATCACTGCCATAAACTTCTAAGTTTAGTTAAGGCTGATAATACTAGAACAAGGATCTCAGATTTGGTACCCACCTCTCCTTGGTAGATAATGGAACACGGAAAAGTATAATTACCGTGTAGAAAGTGGGACCGATTGTTCTTTCCTTTGTCATTTCCTAATCACTAAACTCATGGAAACCAACCATTTAAGGGCCACTAATTAAGGGAAAATGAACTCCTGACTCAAATGAAAACTAGAAAGAACAGGACAGGAAGCTGGTGCTGATGGCCTCTAATATCAGCACTTTGGGAGGCTGAGGTGGGAGGATTGCTGGAGTCCAGGAGTTTGAGATCAGCCTGCGCAACATGGCAAGACCCCATCTCTACAAAAAATACAAAAATTAGCCGGGTGTGGTGGTATGTGCCTGAGTCTCAGATACTTGAGTCTCAGACTCTTGGGAGGTTGAGGTGGAAGGATCACAAGAGCCCGGGACCCAGAGGTTGAAGTGAGCCAGGTTCATGCCACTGCACCTGGGTGACAAGAGTGAGACCCTGTCTAAAAAAATAAAAATAAAAATAAATAATAAAAAAAATATAAAAGAATGTATTTTTTTCTAAAATTTAAAAACAAATTAAAAAAGAAAGAAATAACACAACAGGACAGAAGAATGACCTTCCTTCACCTTGCATTCTCTTCTCTTGAGGTTTATTTAACTTATTTTCAGTTTTATTGATTCCAAAGCTGATGGAAGCCATAACTTACATCAGCAATGGCCTTTTAGAAAAGTAATTACAAGGCCGAGCGCAGTGGCTCATCCCTATAATCCCAGCATTTTGGGAGGCCGAGGCGGGTAGAAAACCTGAGGTCAGGAGTTCAAGACAAACCTGGCCAACGTGGAGAAACCCCATCTCTACTAAAAATTAAAAAATTAGCCGGGCGCAGTGGCACTTGCCTGTAATCCCAGCTACTCAGGACGCTGAGGCAGGAGAATCACTTGAACCTGGGAGGCAGAGGTTGCAGTGAGCCGAGATTGCACCACTGCACACCACCTAGGTGACAGAGTGAGACTCTATCTCAAAAATAAATAAATAAATAAATAAAAATAGAATAAACATTCTACATGAATTAGGCTCTTGACCATTGACTCCAAATACAGGGACTCTTCATTTCCTAAAGCCCTTCTTTTTCAAAAATCTGTATAGGCAGTAATTTCCTGACTCCAGGATACCTCTCTGCTGTTTAGGAGAAGAAAATTTCAATCCTAGCTTCTAAGGGACACCCCCTAAGATATTCTTATACCAACCGTAAAGTTCCTTAGGTGCCTACTTGAATAAAATGAATTATTTCTCCTTTTCCTGTTGTGTATGCTCTAAATTCCTTATCTCATATTCGATTTATTAGAGCTTGATCTTTGGTTCAATGGCTGATTTTACCTTTTTTTTTTTTTCTTTTTTTTTTTTTTTGAGACAGAGTCTCACTGTGTCTCCCAGGCTGGAGTGCAGTGGTGCCATCTCAGCTCACTGCAACCTCTGCCTTCCTGGTTCAAGTGATTCTCCTGCCTCAGCCTCCAGAGTAGCTGGGACTGCAAGCATGCACCACCACCAGCGCTAATTTTTTTGTATTTTTAGCAGAGATGGGATTTCACTATGTTGGCCAGGCTGGTCTGGAACTTCTTACCTCAAGTGATCTGCCCACTTCGGCCTCCCAGAGTGCTAGGATTACAGGCCTGACCCACCATACCTGGCCTGTTTTTACCTTTTTTCTGAAAACTGCATTAACATTTGCAAAGTAAATTCAGGAAAGCAATTCAATATTTATTAAAGACGTTTTTATTAAAAAGACAATAGCAAGCCTGGAAGAGCCTGAAAGGCAGCCTGTTATAGAAAAAAGGCAAAGGTGACAAACAATTTGAAAGAACTGCATTTCCTCCAACTTAGCTAACTAAACTCATAGTCTAGTAAGTTGCTTTTGGGAAGTCAGCCTTAGTGATTGGATAAGATTGTTGTAATTAGCACACTTCATCTTGGTAGAGGAGCAAAAGTGAAATTAATTATGAATTAATGAAATTAAATGAATTAAAGTGAAATTAATGATTAATGCATTTTCTCTCTATTTAAGCATTCCCTTTATTATACATTCTTAATTCTCTTCCTTACCCTACTCCCATTCTCACAGATGGCAAAATAGAACTGCAATTTATCTTCCCATTAAAATGGTTACAAATTCTGAATCTGTGGAGTCCAAACTCACTTTTCAAAACCACATGTCAGGAAAGATTGAGTTTAATATTTAGTAGAGAAAGTGACAATCCTATCTTGTCAAAATATAAATACTCACAGGAATAAATCAGATTCTCCCCAGCAGAATGGAAAAGCTACTTGTCTTACTTTTTTGTTTACCAAAGTTGTCACACTGCAATGTGATATTCTCATATACATGATTCTGTTTTAAAGTTGTTTTAGTGTTTCATTTTTTTTAACCCTGTAAGTCACTAGTTGGGAACAGTATTGTAGCTTATCATACTGCTTAAGAGCAGAAACCCTCAACTCTACCGTAATTTTCTGGCTGAATAATCTATGGCCTGTTGGTTTAAATGATCTTTTCCTCAATTTTTTAATCTACAAAATACAAGTAATAAAGGTATCTGCTACATAGAGTTGCTATAAAGATTAAAGGCATTACCATACATAAAGTGCTTAGAAGAGTCCTTACCAGGTAATAGGTGCCATGAAAGTGTTACTGTTATTATTACAATTGCTACCATTGCTAGAAAGAGAATAGTGATATTGTTGGGCTTCTTTATGTTATTTTATTTTATTTTACTTTATTTTGAGACGGAGTCCTGCTCTGTCACGCAGGCTGGAGTGGCACAATCTCAGCTCACTGCAACCTCTGCCATCTGGGTTCAAGCAATTTTTCTGCCTCAGCTTCCCGAGTAGCTAGGACTATAGGCACCTGCCACCGTGCCCGGCTAATTTTTGTATTTTTAGTAGAGACGAGGTTTCACCATCTTGGCCAGGCTGGTCTTGAACGCCTGACCTCATTATCCACCCGCCTCAGCCTACCAAAGTGCTGGGATTACAGGCATGAGCCACTGTGGAGTGAGATTCCGTCTCAAAAAATAAATATATAAATAAATAAATGTCATTGCATTCTCTGGCCAATCCTTTTTATTGCTGAATAATGTTCCATTATATGGATATACCACATTTTGTTTATCCATTTATCAGTTAATAGATATTTGAGCTGTTTCCATTTTTGATTATTCATTTATTTATTTTTGAGACAGAATTTCACTCTAGTTGCCCAGGCTGGAGTGCAATGGTACAATTTCAGCTCACCGCAACCTCTGCCTCCCGGGTTCAAGTGATTCTCCTTCCTCAGCCTCCCAAGTAGTTGGGATTACAGGCATGTGCCACCATGCCCAGCTAATTTTGTATTTTTAGTAGAGACAGGGTTTCTCCATGTTGGTCAGGCTGGTCTTGAACTCCCAACCTCAGGTGATCCACCCACCTGGCCTCCCAAAGTGCTGGTTATAGGCTTGAGCCCCTGTGCCCGGCCCTTGATTATTTATTTATTTAAGACAGAATCTTGCTCTGTCACCCAGGCTGGAGTGTCATGGTGCAATCTCAGCTCACTGCAATCTCTGCCTCCTGGGTTCAAGCTATTCTTGTGTCTCAGCCTCCTGAGTAGATGGGACTACAGGCATGTACCACCACGCACAGATAATTTTTGTATTTTTATTAGAGATAGGGTTTCTCCATGTTGTTCAGGCTGGTCTGGAACTCCTGACCTCAGGCGATCCACCCACCTCAGCCTCCCAAAGTGCTGGGATTAACAGGCGTGAGCCACTGTACTCAGCCCTGTTTTTGATTATTATGAATTATACTGCTATGAACATTCGTGTACAAGTTTTTATGTAGACATGTTTTCTAATTTCTCCTGGGTATATACCTAAAAGCAGAATTTCTAGGTCATATGATAACTCTATGTTTAATATTTGAGGAGCTGCCAAATATTTTTCCAAAGTGGCTGTACCATTTTACATTCCCACCAAGTAGTGTGTAGGGGTTCTAATTTCTCCACAATTTCTCCACATCCTCAGAAACACTTGTGACTGTCTTTTTTGTTATACCCATCCTGGGGGCTGTGAAGTAGTATCCAAATACATTTTTTTTTTTTTTTTTTTGAGATGGAGTTTTGCTCTTGTTGCCCAGGTTGGAGTGCAATGGCGCAATCTCGGCTCACTACAACCTCTGCCTCCCAGGTTCAAGCAATTCTCCTGCCTTAGACTCTCGAGTAGCTGACATTACAGGCATGTGCCACCACGCCTGGCTAATTTTGTATTTTTAGTAGAGATGGGGTTTCTCCATGTTGGTCAGGCTGGTCTTGAACTCCTGACCTCAGGTGATCTGCCCGCCTCGGCCTCCCAAACTACTGGGATTACAGGTGTTAAGCCACTGCGCCTGGCCCCAAATGCATCTTTAAGATGCAAAAATAGAAATTCATTGGGGGAAGGAAGTCAAATCTTTTATGACAAGGGAAAAACATGAAGAAAATTAAACAAAGGGTCCTGCAGTTAAGCTGAAAAAGGAAGCAAGAGATATTTTTAGGTCTGTTAGTTAATTTCTTGTCCTTATACAACCAACTGCCCTTTAAAAAGTGTGAGGATTGGCCAGGCATGGTGGCTCACGCCTATAATCCCAGCACTTTGGGAGGCTGAGGCGGGCGGATCACAAGGTCAAGAGATCGAGACCATTCTGGCCAACATGGTGAAACTCTGTCTCTACTAAAAGTACAAAAAAAAAAAAAAAAAAATTACCTGGGCGTGGTGGCGCGCACCTGTAATCCCACCTACTCGGGAGGCTGAGGCAGGAGAATCGCTTGAACCTGGGAGGCGGAGGTTGCAGTAAGCTGAGATCATGCCACTGCACTCCAGCCTGATGACAGAGCGAAGACTCTGTCTTAAAAAAAAAAAAAGTGTCAGGATCGGCCGGGTGCAGCTCATGCCTGTAATCTCAGCACTTTGGGAGGCTGAGGCGAGCGGATTTGAGGTCGGGAGTTGGAGACCAGCCTGACCAACATGGAGAAACCTCGTCTCTTCTAAAAATAAATAAATAAATGAATAAATAAAACACAAAATTAGCTACAACCTCCGCCTCCTGGGTTGAAGTGATTCTTGTGCCTCAAGAAAAATAAATTTAAAAAATATAAAATAGGGCGTGGTGGCGCATGCCTGTAATCCCAGCTACTTGGGACGTTGAGGCAGGAGAATCGCTTGAACCCGGGAGGCGGAGGTTGCGGTGAGCCGAGATCGTGCCATTGCACTCCAGCCTGGGCAACAAGAGTGAAACTCCATCTCAAAAAACAAAATACAAACAAAAAAAGAAGTGTCAGGATTGTGGAGCCAGCCCCCAGTTTCACATCTGGAGGTTACAATAGTCATAACAACACTCTTCTTGCTTTATTGATTTATTTTACAAAGTTTCTTCCCATGTTGTACCCTATTTGATCCAACACCACAAATCTTATGTGGGAAGATATTATTGTTCCCATTTTGTAGGGAAGGATGCTTAGGATTAGAGAGGTTAAGTGACTTGCTCAAGCAGGCATAGCTACAATTAAAGAAAGAAAAAGAAATTGATAGAACTGGGCCTAGAGGCTAAATTTTTTATTTCAAATCCCAGTCCTTGGTTTCCTCTTACCACCTCTACCTCATCTCTGATGACCCAGAAAGTAATGCAAAGCGAGAGAAAGCAGAGGGGAACTGAGAGTGTGTGAAGCACTTAGAGGCAGGAGGCCTGAATATTGCAAAGCACTTACAATCCTGCAGACAGAGGAACTCTTTGTGAAAGTGACAATAATGACTGAACTTCCAACCCTCCAATAACTAGGAAACCAGGCATACGACCACTTTAATTCCTAAATTCTGATTATTATATTGCTCTGTACTAACAGAAGTATATTGAATATTCACGATATTCATTTAACTACTTACTGAGTAGTTACTATGTGCTAGTTACAGTGCCAAAACAGTTGAGATAAAAAAGAGCAATGATTAAAATTTTCCAAAGTAGAATTAAGTGGCTAACATTTCCTAAGCCTTTTACATGTAGCATCTCATTTAATCCTCACAGAGCTCCTGAAGAAGTGTCATCAGAATAACATTTCGTAGAAGAGGAAACTGAGGCACAGAAAGGCTAAACATATTGTCCTAAAGTTACAGAATAAATGGTGGAGGCAGAATAAGAACCCAGGCAGCCTAGTTCTATATCCTGCGCTCTTCACCACCACCCAATCCTTCCTGCCCGATCTTGCTTGGCTGGAAGTCACATGCAGTGATGCAGAGAGACCAATAATACTAATTAATTCCAGGAACAATTTGATGAATGCTCATTAATACATGAAGCCCAGGGGCAAATTCTCACAACTCCATGAAATACATTCATCTTCATTGTCTTTTTCAAATGTGGAAACAGAGACTCAGAGAAGTGAATTTACTTGTCCAAGGTCACAGAACTCCACCTTAGCTAATGTTGACCTGGTGCTTAGTACATATCTATCAGAAACTGTCCTAAGTGCAACTCATCTAATACTCATAGTAACACTATGAGGTAAATTCCATTATTACCCATCGTTCTTTTTTTTGAGATGGAGTCTCACTCTGTTGCCCCAGCTGGAGTGCAGTGGCACTATTTTGGCTCACTGCAACCTCTGCCTCCCAGGTTCAAGCAATCCTCTTGCCTCAGCCTCCCAAGTAGCTAGGATTACAAGCGTTCACCACCACACCCGGCTAATTCTTGTATTTATAGTAGAGATGAGGTTTCACCATGTTGGCCAGGCTGGTCTCGAACTCCAGGCCTCAAGGGATCCGCCTGCCTTGGTCTTCCAAAGGGCTAGGATTACTGGCGTAATAACTTGTCCAAGGTCCCACACTAGTAAGTAGCAAAGCCAAGATTCAGTCTAGCTTAAAGTCTTCCTTGAAACAACTTAATGCTGACACTTGCCTACATAATGGTGGAGCAGTCATTCAAACCCAGGTCTAATTCCTGCGTGACAAGGATGGCTCTCAAAACTGCTGCAGTGCAGAGAGGCGCTAGAAAAGTGGGGAATAACAAGTGCTCTGGGGACTGCAAGGAAAAGGCATTTAAACTGCATCTTGAAGGAAAAAGTACTTGCTGGACAAAAAGAGCCATCATGAAATTTAATATTTGTAAAATAAATGAAAAAATAAGTAACCCTATCCAACAGAAGACTTTTAAAAAGATGGCCCAGTAATAAAGAGCAGAGAAATTAAACTTTCTTTCCCACAGCAGGCTTTAAAGGGACTGAAGCCTGTTATCACTCGCCTGCTACAGCTTGGGCTTCTAAAGCCTACAAACTCTCCTTACAATTCCCCCATTTTACCTGTCCCAAAACCGGACAAGTCTTACAGGTTAGTTCAGGATCTGCACCTTATCAACCAAATTGTTTTGCCTATCCACCCTGTGGTGCCCAACCTGTACACTCTTTTGTCCTCAATACCTTCCTCCAAACTCACTGTTCCATTCTTGATCTTAAAAATGCCTTTTTCACTATTCCCCTGCACCCCTCGTCCCAGCCTCTCTTTGCTTTTACCTGGACTGACCCTGACACTCATCAGTCCCGGCAGCTTACCTGGGCTGTACTGCTGCAAGTCTTCAGGAACAGCCCTCGTTACTTCAGCCAAGCCCTTTCTCATGATTTACTTTCTTTCTACCTCTCTGCTTCTCACCTTATTCAATATATTGATGACCTTCTACTTTGTAGCCCCTCCTTTGAATCTTCTCAGCAAGACACCCTCCTGCTCCTTCAACATTTATTCTCCAAGGGATATCAGGTCTCTTCTTCCTTACTCTTACTCTTTACAACAGGGCTTTATGAAGTCACCCCCGCCTTCTTGGACTGCACCTCACAAACTTAAACCACTATCCATTATCTACCCAACTCCTATAAAGCAACCCCTTCCCCATCTTCCTTCGCTGACTCCTTTTTTAGACTCAGTCCACCTGCACCCAGGTGATTAAAAAGCTTTATTGCTCACACAAAGCTTGTTTGGTGGTCTCTTCACACGGACACGCTTGACAGGTTTCATTAGAAAGTACTTTTGACGAAGGAAAAGAAGTTTTTATTCCCTTTAATTTTGACCACATATTTTTAAAAATCAACAAAGAATCAATAGGTGCAATTTGCCTTTTGTAACATTAAAAATCAGTTAATTCTGACTTCCAATATTGGTCTCCTTCAGAGACCTTTGCAAGACACTCTTTCAGGTCCTGAAACACAGACATTTAGAAACCAAAACGAGCTGGGGAATTCAGGCTAAGAACTAGAAGTAACAGGGGCCTGCGTACAAGTTGTGGCTCAAACGCTGCAGAGCTGGGTTTTCTTTTTCCTGGCAAACTGATTTATGACCACACGAAGGGCAGCTGCAGAACCAGTTAGACCATAAGTACTATTCCCAAACAGCCCTAGAGGAAAGACCATACAGGGATAGGAATGGCAAGGGGGATTCTGGGGGTCATCCTTGTTCCCAAGTTCCGTGAGACGCCGCAAGTCTTAATTCTTGCAGCAGCCAGGGTCCCCATGGATCCCGCTGCCCAAAACGTGAGAACCCAGGGAGTTGGCACAGCCTCAAGGCAGCCCGACAAGGTGCCTCCACGCCCCCTTGCGGACCCAAATGATTGAGGACGATGTGCCAATTAACTGATAGGTGCAGGGTTTCAGAAATGCTATCTCAGTTTAACCCCACAAAAGCCCTTGAATCAGCCCTGTTTTACAGATGTAAAACACCGAGGCTCAGGGGAGTAAAGGAAGACTTGTCAGCAAAAAGGAAAACCTAGTGAAGGCTATCGTTGGTCTTGCTCCTCTTATCAAGGAGTAGAGGGGCTGGGGTCTTCTCGGGACCCCACACCGACCCCTCTTGCTCTCTTGGCGGACGAGGCGCAGGCTGTCAGCCGGGAGGCCTGGCGGCGTCCAGGTACACGAGAAGACGGACAGCGCGGTGGGTGGCAGGGACTCTGCCCGGCACAGGGCTGCAGCAGCCAGGCTAGGGCGCAGCGCGCACCACCCGCTCGTCGGCTTCTGCCAGGCAGCCCCGCGTGGCGAGCGAGTCCTCAGGGACCGGGGCTGCAGCTGCTAAGCGCGGGCGCACTGAGGACCATCCACGCGCCCGCAGCCGTCCCGGCGCCCCACGCGAGTCGCAAGCCACGAGCCAGGGAGCGCGTGCGCGCAGCACTGCAGCGGGCACGCGTTGGCAGTGCCATCGTGAGCTCACCCGCTGTGTCTCTTGCCTTACCGTAGCTGCTCCCCGGTGACCAAGACCTCAGCCATGCGCTCCAGCTCCCTTTGCTGCGCTCCGCCACTCCCGCTGGTGCTGCTGTCACTGCCAGCACTGCCAGTGCTGCCGCCCTCCTCCATGGTTGGGGCCGTGCGGCTATCTCTAGCTCCGCTGTCCGCCGAGGGTTTGGGTGCTCGGATCAGCCTGCCCTCACAGACGCTTCCCGCGCCATCTTTGTTCGGGGCAGCTCCGCTGCTCTGACTGGATTGGCTGGAGAGGGAATCCCTGTGGGTAGGCAGACGCGCTGGGCTAGTCCGGCCCCAGAAACTTGAGCTTGGGGGCGTGGCTAGAGCAACTCGTGGTCGGGGGGCGGGGCCGATGGAGGAAAATATAAACATCTGGGCGGGGCGCTGCTACCGAGCTGTGTGTGCTGCTGGAGGCTGAATTTGGTGAGCTCTCTTTACCCACAAAGCTCATGCTGTAGAATCCTGGGGACAGGCCTGGAGGTTATTAGTATGAAGGCGTTTTTATTGTTCGTTCCACACCCCAAGTTGCCAGAGAGCAAAACATAATTCAACGATCTGGCCAAATGGTCAACAGTGAAGGTTATACATGTCATTGAAGGGCATGGAGAAATTAAACATTCTTTTTTCCCCAACCTCTCTCACCAAAGACGACTTGTTTGCCTTATGTTGTAATCAATAAGGAACGCAGGCCTAGGAATCAGGCAGACCTGGGATCCAGCTCCGCTCCTGTGATGTCCTATTTAAATGTGTTTAATCCTCCCTTACAAAATGAAAATAATTGCCGCTACCACTTTTTGACATCTGCTGCATTAAAGATACTTCAGGTATGGTATTACCTCTTTAATTATTACAATAAATCATAAAATGGGTATTGGTGTTTGTTTTGCGTTAGAATGCAGGCTTGGAGAGGTGAAGTTACTTGTCTAAGGCAAGCAAATAATAAGTATAAGAAGAGCCGGGCACGGTGGCTCATGCCTGTAATCCCAGCACTTTGGGAGGCCGAGGCGGGCAGATCATCTGAGGTCAGGAGTTCCAGACCAGCCTGACCAACATGAAGAAACCCCGTCTCTACTAAAAATACAAAATTAGCCGGGCGTGGTGGTGCATGCCTGTAATCCTAGCTACTTCGGAGGCTGAGGCAGGAGAATCGCTCGAACCCGGGAGGCGAAGGTTGCTGTAGGCCGAGTTCGGGTGAGCGGAGTTAGGGCCATTGCACTCCAGCCTGGGCAACAAGAGCGAGACTCCGTCTCAAATAATAATAATAATAAGTATAAGAAGAAATCTAACCCAGGCCATTCTGGCTTCAAAGTTATGCTTTGAAAAGACTGAAAGACTGCCTCTTAAAATGGGGATACAATGGTATTGTCTACCGTAAAAGATTATGAAAAGAAATTTGATTAGTACCAAATAAATGTTCTGATTTTCTGTTTCATGCAGAGTCAGAGTTGGTCTGCAGGAAGGTGAAGTAATGTTTATGGCAGTATTCATGTCTGTTGAGCATTTATTCTGTGCTTTACATTGCGCTAAACACCTTATCCTTACAAAACCTTGGAGTTTGGTATTATTTTCAACTTACAAATGAGAAAGCTTAAGTATAGAAAGATGAAGTAATTTGCCTAGAAAGTTAGGCAGCCCTTAAACCCTGGCCATGCTCAGCCCCACTCCAGAAAGAGAATAGTTGCCCAACTCCCTTGAACATCCAGGAGCAGACCAGCTCTGACTCTGCATGAGACAGATGTTAGGTGACTCTTTTGCCAAAAGAAATTATTTAAGTTTCTTAATTTTTTAAATAGGCCACAATAGACATGTAGACCAAGGCAGACATAGTTCTAGGTGACTGTGATTCTAAGAGCCTTATTCTGCATAAAATATATAAATCATTGAACAGAAGTCCCAGAGTTAATGAGATTAAAAGGTGTCTATTGCTCATGTTTTAATCTTATAACTACTAAATAGAATATCAAGAGTTTGCACGGGCTTCTCAGTCAAACATGCAATTTCTATCTCAATTCTGTCGTTTGCTAATTTTGCAACCTTATGCTAGTTATTTCTCTTGGCCTCCCTTTCCTATCGATAAAACAGGAATAATAATTTCTACTTCATAGGGTTGCCTTAAATGAAATAATGTAATCCCAGTTCTTTGGGAAGTTAGGGCGGGAGGATTGCTTGAGGCCAAGAGTTCAATGCCAGCCTGGGCAACATAGCAAGACCCTGTCTCTACAAAAAAAAAAAAAAAATTAATTACCCAGGCATGGTGGTGCATACCTGTAGTCCCAGCTACTTGTCCCAGAGGCTGAGGTGGAAGGATCACTTGAGCCCAGGAGTTCAAGGTTACAGTGAGCTATGATTGCACCACCGCACTCCAGTGTGTGTAACAGAGCAAGACCCTGCCACTTAAAAAAAAGAAAAAATAAATAACATTAAAATTTCTATTATGTAAAGTTTCTAAGATCCATGTCAGTAACATAAATTTGTAAGTTTAAGATAAAAAAGCACCTTAACATAAAGAAAAGAAAAGAAAGGAAATTCGAGTTAGGAAAGTACCTGATGCTATTGTTCCAGTGACAGTGAGAGAGCATGATTTATTTTTCTTGCCTAATAAGAAGTGTGTGTAGGGGGCGGTGTGTGTATAGGTAGGTATATTTGAACAGGAAATGGGAACTGGTTTGCTGTTATTGTTTTAACCTTTTGACATATGACACACACCATGCTCCACTGGGTAAGAAGACAGATCCTTTTTCTTAACTTAGGGAAAAATTGGTGAGCCACATCCTGAGGACATGTCCGTGACTGTGAGCCCAGGAGCAACTGGTTCCAGATAAACTGTAATTTTTTAGATATTGATCAAGGAGAAAAGGGCACTCATATGGCAACTAATTCAGCATAAATATTTCAGAAAAACAGAATTCTGACAAACCTTGGTTTGATTCTTGGCCATGTTTGGGCAAGCTCATTATCGTCTCTGAATTTGCTGTCCCTCTTTTGTAAAATTAAGATCATAACACCAATCCCATTGGGTTATTGGGAGGATTAAATAAAATGTACCGAAAGCACTTATTACAGGTGGGAACTATTAAGTGTGAGCTTTCTCTTCTAGCTCTCCACACTTTTCTCTTCTAGCTCTCCACACTTACCTCTTTCATGCCTTCTGTCTGTTTTGGTGCTTTGGGGCCAGTGCTTCTCAAAGGTTTGGTGGGGAAGATCCACCTGTGTGTGTGTATATGTATGCTTTCAACCCATTGAAGCCTGATACTTTGATGACATACAATAATAAAAATGAAGCCAGGCGCAGTGGCTCACGTCTATCATCCCAGAACTTTTGGAGGGTGAGGTGGGCGGCTCACTTGAGGCCAGGAGTTCAAGACCAGCCTGGCCAACACGGCGAAACCCTGTCTCTACTAAAAATACAAAAATTAGCTGGGTGTGTTGGCAGGTGCCTGTAATCCCAGCTACTTGGGAGGCTGAGGTGGGAGAATTGCTTGAACCTGGGAGGCGGAGGTTGCAGTGAGCCGAGATCGTGCCCAGTTAGCAAACCACACTTGGAGTAGCACTGGTGTAATAAACTCTTCCTAAGGGTCAGCAGCAATATAAAAAGGAGATGAACTTGAATTGATAAAATGCATGAAAGAATACTGTCAGCTATGAAGATTAATATGTTAGCTGTCATGATTATTGTTGCCTTTTAATATGCATTGGTATTATTCTTGCCTGATTTTAATTAATTAATTAATTTATTATTTTTTGAGACAGAGTCTCTCTCTATCAGCCAGGCTGGAGTGCAGTGGCATGATCTTGGCTCACTGCAGCCTCTGCCTCCCGGGTTCCAGCAATTCTCCTGCCTCAGCCTTCTGGGTGGCTGGGATTACAGGCATATGCCACCAGGCCTGACTAATTTTTTTGTATTTTTAGTAGAGACGGGGATCTCACCATGTTGGTCAGGCTGGTCTTGAACTCCTGACCTCAGGTGACCTTCCCACCAGCCTCCCAAAGTGCTAGGATTACAGGCATGAGCCACTGTGCCCGGCCATCCTGCCTGATTTTAAAGGCTAACTGAAATGCCACCTTCTCTGGGCTATTTTCCTGCACTTCTCCAAGCAGTTTATTGCTATTTATCGCCCAAGGGGTTCACCTTGCCCACTGCCTAGAAAGAGCCAATTCATCAAGACAGGGGAATTGCAATAGAGAAAGAGTAATTCATGCAGAGCCGGCTGTGCTGGAGACCAGAGGTTTTTTGTTGTTGTTGTTGTTTGTTTGTTTGTTTTTAATTATACTTTAAGTTTTGGGATACATGTGCAGAACGTGCAGGTTTGTTGCATAGGTATACATGTGCCATGGTGGTTCACTGCACCCATCAACTGGTCATCTACATTAGGTATTTCTCCTAATGCTATCCCTCCCCAGCCCCCCACCCACCGACAGGCCCTGGTGTTTGATGTTCCCCTTCCTGGGTCCATGCGTTTTCATTGTTCAACTCCCTCTTATGAGTGAGAACATGTGGTGTTTGGTTTTCTGTTCCTGTGTTAGTTTGCTGAGAATGATGGTTTCCAGCTTCATCCATGTCCCTGCAAAGGACAAGAACTCATCCTTTTTTATGGCTGCATAGTGTTCCGTGGTGTATATGTGCCACATTTTCTTTATCTAGTCTATCATTGATGGGCATTTGGGTTGGTTCCAAGGCTTTGCTATTGTGAACAGTGCTGCAATAAACATACGTGTGCATGTGTCTTTATAGTGGAATGATTTATAATCTTTTGGGTATATACCCAGTAATGGGATTGCTGGGTCAAATGGTATGCAGCCAACAGACATATGAAGAAAAACTCATCATCACTGGTCACTAGACAAATGCAAATCAAAACCACAATGAGATACCATCTCACACCAGTTAGAATAGTGATCATTAAAAAGTCAGGAAACAACACATGCTGGAGAGGATGTGGAGAAATAGGAACACTTTTTTTTGTTTTGTTTTGTTTTTATTTATACTGTTGGTGAGAGTGTAAATTAGTGCAACCATTGTGGCAGACAGTGTGGCGATTCCTCAAGGATCTAGAACCAGAAGACCAGAGTTTTATTATTACTCAAATCAGTCTCCCCAAGCATTGGGTGAGCAGAGTGTTTCAGGACAACTTGGTGGGTGGGGGGAGCCAGTGAGCCAGGAGTGCTGATTGGTCAGGGATGAAATCATGGAGAGTCGGGGCTGTCTCCTTGCGCTGAGTCAGTTCCTGGATGGGGGGCCCCCAGATCAGATGAGCCAATTAATCGATCTGGGTGGTGCCAGCTGATCCATCAAGTTCAGGGTCTGCAAAATATCACAAGCACTGATCTTAGGAGCAGTTTAGGGAGGGTCGGAATCTTGTAGCCTCCAGCTGCATAATCCCTAAACTATAATTTCTAATCTTGTGGCTAATGTTAGTCCTACAGAGGCAATCTAGTCCCCAGGCAAGAAGGAGGTCTGCTTTGTGAAGGGGCTGTTATCGTCTTTGGTTTAAACTATAAATTAAGGTTCTCCCCAAATTAGTTCAGCCAATGCCCAGGAATGAACAAGGACAGCTTGGATGTTAGAAGCAAGACAGAGCTGGTTAAGTTAGAACTCTTTCTCTGTCTCAGTTATAATTTTACTAAAGCAGTTTCACTCTTTCCTACAAATGTACATCTTTTTCTTCTTCTTCTTCTTTGAGACTGAGTTTCACTCTTGTCGCCCAGGTTGGAGTGCAATGGCGCAATCTTGGCACACTGCAACCTCTGCCTGCTGAATTCAAGCGATTCTCCTGCCTCAGCCTCCCGAGTAGCTGGGATTACAGGCGTGTGCCACCATGTCCAGCTAGTTTTTGCATTTTTAGTAGAGACAAGGTTTCACCATGTGGCCAGACTGGTCTCGAACTACTGACTTCAGGTGATCCACCCACCTCGGCCTCCCAAAGTGCTGGGATTACAGGCGTGAGCCACAGCGCTCGGCCCAAATGTACATCTTACAGAAGATTTAAATTGTTCTTAACCATTAATGGAAGTCCTGATTCTTTAGCTACCACAATTTTTCTTCTCTTTGTGAATAGAAGATTCATGATTTAGCAATATTCTGTGCAGATCTTTCTGTTTGTAGATCTTTTAAAAATAAATGTAAAAAGCCGGGCACAGCGGCTCATGCCTGTAATCCCAGCACTTTGGGAGGCCAAGGTAGGTGGATCACCTGAGGTCGGGAGTTCAAGACCAGCCTGGCCAACATGGTGAAATCCGTCTCTAATAAAAATACAAAAATTGGCCGGGTATGGTGGCACACACCTGTAATCCCAGCTACTCTGGAGGCTGAGGCAGGAGAATCGCTGGAACCCGGGAGTCAGAGATTGCAGTGAGCCCAGATCGCACCACTGCACTCCAGTCTGAGCGACAGAGGGAGACTTTGTCTCTAAATAAACAAATAAATAAATGTAAAAACAGAGAAATGTACAATTTCCATGGCTTTTGTCATTCACACCCATTTTTAATATTTTTGTCATATTTGAGTCCTCTTTTTGTAGTGATAGAAATAAAACATTACAAATAAAACTGAAATCCTCTTGTCCTTCATTTCTAACCCTGCTCACCTCCCAGGAAGTCTTATTAATCTTAACCTTGGTTCCCGCATGGTCTTGAGTACTTTGATATATGCTGCCACCTAGTGATTGCTTTCCCAATGACATGAAATGCTTGTAGGTCTCCTACAGAAAAAGGGTCACCCCCCATGAGGGTTTGTTGGGAAATTTGGGGTGGAGGCTGTGGTGTGTCATATTATTGGGAATGCTACTGGGTTTAGTGATGAAAGACTAGGAATGCTAGATATTCTCACTTGTTTGGGACAACAACTCACAAAAAAATTGGGTTGTTCCAAATCCTGAATGTTTTTCTTATGAGGTATTTTTGTAACAATTTTAGTAGGTAGACTGGGCTCAGTAACTCAGACCTGTAATCCCAGCACTTTGGGAGCCTGAGGAGGGTGGATCGCCTGAGCGTAGGAGTTTGAGTCCAGCCTGGCCAACATGGTGAAACCTCAAGAAAAAAATACAAAAAATTAGCCGGGTGTGGTGGTGCATGCCTGTGGTCCCAGCTACTTGGAAGGCTGAGTGGGAGGATTACTTGAGCCTGGGAGGCGAAGGTTGCAGTGAGCTGAGATCGCACCACTGCACTCTAACCTGGGTGACAGAGTGAGACCCCGTCTCAAAAAAAAAAAAAAAAAAAAAAATTAGCGTATAATCCTCAATGGTCAGGAATGTAACTATTGTGTACATTGAGAAGATTGTTCTATTCAAAATATTACTAAGAAAGGTTTATCACTGCATAAAATTACTCCTCTTTTGTGTCATTTGTGTGGCATACACACCTCCAGTATAACACAACTTCAGTCTGCATTTGGAGCTGTCACATGTGGGGTAATTCTAGGTGTGTGTTGAATAGGAATATATTACTTAGCCAAAGTTTAAAATGCCAAGTATAAAAAAGAATTGATGGCAATATTCAGCTAAATATTGTCTTAATTTTCTTACTCTAAAATTATTCATTATGAGTAGTTGTAAACATCTGACTACAACTATCTCATTAGGCCTTCTACTGTAATCATTTAAATACTGAAATATACATTATTACACATAATTTCTCTTTTTTAATTATTAAGGGCATTGTATTGATTTTTCAAATTATATACACAGCAAGGTTATGTTATCTATTAATTTAATGACAACAAAATAAAATAAGAGTTACATATCTGTTATTTATTTATTTATTTATTGAGACATAATCTTTCTCTGTCACCCAGGCTGTAGTGCAGTTGCACAATCTTGGCTCACTGCAAACTCCGCCTACTGGGTTTAAGCAATTCTTGTGCCTCAGCCTCCCAAGTAGCTGGGATTACAGGCTCCCACCACCACACCCGGCTGATTTTTGTATTTTTAGTAGAGACAGGGTTTCACCATGTTTGCCAGGCTGGTCTCGCACTCCTGACCTCAGGTGATCTGCCCACCTTGGCCTCCCAAAGTGCTGGGATTACAGGCATGAGCCACTGCACCCGGCCACATACCTGTTATTTTTAAAGGAGACATTGAATTAGATGGGATTGATAATTTTTTACGTGCAATAACAATAAGGTTATATTTATTGAGCTCTTGCTATGTGCCATGTTCAAAAAGTATTACATTTATATCTCAAAATAACCCTGTGAGTTGGCTATTTTCCTTCCCATTTTCAGATGAACAAACTGAGGCCCAGAGAGGACTAGGCAAGTCTTCTGTAGTAGAGTAAACTATAGAGGTTGGGTATGAACCCAGCCACTCTGGCTTTAGAGGCCCCGCTGGAAGTTCCTCCATTCTACTGCCTCTCCATAGAGACAGATCACTGAGCCCCGAGCTCTTCCCACAGGCCAGTCACTCTGTTCTATGTGCTTTACTGGCTTCATCACAACCCTGTGATGTAGGTGTTATTACCTCCAGGCTGCCTAGCCACAGAGAGCCCCGACTGTCTTCACTATTGGCTGTTTCAGACCATGAATGTGATGGTAACATCAACTTCACAGGATTGAATGAGAAATTCGAAGGAGCTTTGCAAGTGCTGTACATGGTATTAGTTCCATCCCCCTACGGGCCTGGATAATCAGCTAGTGCTTTATAACTACATCAAATAAAGGGGAGCCAGGCACAGTGGTAAGCTACTTGGGAGGCTGAGGTGGGAGGATCACTTGAGCCAGGAATTCCAGGCCATCCTGGGCAACATAGTGAGACTCCATCTCAAAAAAAAAAAAAAAAAAAAAAAGGAGGAAGGGAAATGATGGCGGTTCTCTGAGATCAACCTGCTATGACTCCTGCACTGTCATACTCCTCAGTTAGCATCATATTATATGCTAACCGTCAGTTAGCATACTCCAATACAGCATGGAATAGATTTTGTTTCTTGAGTGTATGTCTTCTCTCTCCTCCTAAATTATAAATAAGCATGGCACCTTTGTCATCCTCCTTTCTCCCTTTGTGGGGTCTAGCCCAGTTCTAGGCACAGAAAATGTACTTATTCAGTGCTTTGCAACATTAAAATATTATTTTATTCTGAAATGAAAAATACCATTGATGAAGAAGTTATCAAACATCTTTACTTTTGTCCATCACAATAGATGACCTGGAAAATCATTGAGCTTGATATAAATATGTGTGCTTACTGGAAAGTTTTGCTTGACAAAGGGCCACAAGAGTTCTCTCAACAGAGGCACTGAAAACAAAAGGTCAAAACTTTGCAGGTTGTCATAATAAAAAGTCTTAATACCCCAAAACAAACACAAAAACAGTATACAAGTGTAACAGTTGGAAGTAATGCTGTCTTTATTTTATTTAATCCCAGCACTTTGGGAGACCAAGGCGGGTGGATCACCTGAAGTCAGGAGTTCAAGACCAGCCTGGCCAACATGGTGAAACCTGTCTCTACTAAAAATACAAAAATTAGCCAGGCATGGTGGCAGGCACCTGTAATCTCAGCTACTTGGGACGCTGAGGAAGGAGAATCGCTTGAACCCAGGAGGCGGAGGTTGCAGCGAGCTGAGATTGTGCCACTGCACTCCAGCCTGTGTGACACAGCGAGACTCTGTCTCCAAAAAAAATAAATAAATAAAAGAAAGATAACTCTCCAATACTTCAGTTACATCTCCACATTTGTGGGATGTAACTAGAGCAGATCTTAGAGGAAAATTAATAGTTTAAAGTATTTATATTAGAAAAGAAAGGTCTAACACAATGATACGAATCTAGAAAAAGAAGAGTAAAGCAAATACAAAGTAAATAGAAATTAGTATTTCATAAATATTCATTCTCTTTCTTTTACTTAGGGCAGGAGAAAACTTTTGGGGGTGATGAGAATGTGCACAATATTAAAAACCAAATATGCAGGATATTCTCATCACCCCCCAAAAGTTTTCTCCTGCCTCTAAGAAAGAGAAGGTATCAGTGTGTACGTGTGCCAAAAGATTAAATTGTGTACTTTAAACAGATGCAGTTTATTTTACTTAATTTATACCTCAAAAAGGTTGATTAAAAAAACAAAGGCGCCCTGAGGTAAAAGTGTTTTCTGTAAATTTAGAGAGTGGCAAGGTATGGGTTATGGGGTGTGGGGGCAATGGAGATTGCATAAGGTCTTATTGGCCTTGGTAAGGACTTTGGTTTTTATTCTAAAGAAGATCAGAATCCATTGAAGCATTTTGAACAGAGAAATGCCAAGATTCTGACTTACATTATTGCAGGGACTGCATGAGATAGCATATACTGGGTACTCAGTTGTGTTTGTTTGTTTGTTTTTGTTTTGAGACAGAGTCTTGCTCTGTCGCCCAGGCTGGAGTGCAGTGGCCCGATCTCTGCTCACTGCAAACTCCGCCTCCCGGGTTCACGCCATTCTCCTGCCTCAGCCTCCCGAGTAGCTGGGACTACAGGCACCTGCCACCACACCCGGCTAATTTTTTTTTTTTTTTTTTTTTTGTATTTTAAGTAGAGACGGGGTTTCACCGTGTTAGCCAGGATGGTCTCGATCTCCTGACCTCGTGATCTGCCCGCCTCGGCCTCCCAAAGTGCTGGGATAACAGGGGTGAGTCACCGCGCCCGGCCTATACAGGGTACTCAGTTAAGTGCTTAACTCAGTAAATAATTGAATAAATATTCCTTCACTTTCCTTTTCTAAGGCAGTGGAAGAAAAAAAGGCAAAGCAGGCTGCTCTATAAAACATTAAATAATACTGCCATCTAGTGGGGGGAAAAGCCTGATTGTTTTATAAGCAAAATATTGGAAGTTTAACAAAAGATGTGAAGTTAAAATTTAAGCTACTCTATTTTTTATAGGATGAAATGAATCTTGTAGTAAACCAGAACTTGCTTATTTGAAACAAAGTAATACAGTTTCCAAGACACTGCTTTATTCTATTTCTCCAACTGCTTGCAATTCTTTCCTCTGGGGAGATACTTCTTTCAAGGCTTCCACCTCAAATGCTAGTAAGGCTTTAACTTCAGCCCTTTTATCAGTTGCACATCACACTGTCCCTGGATGATCTCAATCACAGGCATTCTCATAACTACAATATATGTACACTTTAAAGCTTTATATTTTAGTTTCTGGCAAGACCTTAATTCAAACTCGAAGTTCACTGTTGTCCATGCTATCTCCAAATTATTATTATTATTATTATTATTTTGAAATAGGGGCTGGGTGTGGTGGCTCATGCCTGTAATCCCAGCACTTTGGGAGGCCAAGGCGGGTGGATCACTTGAGGTCAGGAGTTCAAGACCAGCCTGGCCAACATGGTGAAACACTGTCTCTACTAAAAATACAAAAAAAATTAGCCGGGCATGGTGGCAGATGCCTGTAATCCCAGCTACTCGGGAGGCTGAGGCAAGGGAATCGCTTGAACCTAGGAGGCAGAGGTTGCAGTGAGCTGAGATCATGCCACTGCACTCCAGCCTGGGTGACAGAGCAAGACTCCTTCTCAAAAAAAATAAAAAAAGAAATAGGGTCTCATTGTTGCTCAAGGTGGAGTGTAGTGGTGCAATCATAGCTTATTGCAGTCTCAAGCACCTGGGATCAAGTGATCCTCCTGCCTTAGCCTCCTGAGTAGCTGGGACTGCAGGCATGTGCCACCACAACAACTAATTTTTATTGTATTTTAAAAAATTTTTTTGTAGAGATGGGGATCTCACTATGTTGCTCAGGCTGGTCTCAAACTCCTGGTCTCAAGCAGTCTTCCTGCCTGGACCTCCCAAAGTGCTGGCATTACAGGCAAGAACCACCATGGCCAGCCCTAATTACTCCTTCAATCCAGCTACCTTCATCACTCATTTGGCCTCTTAGCAGGTGTCCTTGCTTCTATTCTTGTCCCCCTTTAATCTGTGTCACAAAATAGAATGATCACCTCTTTCCTTCTCCTTTTCCCTCCCTTCTTCTCTTTCCTTTTTTCTTTCTCTTTATTCATGTACGATTTATTACCTGTTCATTTGAAGTTATTGTCTGTACGTTGGGTTTTGTAAAGCTGAGGAAAATTTTTTTAATGTTTTTAACTGCAAATATTTAATGCATGAATATGTTCTCCGTGTTGAGATATATAAAGATAAATAAGAAATCCCTTTTAATCTACCCTTCTACTCCTCTCCTTAGAGGTAAAGCATTGTTATAATTCATTCATTCATTCATTCAGCAAATTGTTCAACAAATATATATCATTATCTACTACATGCTGGGCATTTGCTTAATGACAACCAAAATTTTATCTTATTGAAGTCTATAGTCTGACAAAAAAGACATCAAGTAATCACACAAATAAATATAAAATTGCAATTTACTTAAAACTAAAAATGAGAAGATTTTCTACCATGAGAGCCTATATTAGAGATATTTGGCCTGATCAGGGAGATCAGAGAAAGATTTCTGAGAAGCAACTATTGATTTAGAGTTGAGTGTTCCAACGCAGTAGCCACTAGCCACAGGTGGATGTTTAAATTTAAATTAAATAAAATTGAATACAATTTAAAATTCAGTTTCTCATTCTCACTGTCCATATTTCAAGCACTCAAAAGCCACATGGGGCTAGTAGTTACCACTTCAACTGTGGAGCTATAGAACATTTCCAACATCTCAGTAAATTCTATCAGACAGTGTTATTGGCTAGAGAATGAATAGGTGTTATCCAGGTAAAGAACACAGGGAAGAAAACGCCAGACAGAGCACTGTATGGCAGGAGGCAATATGATAGAAATAAAAACCTAAAAAAAAAAAAAGAAAAAGAAAAGAAAGCCAGTGTGCCCAATGCTATAAAGAAACATTGAAGAGGAAAAGGGAAAGTAGTAGATGAGTTCGGTTAGGGTACATACGTTCCAAACTGCTGGAGGAAAAAATCAAACAAAAGCAATCCAATAAGAAAATAAGCAACAAAACAAATATGCCTATAAATAAAGTAAAAAAGGTGGGAGAGATGAGGTCAAACATAACAGATATAAAAACCGTAAACCATGCTAAACTGTCTTAGGAAAGATACTACATTCATCACAGCAGTTGCAGGGGCCAGACAGGTGAATTAAATGCAGGTACAAGAGGAACCACTATCTCTGCATTCTTTAAATCTTTAAGGGTAGCATTAATTTTTGCCATTACCTCTGTTATGTGATGCTGTTTTTAATTTCTGCATGGAGTCAATTTCAGTCCTTCTACTTGGGCTTTTCAACTATAATAATTCTTTTTTATTTTTGTACAGGGAGTCTCCCTGTTGCCCAGGCTGGTCCTGAACTCCTGGGCTCAGGCAATTCTCCTGCCTTGGCCTCCTGAAGTGTTGGGAATACAGGCGTGAGCTACCATACCTGGCCTAGTAATTCTTACTCTAGGAGTGAAAGACCTAAGGAGAGGCTGCCAAATACTAAATATGTCATTCCAAATGCGACCGACATTTGGGAAGCTGGGAAATGATCTCTGATCTCTGATTGACTCTTTTCTATGAATTATCTCCCATCACTGTGAAGATAGTGTATTTACCAGAAAGTCATGTGGTTTTTGCTCTATTCTGCCTCCTTGGGTGCTAACTCTTCTATTTGATGATTTTAGATGTCTCTATTTTGCGCTATTGGATGTACACAAACGATGATTCTCTCTTCAGCTTTATATTTGAGAAGCCCTGTGCACCAGCTGTTCTGTATTCTCTCCCTAACTCCAGAGATTGTGGGGAGGGAGTAAGGCCATACTTTGAATAGGGAGGGTTGGTGGTAGTTTGTCTTCTGGGAGCTGATGCTCCTCAGCGCTGCATGATTCACTGGCTGCAAGGTGGGAAGGGGGTGCATTTCTCTGCCTATCCAAGACCATTTCCCACACTGCTTTAGCTTACAAAGTTACTACTAGCTTGTTATAGCTGGACAAGAGGGTACTACCAGCTTAGCTGCTCAATCAACCTGATACTTGCCCTAGAGCCATCACTCACTTCTTGTACCTAGGCTTTGAATTTCCCTGATCTTTATTCACTTTACCCAGGTGTACCAGTTGTTAACATTTTGCCCCACTTTTTCTATCATTTTCTTTATCTTGCTAAAACCAAATATCTGGTATTGAAACTTACATGTCTATATAAGAAAGTATAAAAAGTAGATTTCCAAAATATAGAACAGGCCAGGCACTGTAGCTCATGCCTATAATCCCTGCACTTAGGGGAGGCTGAGGCAGGTGGATCACTTGAGTCCCAGAGTTCGAGACCAGCCTGGCCAACATGGCAAAACCCCATCTCTACAAAAAAATACAAAAATTAGCCAGGCATGGTGGTTCCTGTGCTTGTAGTCCCAGCTACTTAGGAGGCTGAGGTGAAAAGATAGCTCGAGCCTGGGAGACAGAAGTTACAGTGAGCTGAGATGGAGCCACTGCACTCAAGCCTGGGCAACAGAGTGAGACCCTGTCTCAAAAGAAAGAAAGAAAAAGAAAAGAAATAAAATAAGGAAAGAAACAAAAACAAATCTGGGATGGGGTAGCGGTGAGGGGATCTTATCAAAGAAATCATACAATAAAACTTCCCAGAACTGAAGAATAATATAAGTTTCCATATTGAGAGAGCCTGGCACAGGCCTGGAGAGAACTATGAAGAAACCATTAGCAACTCCAGCCTAGTGCTGCTATCCAGAAATATGAGTCCCATGTTGATAGATATCCTGATTTTTTTTAAAAGACAAAAAATGAAAATGTTAATGAAAACTTTTCTAATTTATATATGGGCTGGGCACAGTGGCTCACACCTGTAATCCCAGCACTTTAGGAGGCCAAGGTGGGCAGATCACCATCACCTGAGGTCAGGAGTTTGAGACCAGCCTGGCCAACATGGTGAAAACCCGTCTTTACTAAACGTACAAACATTAGCTGGGCATGGGGGCACACACCTGTAATTCCAGCTACTCGGGAGGCTGAGGCATGAGAATCGCTTGAACCCAGAAGGCAGAAGTGAGCCGAGATCGTGCCACTGCACTCCAGCCTGGGTGACAGAGCGAGACTCCATCTCAAATAATAATAATAATAATAATAATAATGTGTAAATGATGGCTGAAATTAAATATGCCTGGCCACACAAGCATGAAAGTAGGGAAGGACGGGGCCATCTGTAGGTTTGGCTATCATGTGTGTGAAGAGTACTCAAGGCCGTGGAGTCTGGAAAGGCAGAACGGACACAAAGCACAGAAAACCAGAAATCAGCGGAGGTTTGAGTATGAGCTTTGACAGGAGAGGGAGAGGTTGATGACCTGTGAGCTTAGTGTAATGTCATTAGAGAACTTAATGTTCAGAAAATTAATCTGACTGTGATATAGAGATGGAGGGGCAGTGGGAAGGGGGATGAAAAGCAGGAAAATCTGTTAGAAAGTCACAGTAATAAGAATAAGGACCCAAACCAAGGCCACATTTTCAGTTTTTGGAATGTCTGGAAGTGACTGTGTTCCTTTTTTTTTTTTTTTTTGAGATAGAGTCTCACTCTGGAGTGCAGTGGCATGATCTCCGCTCACTGCAACCTCCGCCTCCTGGGTTCAAGCGATTGTCTTGTCTCAGCCTCCAGAGTAGCTGGGATTAAAGGTGCCTGCCACCATGCCCGGCTAATTTTTTTGTACTTTTAGTAGAGACGGAGTTTCGCCATGTTGGCCAGGTTGGTCTCGAACTCCTGACCTCAGGTGATCTGCCCACCTCGGCCTCCCAAAGTGTTGGCATTACAGGCGTGAGCCACTGCACCCGGCCATCACTGTGCTCTTTATTGAATAAAAAAGAAGAGAAGAAGAGAGGAAAAGAAAAGGAAAAAAGTTCATACATGATTCTATAATATGAACTATGATTTAGTAAATAAAATTCTCATTTCATGCCATGAAACACAATATATGAGCAATATAATCAACAGTACAGTGTCCATGAGAACAGAATCAATTTTAGCCGATTCTGTTCTCATGAACAGAACTTTTGAAATTTATTATAACTGTTCATTTTTTTACCTGATAAAGAATATTTTTTTCCTGCTACCAGATGAATGATTAAGCCAGCTTCAATCGTTTTTTGAAAAGGTACAGAAAATTTCTTACTTTAGAAAAACATATTAACATAATTTTAAGGAATGAATTAATAAAAACTATCATCATTTTATCTTATGAGAGGAACACAGGTCCAGCTCCCTGCCAGAATATCAAATTAATGGCAATAATTTCATATCATTAATTGGAAATTAAATACATAATGAATTAATACATAAAAAGAACTGCTGCCATTTATTAAGCAGCCATGCATTTTAGAATGCAGGTCTTAAGAATGTAGGTCTTATGTCCTTTTTTATCCATAAAGAAGTTGTACTCAGAGAAATTAGGTAAATTGCCTTAGGTCACAAAATTCTGAAGAGAGTTGGGATTCCCCGCCATTCCTGTCTGATGTAAATGTCAGGGTTCTAGTTGACACTGCTTCTAGTTGTAGGGAATGTTTCCCATTTAATAGAGCAACTACAATGGTTGATTGCCTTCAATAATAACTTCTCATCAGGCAACCACTGTCACATTCAGGATTTCATTTCACCGAATTCCTATGCATTCAAATGTAAAAGAGGCTAGTGAAGAAGTAGGTCACATGAACCAACCTTTCCACCACCAACGAAAGCACTGCCCAGACTCCTGGGATGCCCTACTCTGGTATTTTCATATCATTTTACCCAATAATTGAAAAAAATGTCTGCTCAGATCCTTTGAATTCAACACCTTACCCAACACTTTCTTTCACTTCAAGCAAGGTCTGATTTGCACTAACTAGCAGGAGGTCACCATCTCTTAAGTGATTTCTCCCAGACTATTTTAGCTCTCAGGGACAGCCAGGGCCCTAAATGAGTCTGTAAGCATCTCTGGGAAAGTTTACACACTATGCTGTTACAAGCAATTCATGTATGTGTGCACAGTGAAAACCTTTTCTCTTAAAACTCTTAATACTGAAGTTCCCCAAACCTTTGGAAAATGTACAAGTCACAGATGCTCCTGTGACTTGTGTTTTTCCCTTTGGGTGCGTCCTCAACCTTGGTTAAATAAACCTCTATTGAACGAGACCTGCATCAGTCACTTTTCGGTTAACGCTAGGTATTCAACGAATAGACTAGTCCCGCCGTTGTCTCCAGATATGTTGGTGCCCTGACCCAAAGAAGTGCCTCGCTCCCGGGCATGGGTTATTTGCACAAAACTCCGCAGGAAGCTTTTAGAGCCACAGTCGACTAGGCTGGAGTCAGACTCTGTTACCTCCTGGCTCTGCCATCACGAGCAAGGAGCCTGCTTCCTCATTGGCAAAAGGGAATGACCAAGGGACCACCTTACAGGGTTGTGGCAACGGGCTCATGGAATTATACATGCCAAGTGGGTATCACAGGGCCCGCCACTGGCGGAAGGTGAGACAATGTGGACGGCGAGGAAACGGCAGCATCGGCTGGAAACCAGGGCCGGAGATCCGGAATGGGGGGCGGGCAAGGGGCCAGCGGAAAGGGTGGGCGAGGGATCCGTGTCCCAATCCGCCAGGTCGCAGCTCTGCCCCTGCGAGCTTCCGCCGAGACCGCCCCCCGGGAAGCCGCGTTTCCTTCCTGCAGTCGCGGTCCGGCGTGGGGCACGGAGGGGCTCGCGCACCCAGAAGCCGGCAGGCCTTCCCGAGGGCGGGCCCGCAGCGCGCTCCGCCCCGGAAACACGCCCATGGCCGCCTTGGCGCGCTTTCGAAACGCTCAGGTTTTCTAGCTTCCAGCTGCTTGGGAACTTCTTTCTTTCCCGTCAAGCTCGCAGCCACCCGGGCGCGGCGGGACTCCTAGACCCGGCGCTGCGATGAAGAGGACCCGCGACGAGGTGGATGCGACGCTGCAGATCGCCAAGCTGAACGCGGCCGAGCTGCTGCCGGCGGTGCACTGCCTGGGCTTCGGCCCTGGGGCTAGCGGCGCTGCCGCCGGCGACTTCTGCCTGCTGGAGCTGGAGCCCACGCTGTGCCAGCAGCTGGAGGATGGACACAGGTGAGCCCTGGACACGCCGCGCCCCCAGCCTCGGGCCGGCCACGTTATTTTCTCAGCGGGGAAACTCGGGATAAGAAAACAGGGCCAGAGAGATGCACTGACCTGGCCGGGGGCTCATAGCAAGCTGCCTGTTCCCGAGGAGTCCACGCCTCCGGTGGGCCGTCCAGTTGGCTGCACTGCGGTGATGAGTAGCAGTGGTCCAGCTGACCTTGGAGGCGTGTGTCAGCGGGAGCAAGTCAGGAAATACTAATACAACCTCAGTGAAGTTTTTGAAGAGTTACCGGTGATTACAGGGACTCTACAGGACACCTGTCATTCTACCTTAAAATACAGTGGTGATACCCAATATTTATAGAACTCTTGCCTTCCACTTATATTTATTTTACTCAGACGATAGATAGGAAGTGTTGGGAATCAGTTTACAGACTTGGTAGTTGGGTGAGACCCCCACCCACCCCGAAGCAAACTTGCTTAGTAGGGATCTGAAGCTGTTTCTAATTACAGGTCAGATACAAACTTGCTGCAAGATCATTGATTAAAAGTCGAAGTTGAGGTCGTTTTTTAAAGGCAGTCTTGAGAAGTCTAGAGAATCGTTATATCCCTCCACCCTGTGCAGCCCTAGCTCCTGCAAAATAGGGAGCTCAAGCTTGATTCTCTTTTGCACAATTGGTCCTCCGACACCTATATTTTATTAGGCTATTTTTTCTCTTTTTTCTTGATGGAATCCTTTAGGCTGTCTTTCAGTTTTCGTACGTTGCCCACCAAAGAGTATTAGAGTAAACTGGCCATTCTTCAGATACCTACTATATACCTCAAAGTACCTTTAAGGGAACTGAAAGAACTTAACTAGTCTGTTTCCATCCCAGCTCAGTTGGTGGAGAGTTGAGAAAGGAACTCAGGTGTGACGACTTTCTCTCGGTCCAGTTCTAGTTAATCTAGCTGGCAAAAACAAAACAAAACAAAAACAGAAAAATAAAAACAGGCCCTGGAAACGTGTGTTTTTAATTTTGGGGTGTAGGGAGTGATGGTATAAACAAAATATTTCAAAGTGGGGGTAGTGCAGTTAGAGAAATAAATGTTAAAGACTAGGTACTTGGGCCTATTAAGCATTATTAGCATTAGGAATCTAAAAAACCTTTTATTCTTTTTACTTAAATGAAGACTTGGTCAAAAATAAATACACAGTCTGCTATTTCAGGTTTCTTATTATTTATTCAAAAGAAACAAGTTGTGCATAGGAGAATTAAATGCTTTACAGACAAGGAAAACTGCTAGAACCAACTCCCCTGTCATTGCCATCATCTTTTGTCTTTAATCCTTCCTTTTCCTCCTCTTCACCTTCATCCTTTCCTCTTCCTTCTTTTTTCTTTATCTTTTTTTTGGGGAGAGAGTGGTGGGAACAGGGTCTCACTCTGTCAGCCAGGCTGGAGTGGAGTGGCACAATCATGGCTCTCTGCATGATGGTGCCATGACTACTTGGGGTCAGGCGATCCTCCCACCAGCCTCCTGAGTAGCTGAGACTTAAGGTGTGCACGACCACACCCAGCTAACTTTAAAATTTTTCTTTTGTAGAGATGGGGTCTTGCTATGTTTCTCAGGCTGGTCTCAAACTCCTGCTGTCAAGCGATCTTCTGGCCTCAGCCTCCTAAAGTGCTAGGATTACAGGCATGAGCCACTGCGTCCTTGCTTTTCTTCAGCTGTGACAAAATCCCTTTGTCAAAGTCTTTGGTTTAGTCCAGTTTGTAAACATATCCTCTTCATATTTTTCATTCACCACTGCATCCTTTTTTTCATAAGGTCCCAATTTTTTTGCAACACAACTTATGGTTAGGCCAGGATGTGCTCCTTTGATTGTGAGGGGGTACTCAGAACAAAACAAGGACGACACTTGGGTGGGTACCAGGAGCAGCAGCTTGGCCTTTCTTGGGGAGCTTGTTAGAAATACGGGACCCTGGGTCCCATCCCAGACCCACTGAATCCCACTCTGCTTTTGAACAACACTCTCTAAGATGCCTATGCATAAATTTGAGAAGTACCACTTTAGCATGTTGTGGAAAATTGAGACAGCTTGACTGAAGTTTCAGGATGCTTCGTCTTATGCTCTTCCCAGCAGTTTGCACAAGATGTCATGTAGTGCCATTTGGCCTCTTGGCCTCTATGGATCTGTCTTGGCCATCTTTAGTTATTTTTCCTTAATGAGGCTCTGGGTGGGGTGTCTGTGTGGCTCTCAGTTGGCCCAATGCTTGCTGTGGGGAACCATCATTGTGCTAGCAGGAGACAGAGGCAGCATGTCAAAACTTAATTCTAAGTTCTGTAAGCCTAGAGGGTTTGAGAAATGTTTATAATGAAAATGGCTACTGGATTGTCAATAAACTATATATTTTTCCCCCATTTTGCTACAGTCTTGTGATTCGTGGTGATAAAGACGAGCAAGCTGTGCTGTGCAGTAAAGACAAAACATACGACTTGAAGATAGCAGACACTTCCAATATGTTGCTTTTCATTCCTGGTTGTAAAACTCCAGACCAGTTGAAGAAGGAAGATTCACACTGTAACATTATTCACACTGAGGTGCTCTTTTCTGTACTCTGATTTATAAAAGTCTGAGAATGAAAACATATGGTAATTTGGTCTTTAGTTAAAAAGTTTACATGTAAAATCTATAATCAGGGAGCATCTAAGAAGTTCTTTAAAGAAATTTGAATTTCTCAGCATTATTATTATTGCGTGTTTGTTGGAGTCTTGTGAACTTGTCTGTTTTCTCCTATTTTGATTTTCAAGTCCCAATTTGATCTTTTTTCTATAATGTGCAAAGTTTGTTATTCAATGAGTCATTCTAAAAATTCTACCTATTTTTAGTAGATTTTGCTGTGGATGTGTTTTGAAAGGAAACTCCCTCAAACCATAACTGGTTCATTTGGTAATATTTATGAGGTGGAGAAATGAAGAAATTTGGGCCAAGTGTGGTGGCTCACGCCTGTAATCCTAGCACTTTCAGAGGCCAAGGTGGGTAGATTGTTGTAGCTCAGAAGTTTGAGACTAGCCTGGGCAACATGGTAAAACCCTGTCTCTACTAAAATACAAAAAATTAGCTGGGCGTGGTGGTGTGCGCCTGTATTCCCAGCTACTTGGGAAGCTGAGGCAGGAGAATTGCTTGAACCCAGGAGGCAGAGGTTTCAGAGAGCCGAGATCATGCCACTGCACCCCAGCCTGCGTGACAGAGCAAGACGCTGCCTCCAAAAAAGAAATGAAGAAATTTGAGTTTTTGAAGGAAGTGTGTTTCTTAGCTTTGAAGTTGGTTTAGTTCATTAATATCTGTTGCCAAGTATAACAAATTTTTAATTATTTTGGAGAATATTGATGGCAGTAACCAAACAACTGTCTAAGTTGTTAAATGTATAAAACAGTAACTAAGTTGTTACATATGTAACAATCCAAGCATAGCCCTTACTTCTTTGGGAATGACTTTAGGCCAACTATATCCTTAAATACAGAATTGGAGAAGAAAGAAGGGAAAATGCTGGGAAGCTTCAGTGATTCATATGATGTTACTAGAATAGAGAAACATCCAGTAAATATACTAGGTTGGTTTTTGTAGGTTTGAAGTCTTTCGTTGTAATTAACTAAAAATATTGGCAGTTCATCCTGTTGTAAAAAAGTAGTGTTATTTTTTCATCACTTATCTGTTCTGTAGGTGTTTTTGGGAGGGCATAATAATGCCTATGAGAATCTTTGAGCTCTTGCTTGTTATGGAAATTCTATGTACTGAGATTGGCTAAAACTTCAGGATCCACTAACCAAAGCCATAATCCGTGATTGAACCTCAGATGCTTAAAGGGGTTAGATGAGAAATAGGCTGGGGTTGATAAATGGTGGTAGATACCCAGGAGTAACAGGGAGTGGTTGGGTCTACAGCAAATTGGAAAGCACAATCCCCAAGTAGGTGGACGGCCGCTACTCAGCTGCCTTGTGGGAAAGTAGGCCCAGCGTTGCTAGACTTTTGATTTATTTTTTCCAAGTAATTCTTGAAATTTAGATTTTTGGGGTGAAATCTCCTAATTTTTTAAATGTTGGCATCTAATTGAAACACTATGCCAAACCTCCCCCAGCACACAAAAGCATACCACAATATCTGTGTATTGGATGTAGCCAGAAGGCTGCCATTTTTTTTGTTTTACTTTGTTTTTCCTGAGATGACAATAAAACAGCAAACCACTTTTAACTATGGATAAAATCAGTCTGTCAGATTTGGTCCTTAAGCTCTTCTTTGGGAAGCCTTAGATTCAGCAACATCTCCTTCAGGCTCTAGGCCTCATCTTGTCAATCAAGCCTTATCCTAGTTTGAAAGTAGAAGCATCCCCTGTCCTTCTATTTCAGAGTTGGAGGGCATCCCAAAGATAATCCAGTTTAGCCTTTTTTTTTTTCTTTTATGAAACACTTATTGGGCACTTACTCAGTGCTAGGAACTAGGCAAGTCTTGTAAGTGCAGGCAAGGATAACAGATATTCATCCGTTCTCTAGCCGCTTATCAACTGGATTTTGGGTGGTAGGCCTCTCACTATTTCACAAATCAAACAGTGGAATTAGCTGCAGTTCTAAACATTAGAAAGATCTTGTATTAAACAGAAATCTCTGTCCCTTAACTTCTGCCTCATTTCAACATGAGCAACACACCCCCTCTTCCCTTTAATGTCCCTATTTGAAGACTGATAATACCTTTTCTCTATTTTCTGGTTTTTTTTTTTTTTTTTTTTTTTTTGCCTAAGTATATTCATTTTTAGTTGTTTCCACCTGGTTTGGAGAGGTTTGGAGAATTGTCACCATCCTGTCATTTTTTCTGGGCATACTCTAGTTTTCAGAGTACATTTGAGATGTGACACTCAATTATTGATTCTTACAATGCTGACAGTATCATATTAAGGGGATTTGAAAAGATGTTCTTGAGGATGCCCATCCATCTAGTTGAGGTGGCTGGATAAATACCTTCCTGATACAAAGCAGAATACCTTGGAGCTTCCTTTTCTCGGTACTTGTTGAGGGGGCAGATTGATTAGTTGGAATTTTGTATGAAATTTTCCTTTAGAATGGCCCCTAAAAGGTTACGATATATTATAATTTCTAGATCTTTGGTTTTTCTAATAATTATTGGGAATTAAGAAGATGTAGACCTAAGTTAAAAAAGCTAAAGAAACTTTTGATGGAAAATCCGTATGAAGGACCTGACAGTCAAAAAGAGAAGGATTCAAACAGCTCAAAAGTAAGACTCTTATTTTCACTTTTTTATTTGAAATTTAACAACTATAATCAGAGGCACTTAATGGTCACATTCTTACTTTTTAAAATTTATGTTATATAGCTGTTATAAATGCTTGTGTTAAAAAAGTTATAAAATTTCAAGCATACCCCAAAGCAGACAGAGTAGTATAATGACCCCCATATATTCATCATTCACTTGAAAAATTAATGTCTTGTCAGTCTTGTTTCTTCTGTCCCCTTTCTATCCTTCCATCTTTTTAATTTTTCTAGAGTATTTTAAAGCAGATCCTACATATCATAATGCCATTTATATAGCTTAGAGGTTCTCATATTCTTAACTTTGAAATAATAGGTTTTTTAGAGGTAAAAAATTTATTTAATTAAAAATATGACTAGATGCTCTTGAGAGGGGACATAAAGGAAGGTATTCTTACTCCAATGTCAAAATTAACTAATTCCTGAAACTATGGAAAAATATAAACAAAGTAAAAACCAGTTTTAAAGTTTTTAATTTAAAAATTACAGAACTCTACTGGTATATGAAGACCATGTTTGTACTAGAAGTTCCCTTTTTTTCCAATAGACTCTAAAAATTTTTTTGGTAACAGCTTTATTGAGATATAATTCACATACCAAACAATTCACCAATTTTAAAGTGTGCAATTGAATACTTTTTAGTACATTCACAGAGTTGTGCAACCATTACCACCATCAAGTTTAGAACGTTTTTATAACCCCAGAAAGAAACCCTGTAGCCTTTAGCTGTCACCTTCCAGTACCACTTTCTTCTCTCCCCTTTCCCTTAGGCTACCACTAATAAACTTTCTGTCTATATAGATTTGCCTGTTCTGGACATTTCATATAAATGGAATCATATAATATGTGGCCTTCTCTGGCTGGCTTCTTTCACTTGAATCATTTCAAGGTTCATTTTATGTTGTAGCATGTATCAGTGTTTTGTTTTGTTTTGTTTGCAGATGGAGTTTTGCTCTTCTTGCCCAGGCTGGAGTGCAATGGCGCAATCTTGGCTCACTGCAACCTCCACCTGCTGGGTTCAAGTGATTCTCCTGCCTCAGCCTCCCGAATAGCTGGGATTACAAGTGCATGCCACCATGCCCAGCTAATTTTGTACTTTTAGTAGACATGGGGTTTCACCATGTTGGCCAGGCTAGTCTCGAACTCCTGACCTCAGATGATCTGCCCACCTCAGCCTCCCAAAGTGGTCGGATTACAGGAATGAGCCACCACACCCGCCTGCAGTGTTTTATTCCTTTTTATTGCTGAATAATATCTCATTTTATGGACATACTCATATTTTATGCATTCATTTCTCAGCTAATAGACATTTGGGTAACTTCTACTTTTTGGATATTAAGAATAATGCTTCTGTGAACATTTGTATACAAGATTTTAATGTGGACCTATGTTTCCATTTTTCTTGGGTATGTACCTAGGAGCAGAACTGATGGGTCATGTGGTGACCCTGTAGAAGCTTTCAAGCTGCCATACTGTTTCCAGAGTGGCTGCACTATTTTTCATTGATGTTGAACATCTTCTCATGGGCTTATTGACGATTTGTATATCTTTGGAGAAATGCCTATTCGGTTTCTTTGCCTGATTTTTAATTATTTATCTTTTTATTACTGAGTTGTAAGCGAATTCTTTAGATAGTCTAGATACAAGTCCTTTATCAGATCCATTATTTGCAAATATTTTCTCTCATTTTGTGGGTTGTCTTTTGACTTTCTTGCTTTTTTCGATTGGAGTAAAAGATACATAACATAAAATTTAACATTTTTGGGGTTGGGGGCAATGGTTCACACCTGTAATCCCAGCAATTTAGGACGGCAGGGTAGGAGGATTGCTTCAGCCCAGGAGTTTGAGACCAGTCTGGGCAACATAGCAAGAACCTGTCTCTACAAAAAATTTAAAAATTAGCTGGGGCTGGCTGCACACCTCTAGTCCCAGGATGAGGTGAGAAAATCGCTTGAGTCCAGGAGGTCAGGGCTGTAAGTGAGCCGTGATCACACTACTGCAGTCCAGCCTGGTGGCAGAGTGAGACTTTGTATTTAAAAGAAAAAAAAAAAAAAAAAAAGGCTGGGCGGGGTGGCTCACGTGTGTAATCCCAGCACTTTGGGGGACTAAGGCGGACAGATCACCTGAGGTCGGGAGATTGAGACCAGCCTGACCAACGTGGAGAAACCCTGTCTCAACTAAAAATACAAAATTTGCCGGGTGTGGTGGTGGCGCATGCCTGTAATCCCAGCTATTCGGGAGGCTGAGGCAGGAGAATCGCTTGAACCTGGGAGGCAGGGGTTGCGGTGAGCCGAGATCACACCATTGCACTCCAGCCTGGGCAACAAGAGCGAAACTCTGTCTCAAAAAAAAGAAAAAGAAAAAGAAGAAAAAATAAAATTTACCATTTTAAAGTATACAGTTCAGTAGGATCAAGTACATTCATAGTGGTGTGCAGTCATTAGCACTATCCATCTCTAGAACTTCTCCATCTTCTCAAACTGAAACTCTGTACTTGTTACACAATAACTCCCATTTCCCCTGTCCCTTCAGCCCCTGGCAGCCACCATTCTACTTTCTGTCTCTCTGAATTTGACTGCTCTTAATACCTCAGATAAGTGGAATCATACAGTATTTGTCCTTTTGTGGTGATAGTGTTTTGAAGTGCAAAAGTTTATTATTTTGATGATGTCCAATTGATCTACTTTTTCTTTTGTTGCTTGGGTTTTTGGTGTCATATTTAATAAGCCATCACCAAATCCAGTGTCATGAAGATTTACCTCTGTTTGTTTTCTAAGACATCCATTGATTTTGTGTAGAAATCATTATACATTAACAAAAGAAACTGAGCTAGTGCATAAATATTGCCTTCATCTGTTCTGTGTATTTATTCTCCAATATTCAGCAAGAAATCTAAAAACAAAATATTCTTCAAAGGCCTTAAAATATTTTTTTCTTTTTGCAGTATACAACTGAAGATTTGCTTGATCAAATTCAGGCAAGTGAGGAAGAAATAATGACCCAATTACAAGTTCTAAATGCCTGTGAGATTGGAGGTAGCGTTACTTACTACTATTTTAACAATGATGAAATTGGGCATCATAAGGGAGAGAAGTTTTGGGACATCTTCACCCTACTGCATATAGTTTATTTAATATTCTTTTGGGTTTAAGGATGGTGTCATTTGGGCCGGGCGCAGTGGCTTACGCCTGTAATCCCAGCACTTTGAGAAGCTGAGGCGGGCGGATCACTTGAGGTCAGGAGTTGGAGAGCAGCCTGGCCAATGTGGCTAAACCCTGTCTCTACTAAAAATACAAAATTAGCTGGGTGTGGTGTTGCATGCCTGTAATTCCACCTACTTGGGAGGCTGAGGTACAAGAGTTGCTTAAACCTGGGAGGCAGAGGTTGCAGAGAGCTGAGATGGCACCACTATTTAGCTTGAGCATCAGAGCGAAACTCTTGTCTAAAAAAAGAAAAGATGGTGATATTTGTCTTTCTTGTTGTGGGATAGAGACTTCATCTTTACATGAGGTCAATCTGCTACCAGTGACTTTAATCACACTTTGACTCCTTCCAATTTTTTTGAATTAGGTGGTAAAGTAAGAACCATGTTAGATTAAGAAAGGTCCAGGCTGGGCGTGGTGGCTCATGCCTGTAATGCCAGCACTTTGGGAGGCCGAGGCTGGCTGATCATGACGTCAGGAGTTCGAGACCAGCCTGGCCAACATGGTGAAATCTGTCTCTACTAAAAATACAAAAATTAACCAGGCGTGGTGGTGAGTGCCTGTAATCCCTGCTACTCAGGAGGCTGAGGCAGGAGAATCCCTTGAAACTGGAAGGCTGAGGTTGCAGTGAGCAGAGATTGCGTCACTGCCCTCCAGCCTGGGCGAAAGAGCAAAACTCCGTCAAAAAAAAAAAAAAAAAAGTCCTTAGACATCAAATAGTCTAATCTTTTATTTTTTATAACTGGTGAGGAAACTAAGGCCTAGGAAGAGCAACTAACTTGTCCAGGGTACATGTGGAGTTAGTGACAGCATATGGCATAGAACCCAGGTCCTTGAACTCCTAGCAAAATTAGTTTTTTTCTTTTGGATGGAGTCTCACTCTGTCACCCAACCAGGCTGGAGTACAGTGGCCTGATCTCGGCTCACTGCAGCCTCCGTCTCGTGGGTTCAAGTGATTCTCCTGCCTCAACCTCCTGAGTAGCTGGGGTTACAGGCATGCGCCACCATGTCCAGCTAATTTTTGTGTTTTTGGTAGGGATGGGGTTTTGCCATGTTGGCCAGGCTGGTCTTGAACCCCTCAGCTCAGGTGATCCTCCTGCCTTGGCCTCCCAAAGTGCTGAGATTACAGGAGTGAGCCATGGTGCCCAGCCCTAAAGCTTTTTTTTTTTTAAAGGCAAATGAAACCATGCATTTTAATGCAGCCCTCTGCATTATTAACTTGCAGCATGGGGATGGATACAATCTACGTAGGGGGATGCATAGATTACTTCTCGCTTTCTTCCTCAGTTTTACATCACACAATCCATTTTTTAAATGTTGCCTTTATGTTTTCAGAGTAAGAATAGCAACATTCTCCTTTAGAAATGGTGGATGTATACTTTTCTTTCTCTGGGGTGGTGGTCATGCCATCAATTATAAAATGGCATTTCATGGCCAGGCATAGTGGCTCATGCCTGTAGTCCCAGCCCTCTGGAGGCCGAGGCAAGTGGACCACCTGAGGTCGGGAGTTCGAGACCAGCCTGGCCAATGTGGTAAAACCCTGTCTAGTAAAAATACAAAAAACTTGGCCGGGCATGTTGGCGCATGCCCACAGTCCCAGCTACTCAGGAGGCTAAGGCAGGAGAATCACTTGAACCCGGGAGGTGGAGGTTGCAGTGAGCTGAGATCGTGCCACTACACCTCCAGCTTGGGCAACAGAGTGAGACTCCATTGTAAATAAATAAATAAATAAATAAATAAATAAATAAATAAATAAAGTGGCATGTCATGATCTCTTACAGGAATAGGAAAGGGATCTTTATGATGCCCAGCCCTTAACTTGGCCCTCATCCACATTGTACCTCGGAGTCTATCATCTCTTTGGTGAGCTGGACTTCTTTATGAGTATAGAAATGCCTCTGCAAGATAGCTCTGATGAGAGTTATAACCATGGTAGTGCAGCACAGCAGAGACTATCATGAATATTGAACCTATGACCTTCACCTCATTTGTATGACATTCTAACGAAATGACTGTACCAATTGCAGATTTCCTAATTTCTGTTTAGAATGACAAGATTATTGTGAGATAATTGAATGTCAAAGCACTGGAGAGAGGGGTGCCATGGTATGTGCCTTTAATATCCCAGCTACTCCGGAGGCTGAGGCAGGAGGATCATTTGAGCACAGGAGTTTAAGACCAGCTTGGGCAAGAGTAAGACCCCATCTCTAAGAAAAAAAAAAAAGAAACCACTTGAGAAAAGCTAGTCATATGTAAAGTACTCTTGAAAAACAACTTGATATCCCTGAAGACACAATTTAAAATGATTGGGAGAAAAGCTTAAAAAGAAGCACTGTTTACAGAAAGTGAAGTTTTTTTTTTTTTTTTTTTGAGACGGTCTCACCATTGCCCAGGTTGGAGTGCAGTGGTGTAATCTTGGCTCACTACAACCTCGGCCTCCCAGGTTCAAGCAATTCTTATGCCTCAGCCTCCTGAGCAGCTGGGATTACAGGTGTGTGCCACCACGCCCAGCTCATTTTTTGTATTTTTAGTCGAGATGGGGTTTTGCTATGTTGGCCAGGCTGGTCTCGAACTCCTGGCCTAAAGCAATCCGCCAGCCTCGGCCTCCCAAAGTGCAGGGATTACAGGAGTGAGCCAGTATGCCCAGCCTAGTGTCTCTTTTTTGCAGTGAGCAAGAGTATGCTGTGACTTTGTCAATCTATTAGCTAGTTTATATAAAATGTTCTTTGGGCCGGGCACGGTGGCTCATGCCTGTAATCCTAGCACTTTGGGAGGCTGAGGCAGGCTGATGATGTGTTCAAGACCAGCCTGGCCAACATGGTGGAACCCTGTTTCTACTAAAAATACAAAAATTAGCCAGGCATGGTAGTGCATGCCCGTAGTCCCAGCTACTCAGGAGACTGAGATGGCAGAATTGCTTGAACCCAGGAGGTGGAGGTTGCGATGAGCTGAGATCATGCTACTGCACTCCAGCTTGGGTGACAGAGTTGAGACCCTGCCTTAAAAAAAGAAAGAAAGTTCTTTGGTAAATATAACTTTTGAAATTTGTAGGTTATTGGAGGATTCTTGAATTTGATTATGAGATGAAACTTCTGAATCATGTAACTCAGCTTGTGGATTCCGAATCATGGTCTTTTAGTAAAGTTCCTTTGAATACATGCCTTCAGGAACTTGGACCATTGGAGCCAGAGTAAGTATTTTAATTTCTTGTCTATCAGATTTCCTTAAGGGTAAGGGAGTTCTTTTACAGATTGGAATTAAACCCAGGGCATAAACTACAATCATTATATTTTGATATCTTTGAGAAATGTTTATCTTTGAGAAATCTTTGAGAAACAACCAAAGAAGATTTGGGAATTTTGGTCACTGGGGTGAATACATGTGGATTATCTTGTTTGTTTTTGGCCATAAAAATATAAAGAAATAGGCTGGGCGCAGTGGCTCATGCCTGTAATCCCAGCACTTTGGGAGGCTGAGGCAGGTGGATCACGAGGTCAGGAGATCGAGACTGTCCTGGCCAACATAGTGAAACTCCGTCTCTATTAAAAAATACAAAAATTAGCTGGGCGTGGTGCCGGGTGCCTGTAGTCCCAGCTGCTTGGGAGGCCGAGGCAGGAGAATTGCTTGAACTCCGAAGTAGAGGTTGCAGTGAGCCGAGAATGTGCTACTGCACTCTCAAAAAAAATAAAAAATAAAATAAAACAAATAATAAATAAAGTAAGGAAATAATATGTTTGAGCTATTTTATAATAATAAATTTATGCTTACATAATTGATGTTAAAATGTTTAGCATGGGGCCTGGCACATAGTAGCTTCCCAGTATATTTTAGTTAGTTCCTAATTTAAATAAAATATTATTTGGCAACCAAAATCACTTAGTATTTGAAATCTCGAATTTCTTTCTTAATTTTGAGTTGGCAATGGGGTTAAAATATAGTGCATAAAAATGCTTATAACTTTTCAAGTGGGTGTTTTAAATTTTTCAGGGAAATGATAGAACACTGTCTTAAATGTTATGGGAAGAAATATGTAGATGAAGGTAAGATTTGGAAAGTATTCTCATTTAACTCTTATATGTTAAAACTGGCATACCTTTCTAAAGCCTGTCGGTGTTAAAAATAAGAACTCTGGCTGGGTGCAGTGGCTCACACCTGTAATCCCAGCACTTTGGAAGGCTGAGGTGGGTGGATCGCTTGAACCCAGGATTTCAAGACCAGCTTGGGCAACATGATAAAATGCTGTCTCCACAAAAAAAATACAAAAATTAGCTGGGTGTGGCAGTGCATGCCTGTAGTCCCGGCTACTCAGGAATCTGAGGTGGGAGGATCACCTGAGCCAGGGGAGGTCGAGGCTGCAATGAACCTTGATTGTGCCACTGCTCTCTGGCCTGGGCAGCAGAGTGAGACCTTCTCTCTCAGAAAAAAAAAAAAAAAAAAAAAAAGGCCAGTGCAGTGGTTCACACCTGTAACCCCAGCACTTTGGAAGGCCAAGGTGTGCAGATCACCTGAGGTGTCAGGAGTTCGACACAAGCCTGGCCAACACGGTGAAACCCCATCTCTACTAAAAATAAAAAAATTAGCCAGGCGTGATGGCACACACCTGTAATCCCAGCTTCTTGGGAGGGTGAGACAGGAGAATCACTTGAACTCAGGAGGTGGAGGTTGCAGTGAGCTGAGATCACGCCAATGCACGCCAGCCTGGGTGACAGAGCGAGACTCTGTCTCAAAAAAAAAAACGAACTATGGGGTTGTGGGAAGTGAGTTTAGGTGTATAATTCCTTTCAAGAAACTGCAGCAAAGAAAAGGAAACGTTAGTATAGTATTTAATTATAAGATGATAATATGAAAATATCTGATAACTTTTCCTTAGCCGAAGTTTATTTTGAGTTGGATGCTGATAAAATATGTAGAGCAGCAGCACAAATGCTACTTCAGAATGCGGTGAAATTCAATCTCGCTGAGTTTCAAGAAGTCTGGCAGCAGAGTGTTCCTGAAGGAATGGTAACTAGTCTTGATCAGCTTAAGGTAATAGCAATAGACATTGCCACCTTACTTCAACAGTTGATTAATTACTAGGTGAACGAAACTTGAGTTGGAGCTGAATTTGGAACCAATTTCTTTTCTTAGACACACATTAAGAGTGCATGTACATCCAATCCATCACATAGTCCTTAAAACCCAATAAAGCATTGGGGTATAATTTACATATTATAAAATACACCTTTAAAATATTGTTAATAATTTTAAAATAAGTTGCTCTCACTACAATACAGTTTTAGAACATATCTATCACCACTACAAGATCACTTGGGTCCATTTTCTGTTAATCCCTCTTCCTACTCAGTGTATCTCATTTTGTTCCGTTTCTCACCATTTCCATCACCCCTCTCCTAGTCCAAACTACCTTGATTTTCTGCCTCTAAACAGCAATAGCATCCCTAGGCAGGCCCCTTGCACTTTTAATTTTGCTCCCTTCCAATCCATTCTCTGTGATGCTACTAGAATTATCTTTTAAAAATGCCAGTCAGACCAAGTGCGGTGGCTCACGCCTGTAATCCCAGCACTTTGAGAGACCAAGGCAGGCAGATCACCTGAGGTCAGGAGTTCAAGACCAGCCTGGCCAACATGGCCAAAGCCCATCTCTACTAAACATACAAAAATTAGCCAGGTGTGGTGGCGGGCACCTGTAATCCCAGTTACTCGGGAGGCTGAGGCAGGAGAATTGCTTGAACCTGGGAGGTGGAGGTTGCAGGGAGCCGAGTTCATGCCAGTGCAGTCCAGCCTGGGCGACAGAGTGAGACTGTCTCAAAAAAAGAAAAAAAAATAAAAAATAAAAAATAAATAAATAAATGCTAGTCAGATCAGATGAATGTCCTGCTTAAATCACTTTATTTATTTATTTATTTATTTTTGAGACTGAGTCTCATTCTGTCACCCAGGCTGGAGTGCAGTGGCTCGATCTCAGCTCACTGCAACTCCCGCCTCCTGGGTTCAAGGGATTCTCCTGCCTCAGGCTCCCGAGTAGCTGGGATTACAGGCACCCACCACCATACCCAGCTAATTTTTGTATGTTTAGTAGAGATGGGGTTTCACCATGTTGGCCAGGCTTGTCTCGAACTTCTGACCTCAGGTGATCTGCCCACCTTGGCCTGCCAAAGTGCTGGGATTATAGATGTGAGCCACTGCTCCCGGCCTTAAATCAGTTTAATGGTCGCCTACTGCACTCAGGATAAAAAACTCAGAATTCATGTCTTGGCTTATAAGGCCCTTCAGGATCACCTTCATAGCTTCATCTCTGGCTACCTTCCCTTCTGCTTGCTGCATACCAACCCTCTCAGGTTTTCAAGATCCTCAAGCTGTCACCTACCTTAGGACCTTCACACAAAGCTTTTTGTTCTAGAATGATATTCTCTCTAATTTCATCTGGTCACCTCCTGCTCATCTTTGAGTCACTTCATCAAGGAGGCCTTCCTTCATTCTTTGCTTGAAGCAAAGGCCTCTGGTTTTACTCTTCGATAGCACGCTATTCTTTCCTTCATGGCACTTTCCCCTTAGCTTGGAAAAATGTTTATGTGGTTCACCACTCTCTGCTTTGATGGCATTTTGTTTGCTGTTGCTTGCTAGTATGTAGCATACTACCTGGCATGTGGTGTATACTTGGTAAATATTTTGTTAGTTAAATGAAAAGATCTGCTTGGTATTTATGGAGTTCTTTTTATGTTGAGGCACCATGCTAGGTGCTCAGGAGAAATGTCATACAAGGTGTCATCATGGTGCTTAGCCTGGGAACTGGCAATCGGGACACACATTACTTGCATAAATCTGTTCTTACAATGCAGAGTGATCTACGCCATGGGAAAGGCGTGCACACGATGTTATGAGAGCAAAGAAAAGGGGCTTAGCCATCAGACCGGTCAATCACAGATGACTTTCTGACGGAATAGACGTTTTAGCTGCTGGGTATGGAAAGATGAACTGTTGCTCTCTAGATGGAAGGAAAGCCAGAGGTGGAAATCTAGGAGAGCATCGTCAAGGGTGGGGGGCAAATAAAAATTAAGGCACTGTTGTAGGGATGCATGGGCTGGAGTAAAGGATGCTTGTGAGGTAAGGACACTGTGGACCGTGCTAAGGAATTTCAACTCTTTGTAGAAAGCTCTTTGAGGCCACTGAGTGACATCAGTTAGAGGGGTTACCTCATCAGGAACTCATCAGTTTGGCCTTTTGAAAAGAATACTATGACAATAAACAAGATGGACAGATGGAAGGTTGGTTAGATTATGAAAAAGGATTACTGTGCAGGCTGTCAACACATATGCTCCCAACTAAGAGAGTACTGGCTAAAGAGATAGGTAATGGGGGAATGGATAGAGGAATCCTGAAGCCTTAACACCTGTTATATAGACTTTAGTGACCACATAGGTGTGGGGTTTGACTAATGGAATCAAAGTTAATGCCTAGGTTTCCTGTTTTCCTAGGATAGTGGAACTAGAGCAGGTTTGGATGATAAATGAGTTCATGTATAGATTTGGATATAGAGGTCTGGGACTTAAAAGAGACATCTGAGCTGAAGATATAAATATTATAGTCATTAGCAAGTAAGTGATGGCTCAGGCTACAGGTTTAGATGAGGTTACTCAGAGTTGACAGTGAAGCAAGTAGAGTGGTTGGGATGGAAGCCTCAGGGAGCTACAACATCAAGTTACGAGGAAAATACGAAGACTGTGATGTCAGGGATGGAGAGAGATTTAAAGAAGGAGGAGTAATCAACAGTAACAAAGAAAATAGAGGGTTAGGGACTGGGCACAGTGGCTCACACCTGTAATCTCAGCACTTTGGGAAGTTGAGGTGGGTGGATCACTTGAGGCCAGGAGTTCAAGACCAGCCTGACCTACATGGTGAAACCCCTTCTCTACTAAAAATATAAAAATTAGCTGGACGTGGTGGCTGTCACAGCTACTCAGGAGACTCTCTTGAACCCAGGAGGCAGAGGTTGCAGTGAGCCAAGACTGCCACAGCACTCCAGCCTGGGTGACAGAGGAAGACTGTCTCAAAAAGAAAAAAAAAAAAAAGAAAATAGAGGGCTAACACGATGAATCCAAGAAAAGGGCCCACTGGATTTGGCAATGACAGGTTACTGGTGACCTTTAGAACCAGAGCTGTCTTGATAAACTGCTGGTGGTAGAAGCCAGATTGCAGAGGAGGAAAGAAGTCACTGCTTAAAGGAGCTCTTTGTATGAAAAAGGCTATCGTAAATCTCTGGATAGTTTAAGTTTCATGTAGCTGACATTTTGAATATCTTGAGCTAAGCTAAACCTAAAGGTAAAAGAATGAGTCATGTTTAAACATTACAACATTACTTTAACTGCTCTGTTTCTTCTAATTTCTTGTAGGGTTTAGCGCTGGTGGATAGACACTCGAGACCAGAAATCATATTTTTGCTGAAAGTAGATGATTTACCTGAGGATAATCAGGAACGTTTTAATAGCCTTTTCTCTCTAAGGGAGAAGTGGACAGAAGAAGATATTGCTCCATATATTCAGTAAGTAATTTATTAAAGACAGATTTTGAGGGTTGTTCTTTTTACAGTCAGTGGTACAGCATTTTAGATTTATGATTGGAACACAATTTTCTTGAGTATTCCCTGAGGATACTGCTTCCCTAGAAACTCTTAGGTGGTGGCTGTCTTCTCTGTCCTCCATAATTACTGCTTCTGGAGGTAGAATATGTGTTATCTCTGTTCCTCACTATTGCTTCTAAAAGCACTTCTCTGCTCTCATTCCTGGAAAACTGTCCCCTTTGAGGGACAAAATACATACCCTACTATGACTCTAAGGCAAACACCCGTCTCTGACTGCCACCTCATGCCTTAATTTATTTAACATTGTGGGAGAGGCCAGATTGCAGTAGAACACGTTAGCCCCAAAGTCACTTCTTAACAAAATCTTGCGTCCCCTAATGCTTGAAACCCACTAACACTACAGCTTTGTCACTGCATCACACCTCTCAGGTGCTCTTTCTTCTCTTTACCCAGCTGGAATCCTGTGGCCAGTCTTCTTAGCTCTTACTGTCCACACTTTACTCCTGTGGCCCTCTCTCCCTCTTGCCATATCTCCCTGGCAAACAGCTAAAAAGATTAGACCCAACTTTCTGCTTACCCTGTGCCTACACGTGGCCAGCTGAAACTTTCTGGAGAATACACGATGAAGCTGCCAGTCTTGCTTAAGAACCTAGTGGTACTTACAACGGCCCCTCACCAGACATGATTTGCTCATGAAACTTCTCTACCCTTGGAGCTTCTTCTACATCTTCTTTTCCTTTTTCATACCAGCAGTACCCTCTCTTTCCTTTTATGATCTTACTTTTTTCAGAACATAGAAGCAGTGAGGCCAGAACAACCTTCTTTCCCACTGCCAAATTGGCCAACCTCCTCATGTGTACACCTACTTCCTTTGCAGTCCTGTGTAGTGTATGAATTGTCCCTGCTCCTAAGGCCAATCCTTCTGCACTAGGTCCATCTCCTCTGCCTTCTTAAAGACCTGGATCCTTGAGTTATCCCTTTCATCCCTTGTGTTATTAATGTCTCCCTCTTCTGGATCATCCCCATCAGCATACAAAATTCTGTAATATTGCCCATCTTGCAAGACAACAATAGCAACCTACTGGACCCTATGTCCTTTGCTCTCCTTTATAAGAAAATGCCTTTTACAAGTTTCCTATACTCACTCTATGCTTTTCACCTCCCATTCTTTCCTTTACCCAATGACATCTTCTTAATCCAATGACATCCATCTTTCTACACTCAATGCTTAATTATTTGTCCTTGATTACTTGACTTAGCACTGTTGGACAGTGTCTGCTTCCTCCTACTTGAAACACAAGTTTCTCCCCTCTTCCTTGGATGAGAGGGGAGAAAACCATCTCTTTTGTTGATGTCTCCCTGTTCTTCTTCTCAATCTCTAAATGTTGGAGTGCTCCAGGTCTATTTTTGGGCCATCTTCTCCTCTGTTTATACTTTTCCTTTGGTGCCCTCATCTAGGCCTGGAAACAAATTTAATGACTTCCTAATTTCATCTTCATACTTGCCCTTTTCCCTGAGGTCCAGATTCCTATATCTAGTTGCCTAATTCACCTTTCCAGTTGGATATCCAATAGGAATTTCAAGCTTAACATGTTCATAACAGAACTATTGCTTCTCCCTCGTCCTTAACACAGTTAACAGCACCACTACTAATCCAGTTACTTAAACCAAAGTCTAGGAATCATCCCTGTCCTTTCTTTCCCCTACCTTCTGGTTCAAACTATGAGCAAACCCTGATGGATCATCTTGTACCTGCCTCCGAATTGGTCTCCCTGTTTTATTTTTGCCCCCTTCCCCTTTCTCCTTCTTATACTGTTTAAATATTCAAAAATGACAATATAATGAAACCTCCATATATCCACTGCTCAGCTTCCATAATCATCAACTCATTGGCTCCTTTATTTATTTGAGACAGAGTCTCACTCTGTTGCCCAGGTTGGAGTGCAGTGATGTGATATCGGCTCACTGCAACATCTGCCTCCTGAGTTCAAGCGATTCTCCTGCCTTAGCCTCCCTAGTAGCTGGGACTACTGGTGTGCGCCACCATGCCCAGCTAATTCTTGTGTTTTTAGTAGAGACAGGGTTTCACCATGTTGGCCAGGCTGGTCTCAAACTCCTGACCTCAAGTGATCTGCCCACCTTGGCCTCCTAAAGTGCTGGGATTACAGGCGTGAGCCACCGTGCCCGGCCACCTCCATTATTTAAAACTTAGATCACATTGTACTTTTCCATTAATTAAAACACTCGTAGTTGCTTCCCATTATATGTAGAATTAAGTCACAATTCTTTTCCCTGTCCTTCAAGGTTCTACGTGATCTAGCTGTTGCCCCTTCTCCAGCTCATGTCCTCCTATTCCTCCCTCTCCTTATTATGTTCCAGTCATAATCTTCTTCTCTTTGAGGTACAGAAGAGGAAACCAAAGTTCAGAAAGCGTTGGTAACCTAGACAAGTTCGCACAGGTACCTTGTATCCAGGTTCTCTGACTCTAGGCCCTGCTGTGTAGGCCTCACTGTATTACACTGCTTGTATTTCTAATTTAGAGGCTGTGTCATACAATAGAAATAGCATAGACTTTGAAGTTGTACAAACCTGGTGGCAGGATTTGACTCTCATTTATTACTTGTCTGAGCCATAGTTCTCATATCTAATATAGGGTTAAATAATACATTACTTCTAGTTTTTGTTTTTTGCTTTTTTTTTGGTTTTTTGAGACGGAGTCTCACACTGTCATTCAGGCTGGAGTGCAGTGGCGCGATCTCCACTCACTGCAACCTCTGCCTCCGGGGTTCAAGCAATTCTCCTGCCCCAGCCTCCCAAGTAGCTGGGATTACAGGCGCCCACCACCACGCCCAGCTAATTTTTTTCTGTTTTGAGTAGAGACAGGGTTTCACTAGGTTGACCAGGCTGATCTTCAACTTCTGACCTTGTGATCTACCCGCCTCAGCCTCCCAAAGTGCTGGGATTACAGGCGTGAGCCACCCACCTGGCCTACTCCTACTTTTATTGTGTGGGTTAAATGAGACAATACATATAATGTACTTAATTTAATTAAAACTTAGAACCACTCCCCACCCTATCTCTCCCACAAACACCTACACTTATGCTTGCTGAGAAGACAGATTCAGGGGGAGAGAGAGAAAATAAGTACATAGTACTGTGTCATAATATGTTCCCTAACATATTCATGTTATATATTTTTTATTGTTCCTACAGAGATTTGTGTGGAGAGAAGCAAACCATAGGTGCATTACTCACTAAATATTCTCGTTCTTCGATGCAAAATGGTGTTAAAGTTTATAATTCGAGAAGACCCATTTCTTAAAAGAACAACAGTCTTTTCTTCGGGACTCAAGTTGCTTTATAAAGTTGCTGGATACAAGAAAAATAACTTGTACTTTTATTTCTGACTTTTAAAAACCTAGTCTTCTAAGGCATTTTTCTCCTCATCTTAAGCATTTTGAAACTACTGTTATTTCTTAAATGTTATAGGATGTAGCTTTCAAATTATATTTGTACTATGTACACAGTGTAAACAAGGACAAAAGAATTCTTTCCTATATTATGTCTGAGGTCTCTATGATTTATTTAAAGTTTGGCTTTTTATATTCAAAATGTCATTTCTTTATTTAGGATTTGATGTTCTAATCATTGATACACTTAAGTTTTCCAGAGAACTAAACAGTAATAGTTTCATAGAAGAGAACTATGTATTCACTTAAATATCATTTCTCAAGTGAGTGAGTTCCCCTCTACTTTTAGCCTTCCACCCAAACTGGAAGCCACTAGGTGCTATCGATTATTTATATTTGTTGTTTACATCCATGAAATTGGCTGAATAATTACTCCTCTGCCTGGCACAGACGTGCACTTTGGGGAAAAAAATGGGTTTATAATCCTATAATGAAGAATACTGGCACAGGCAATGCTCACTGGAAAACTTCAAGTAATTTCTAGTTGGTTTTGGAATGCTTGATAAAGTTCTTTTATAGCTTTATTTTCCTGATTTGTTTTGGTTTAGATCAAAGTTCAAATTAATTTTAACTTAGCTAATGAACTCATCACCAGGACAGCTGGAGGGGGTAGGCCAAGGTTAAATGGTCCAAGTTTCAAAAATGTTAATGGCTAATCCATAATTAATTAAAGAAAGTTTAACTGTTACTGAAGTTTACAAGTTTTATTGTCATGAACATGAAATACAAACACGATGGCTTTGAAATGTCTTTCAATAAATGTTTCTGCATTTATATGGATTATATGATATATATACACAATCTATATATCTATATGTAGTCTATTTATTTATTTTGAGACGGAGTCTCGCTTTGTCTTCCAGGCTGGAGTGCAGTGGCATAATCTCAACTCACTGCAAACTCGGCTTCCCGAGTTGAGGTGATTCTGGTGCCTCACCCTCCCGAGTGGCTGGGAATACAGGCGCATGCCACGACGCAGGGCTAATTTTTGTATTTTTACTAGAGACGGGCTTTCACCATGTTGGCCAGGCTGGTCTCAAACTCCTGACCTCAAGTGATATGCCTGCCTCGGTTTCCCAAAGTGCTAGGATTACAGGCGTGAGCCACCACGCCTTGCCTGTAGTCTATATTTTATTCTTTTTTTTTTCTGAGACAGTCTCGGCTCTGTCGCCCAGGCTGGAGTGCAGTGGAACGATCTCCGCTCGCTGCAACTTCCGTCTCCCGGGTTCAAGCAATTCTCCTGCCTCAGCCTCCCAAGTAGCTGGGATTACAGGCGTGCACCACCACGCCCAGCTAATTTTGTGTAATTTTTAGTAGAGACGGGGGTTTCACCATGTTGGTCAGGCTGGTTTCGAACTCCTGACCTCAAATGATCGGCCCGCCTCGGCCTCCCAAAGTGTTGGGATTACAGGAGTGAGCCACTGCGCCCGGCCTTGTAATCTATATTTTAAAATAAATACTAAGGCAGCAGTGCCTAGTGAGAGCTCTGGAGTGCTGGAGTTTTGACATTTAGACTACCTGCAGTCTAATCACGTATTTTACAGCTTAAATCACCGGACCCAGTGTGTCTGTTCACACAGCAAGCCAGAGGCACGCACCTCCTGATTTCGGAAGACTTCCCACCACCCCACCGCCCACGGTTACTAGCACCTTGCCCCAGCCTATTTATACCTGGTTCTTCACAAACTTTGTCCTCCATTCTTCTCAATATGCTTGTACTAGAAAACTACCTTCCCTCCTTTTCTTCCTGCTGTTCTCGCTTCATCCACTAAATAGCTTCTTCGCTTTCCTAAAGTTTAACAATTCTTTACGATAAGGCACATGCGAAGATCGCAAGCCCAGCCCATTAAGAAGACTTCCTGGTTCTACCCCCGCCGCTCTTCCACTTCCGCTGACGTCGGAGGTCAGAGTTTATAGACAAGATGTCGGCCGATGGTCGCTTTGAGCATTTGCGTAGAGGAGCATCTCTGTGACAGCAGCTTGTCGACGGCGGCTTCTAGGAGCTAGTCGAAGGAGCGAGGTTGAAGCGGGCAGCGACCCGTCAGGTCGCTCCCCTGGGGACCGGCCAGCTGCGAGACGTGACTTGGGGACCGCAGGGGAGTGGGGAATGTGAGGTGCCAAAGACCAGTAATGCCCCGTATCCCCCCAGGAAGCCGGGAAACCAAGCTCCGCGGGACCGCTTCATGCCGCTGGCTGGTGTAGAGCCCGCCAGAATGAACAGGAAGAAAGGAGACAAGGGCTTTGAAAGCCCAAGGCCATATAAATTATAAGTATTTTTTCATTTCCCTTCCTTCCTTTTGGTTTTGTTGCCATTAATTATATTTTGTGATTGCTTGAAATTGACTTGGTGGGCCTGAGAAACCTAGTGGGAAGCTAGAATTTACTCACTGTGATGGAAATTGGTGTTTGTAAGGTAAAAATGTTTTGAATGACAGTGTTATTCAGCAAATTTAATTCCCGTTGCAGGTTACTAAAGTTTTTTTCTAAGTACTAGATTGTGTTTCTGTCAAATCTGTTTTCGTGACTGTTTCTAGATTTTAAAAAATTATCCCAATTGGTAGAGTTTTTTTTTTTTTTTAATTTTTTAATTTTTAAGACGGAGTCTCTCTGTCGCCCAGGCTGGAGTGCAACGGCGCGATCTCGGCCTCCACCTCCCGGGTTTAAGCTTTTCTCCTGGCTCAGCCTCCTGAGTAGCCGGGATTACAAGCATGTGCCACGATGCCCGGCAAACTTTTGTATTTTTAGTAGAGACTGGGTTTCACTCTGTTGGCCAGGCTGGTCTCGAACTCTTGACCTCGTGATCTGCTTGCCTTGGCCTCCCAAAGTGCTGGGATTACAGGCGTGAGCCACCGCACCAGGCCCCAATTCGTAGTGTTTTAAAATGAAATATTGACATGTAATTTTGAATTACTTAGAACATAGTCCTAATTTATACTTGGATAGAATTATACTTTGATTTAATAATAAAAATTATGTTTTCCTTATTTTCTTTTTATATTTATTAATATACAACCCATCAGGTCGTCTGCATCAACAACATAAATTTCCAGAGAAAATCTGTTGTGGTAAGTTTATTCTCAACAATTATAAACAGTAACAAGTCCACTATAAAGAGTAACAATCCACCCCTCACAGTACTTAGAAAGTTTGTAGTCTTCCAGATAATTGTGTTTCAAGAATAGGTAAGAATTAAAATTAGGGTCTGTATGATTACAAGTTCCATGGTCCTTCTATTAATACCTATTGCCTCCCAAATTCTCCCTTTCCTTTTTTTTCAATTTCCTAATTAAAATGTTATTCCTCTTTATCTGGTGTATAATATGAAAGTCTATATAGCCAAGCATTTTATAATTGTGCATGAAACAAGTATAAGCCCATAGTGACATTTCTTCTGTGAAAAAAATTAAGATTAATACATTCACTGACTTGGCTTCTAAGAGGCCATTTTTGCTTCTTGACAGACTTGGTTTAGGTGATGTTGATTTGTAATGAAGTTTTAGATAAGAGTATTTGAGATCTAGAAACCCTCTACCTCCCCCAGCCTCCCAACACAATTTAGATGTGTGGATTGCTGATATAATCAATTTTAGGAAAAAGCTTGAACATTCAAGTTTTTTGTTTGTTTGTTTGTTTTTGGAGACGGAGTCTTGCTCTGTCACCAAGGCTGGAGTGCAGTGCTGTGATCTTGGCTCACTGCAACCTCCACCTCCCGGGTTCAAGCAGTTCTCCTACCTCAGCCTCCCAAGTAGCTTGAATTACAGGTGTGCACGACCACGCCCAGCTTATTTTTGTATTTTTAATGGAGTCAGAGTTTTCTCCATGTTGGCCAGGCTGGTCTCGAACTCCTGACCTCAAGTGATTCACCTGCCTCTGCCTCCCAAAATGCTGGGATTACAGGCATGAACCACTGCACCTGGCTGAAAACTCAAGTATTTATTTAATTTACCTTCTTAGGGCTACCTTTATTACATAGGCTAAAATGTTAATGAGAGCTGGTTTTCCTTGAGTGATGGTATCAACTTCTCTGTCAGATTTGTTACGCATGTATGTATATATTTCCTTAGGATAAGCTGAATAGATAGAAAAATGTTGCTTTTCATGAGTCATAGAATCTTAGATTTGTAATGTTCCTAAAAGGTTTGTTAAATCTAGTCTCCTCGTTTATGGAATTTCTCATGCAGTCTTCCCTAGGTTATGTACCTTGTATCTTATATAGTAGGATACTTGAGTTGTATTATGTTGTATGAATTGGGTAGGAAAGATAAGGGAGTTAGGGAGTCTAGTTCAGAGGTTACTGCAGTAATCTAGGGGAGAAATGGTGAAGTCCTACATGAAGATCGCATTAGTGAAAATGGAATTGAAATAGAGTTGACATGATTGAATTAGTGAACATATATTTAGCCATTAATATATGTAAGATATCTTATAAGGTTTATGTGTATTAACTCACTTAATCTTCATAATTACCCTGTGAGGTAGATGATATTTTAATCCTAATATTAGAATTAAGGCATGATTGAGGCAGCTAAAAGAATGGAGGTTCAGGGCCAGGCACGGTGGCTCACACCTGTAATCCCAGCACTTTGGGAGGCCGAGGTGGGTGGATCATGAGGTCAGGAGATCGAAACCATCCTGGCTAACACGGTGAAACCCTGTCTCTACTAAAAATACAAAAAATTAGCCGGCCGTGGTGGTGGGTGCCTGTAGTCCCAGCTCCTCGGGAGGCTGAGGCAGGAGGATGGCATGAACCTGGGAGGCGGAACTTGCAGGGACCCGAGATCGCGCCACTGCACTCCAGCCTAGGCGACAGAGCAAGACTCCGTCTCAAAAAAAATAAAAAAATAAAAAAAGAATGGAGGTTAAGTAACTTTCTTAAGGGCATAAAGTTGGCAAATGATGAAACCCTTTTTAATCACTGATGACCTAAGAGTTCGATGCACTTTTTACATCTGTCATTCCCCCTTCCACCTGTGTTGTCCCTGAGGAATCAATAGACAGAAGTTGCACGTGGCTTTTTGAAGACTGCTATAAAGGGGTTGTGGATGACTTAAGTTTCCCATTGGAAACTTTGGTTGGATGTTGTATGGGTTAGGATCTTGGTAGGAAGTAAATGGCAGATATACATATATATGTGTATGTATAGATATACATATATGTGTGTATATACGTGTGTGTGTATACACACACACACACACACACAAGTTAATTGAGGGAAATAAAGGGACTATTTAGAACAGAGTTAACAGAAACCAACATGAGGTGGAGGAACCCTCTGAGCTATCGACAGTGAGGAACAGTTGTCTAGGCCTGAAACAACAAAGGGAAGGGGAAGTTACTAGAACCTACTGTAGCCATGGAATGGGTCACCTTGTAGGACCTGTGTCTTTTAATAGAAGAATGAAGCTACTGCTTACCTGCAGCCTGGCAGAAAGGAATCTGGGGTAATTAGTATAAACTTGCTTTCCTTCTGTTTTCCAGTTTCCTTTTTGTGGAAACTTGGTCCAACCCAGCCAGAAGGGTAGAGCCCAGTTAATGCAACTCGTAGGGTATTAAGTAGGATAGAGAGCAGATCAGGAGGGGCAAAATGAGAATAATCAGAACAGTCTACCTTTTTAACCCCAACACATCCACTATGAGATGGAGTTTCATTCTTGTTGTCCAGGCTGGAGTGCAGCGGTGTGATTTCGGCTCACTGGAACCTCCACCTCCTGGGTTCAAGCGACTCTCCTGCCTCAGCCTCCCGAGTAGCTGGGATTATAGGCATCTGCCACCACACTCAGCTAATTTTTTTGTATTTTTACTAGAGACGGGGTTTCACCATGTTGGCCAGTCTGGTCTCAAACTCCTGACCTCAGGTGATCCACCAGCCTTGGCCTCCCAAAGTGCTGGGGTTACACTTTTGGTTGAGGTGAAAAGCTAGTGCTCCTAACATGGGGAACTTACAAAGTCCTGTGAGCCACTGAAAGAGTTGGCAATGGCTGACTACTTGTTTTTTAAGTGAAATGTTACTTGAACACAGCCATCCCCATTTATTTACATATTGACTGTGGAGGTTTTGGAGCTACAGTGGCAGAGGTGAGTAGCTGAGACAGAGACTGTGACCCACAAAGCCTAAAATATTTCTCTCTGGCCCTTTAAGAGAGAGTTTGCTAACCCCTGAGCTATTCTGTTAGTGTGAGAGATGACAGTTCAGCCCTGTTCCCACCTAAAGTATTAGTTACCTCTAGTGTCTTTTATGCAAGATAGTGGAAAGAAAATTGGTTGAAAGAAATAGTATAAAACTAAATTGTAACAGTCCTTGCTTCTCTTAGCTGGTAGCATGGCCGAAGTTGATACATACTGCTTTATTTCTCCACCCCTTTGGTGTTTCCTTTTCCTTTTGCTGACATTTCTATTGGGATGACCTAGACCCTTGTTTCTTTACGACCTTCACTGCTGTTCATATCTTTATTGGGTTGTTGCAGTTTCTGTTGCCTAGGACTGTTAGGGGGGATCTGAGAGGCATCTGAGGGAATCCTCTAGATTTCAGATGTGATTCTTGTCCTTGTTGTATAGCAAAGCTTTAATTTTCTATTTGGTAATTGAAATGATTCATTCCAGCCAGAACAGGACCCCTTTCTCTGCTTTTTGGTTCTTTGGGATGAGGAGCTCAAGGTGGTCAAGGGGCAGCCTCAACTTCCAATGGAATGGAATCATAGTTATGTGCCCTGGTGGATGCATTCTTCACTTAGGCACCAGGACCTCTCAACATGCTGAACCCGGGGTCACAGAGACAGGAGGCAAAAATTCCTTCCATGGCTGGGCACGGTGGCTCACGCCTGTAATCCCAGCACTTTGGGAGGCCAAGGCGGATGGATCACCTGAGGTCAGGAGTTCGAGACCTGTCTGGCCAATATGGTGAAACCCTGTCTCTACTAAAAATACAAGAATTGGCCAGGCGCAGTGGCTCACGCTTGTAATCCCAGCACTTTGGGAGGCCGAGGTGGGCAGATCACGAGGTCAGGAGTTTGAGACCAGCCTGGCCAACATTGTGAAACCCTATCTCTACTAAAAATACAAAAAATTAGCTGAGCATGGTGACGGGCACCTGTAATCCCAGCTACTTGGGAGGCTGAGGCAGGAGAATCACTTGAACACGGGAGGCAGAGGTTGCAGTGAGTTGAGATCGTGCCACTGCACTCCAGCCTGGGCAACAAGAGCAAAACTCTGTCCCCACCTCCAAAAAAAAAAAAAAAAATCCCTTCCATGGCCTTTTTGGTGTAATAGTGAGAATAGTCACTCCAACTTTCACCCCTTGGTTCCCAGTTCTGTTTTGGCTAGGAGAGATACATTATCTACTAATTTAAGGCAGCATCCTGTGGGAGGTTTCTCAATTGTAGCTGTAACTGAGCCTTCAGCAATTGATCATGCCGTCTACTTCTGTATGATAGGGTACAAGATAAAATGTGTAAGTTTAAACAAATGTTTACTCTGTATGGAAGGGAAGAGCAGCAGGTTTGAGAGGAAAGATTCATAGGTCAGATTAGAAAATTACATTTCATGCACTTTGGGGTTATTAAATTGAGATGAATACTGGGTAGTTGGCTACATGTCTGTGCACATAAAGGATGGTGAGAGAAATTTGGGAGCCTTTGATATACAATTGTTCATTAAGGGTGTGGAAAAGCTCACTTAGAGTATCTAGCAGGAAGTGAGCATCAGGGAGAAATATCTGAAGAACATGATATTTGAGAAAACTGACACTTGGGCTGTAGAAACCAGGGAAAACCTTTTTTTTTTGAGACAGGATCTCACTGTTGCCTAGGCTGGAGTGCAGTGGTGCAATCACAGCTCACTGCAGCCTCAACCTCCCTGGGCTCAGGTGGTTATCCCACCTCAGCCTCCTGAGTAGCTGGGACCACAGGCACGTACCACCAGCCTGGCTAATTTTTGTATTTTTTGTAGAGATGGAGTTTTGCCATGTTGCTTAGGCTGGTCTCAAACTCCTGGGCTCAAGTGATCCACCCTACTTTGGCTTTCCAAAGTGCTGGAATTACAGGTGTGAGCCACCACACCTGGCTGAAAAACATATTTTAAGAAGGAGGAGGCTGGGTGTGGTGGCTCACGCCTGTAACCCCAGCACTTTGGGAGGCCAAGGCTGGTGGATCACCTGAGGTCAGGAGTTTGAGACCAGACTGGCCAACATGGTGAAACCCCGTCTCTAGTAAAAATACAAAAAAATTAGCTGAGTGTGGTGGCAGATGCCTATAATCCCAGCTACTCGGGAGGCTGAGGCAGGAGAGTCGCTTGAACCCAGGAGGTGGAGGTTCCAGTGAGCCGAAATCACACCGCTGCACTCCAGCCTGGACAACAAGAATGAAACTCCATCTCAAAAAAAAAAAAAGGAGGAAATGGAATGGTTATTGATTTTAAATGTAAACAGTAAATATAAACTTGAAAACTGAAAGTAATCTTGGTCATAAGTGACCATAGCAAGGGGCAAGGGTAAAGTATTAGTCCTTTTTCATGCTGCTAATAAAGACATACCTGAAACTGGGCAGTTTACAAAGGAAAGCGGTTTAATGGAGAACTCACAGTTCCATGTGGCTGGGGAAACCTCACAATCATGGCAGAAGGCAAGGAGTAGCAAGTCACCTCTTACATGGATGGCAGCAGGCAAAAAGAGAGCTTGTGCAGAGAAACTCCCGTTTTTTTGTTGTTGTTGTTTCTTGTTTGTTTTTTAATTATACTTTTAAGTTCTGGGTTACATGTGCAGAACGTGCAGTTTTGTTACGTAGGTATACACGTGCCCTGGTGATTAGCTGCACCCATAAACTTGTCACCTACATTAGGTATTTCTTCTAATGTTATCATCCCTCCCCTAGTCCCCCACCCCGCAACGGGCCCTGGTGTTTTGATGTTCCCCTCCCTGTGTCCATGTGTTCTCATTATTCAACTCCCACTTATGAGTGAGAACATGCGGTATTTGCAAAAACTCCTGTTTTTAAAACCATCAGGGCCAGGCACAGTGGCTCACGCCTGTAATCCCAGCACTTTGGGAGGCCGAGGTGGGCAGATCACGAGGTCAGGAGATCGAGACCATCCTGGCTAACACAGTGAAATCCCATCTCTACTAAAAATACAAAAAAAAAAAAAAAAATTAGCCAGGTGTGGTTGCAGGTGCCTGTAGTCCCAGCTACTCGGGAGGCTGAGGCAGGAGAATGGCGTGAACGCAGTAGGCGGAGCTTGCAGTGAGCCAAGATCGCACCACTGCACTGCAGCCTGGGTGACAGAGCGAGACTCCATCTCATAAAAACAAACAAACAAAAAAACCATCAGATCTCATGGGACTTACTATCATTAGAACAGCACAGGAAAGACTTGCCCCCATGATTCAGTTACCTCCCACTGGGTCCCTCCCACAATGCATGGGAATTCAAGATGAGATTTGGGTGGGGATACAGCCAAATTGTATCATTCCGCCCCGGCCCCTCCCAAATCTTAAGTCCTCACATTTCAAAACCAATAATAACTTCCCAACAGTCCCCCACAATCTTAACTCATTTCAGCATTAACTCAAAAGCCCACAGTCCTAAGTCTTATCTGAGACAAGGCAAGTCCCTTCCGCCTATGAGCCTGTGAAATCAAAAGCAAGTTAGTTACTTCCTAGATACAATGAGAGTACAGGCAATGGGTAAATACAGCCATTCCAAATGGCAGAAATTAACCAAAACAAAGGGGCTACAGGCCCCATGCAAGTCTGAAATCCAGCAGGGCAGTCAAATCTTAAAGCTCCAAAATGATCTCCCTTGACTCCATGTCACATCCAGGTCATGCTGATGCAAGAGGTAGGTTCCCATAGTTTTGGGCAGCTCTGCCTCTGAGACTTTGCAGGTTGCAGCCTCCCAGCTGCCTTGACTGGATGGCGTTGAGTGTCTGCAGCTTTTCCAGGTGCACGATGCATGTTGTCAGTGGACCATTCTGGGGTCTGGAGGATGGTGGCCCTCTTCTCACAGCTCCACTAGGCGGTGCCTCAGTAGGGACCCTGTGTGGGGGCTCTGACACCACATTTCTCTTCTGCATTGGCCTAGGAGAGGTTCTCTGTGAGGATCCTACCTCTACAGCAAATTTCTGCCTGGGCATCCAGGCATTTCCGTACATCTTCTGAAATCTAGGTAGAGGTTCCCAAACCTCAATTCTTGACTTCTCTGCACTCTCAGGCTGGCCACCACATGGAAGCTGCCAAGGCTTGAGGCTTGTACCATCTGAAACTACGGCCCAAGCTCTAAGTTGGCCCCTTTCAGCCCTGGCTGGAGTGGCTAGGATGCAGGGCATCAAGTCCCTAGGCTGCACACAACGTGGGGACCCTGGGCCTGGCCCACAAAACCACTTTTTCCTCCTAGGCCTCCGGGCCTGTGATGGGAGGGGCTGTGTGAAGACCTCTGACATGCCCTGGAGACATCATTTTCCCCATTTTCTTGGGGATTAACATTCAGCTCCCTGTTACTTATGCAAATTTCTGTAGCCGGCTTGGACTTCTCCTCAGAAAATGGGATTTTCTTTTTTCTTTTTTCTTTTTTTTTTTTTTTGAGACGGAGTCTTGCTCTGTCCCCCAGGTTGGAGTGCAGTGGCTCAATCTCAGCTCGCTGCAACCTCCACCTCCTGGGTTCAAGCAATTCTCTGTCTCAGCCTCCTGAGTAGCTGGGATTACAGGCACCCACCACCACGCCTGGCTAATTTTTTGTATTTTTAGTAGAGATGGGGTTTCACCATCTTGGCCAGGCTTGTCTTGAACTCCTGACCTCGTGATCCACCTGCCTCAGCCTCCCAATGTGCTGGGATTACAGGTGTAAGCCACCATGCCCAGCCCTGATTTTCTTTTCTGTCATTGTCGGGCTGTGAATTTTCCACACTTTTATGCTCTACTTTCATTATAAAATGGAATGCCTTTAACAGCACCCAAGTCACCTCTTGAATGCTTTGCTGCTTAGACATTTCTTCTACCAGATACCCTAAATCATCTTTCTCAAGTTCAAAGTTCCACAAATCTCTAGGGCAGGAGCAAAATGCTGCCAGTCTCTATGCCAAAACACAACAAGAGTCACCTTTGCTTTAGTTCCCAACAAGTTTCTCATCTCCATCTGAGACCACCTCAGCCTGGGCCTTATTGTCCATATCACTATTAGCATTTTGGTCAAAGCCATTCAACAAGTCTATAGGAAGTTCCAAACTTTCCTGCATTTTCCTGTCTTCTTCTGAGCCATTTAAACTGTTCCACCTCTGCCTATTACCTAGTTCCAAAGTCACTTCCACATTTTCAGGTAACTTTTTAGCAGCACCCCACTCTATTGTTAGCAGTTTACTGTGTTAGTTTTCATGCTGCTGATAAAGACATACCTGAGACTGGGCAGTTTACAAAGAAAGAGGTTTAATGGAGATCTTACAGTTCCATGTGGCTGGGGAAGCCTCACAATCATGGCAGAAGGCAAGGAGGAGCAAGTCATATCTTAGGTGGATGGCAGCAGGCAAAAAGAGCTTGTGCAGAAAAATTCCCGTTTTTCAAACCATCAGATTTCATGAGATTTAGTCACTTTACGAGAATAGCACGGAAAGACTTGCCCTCATGATTAAGTTACCTCCCACCAGGTCTCTCCCACAACACATGAGAATTCAAGATGGGATTAGGGTGGGGACACAGCCAAACCGTATCAGGTAACTTCAGTGGAATGATGACTGCATAAGTCATATTGTACTGAATGGAAGAGAGAGTTGGAACAGTGAACATATTCTACCTTTTCAAGAATTTCTCTTTTGAAGGTATGGGAAAAATGGCAAAAAATTCATTTGAGGGTAGCATAGATCTAAAGGCATTTAAAACCTTGAGTCTTGAACATATTTATAGGCACAGGAAAAAATTCTACAGAAAGGAAAGATTGTAATTATAGGAGAGAGAAAAACAGTGATATTTATGAGGATATTGTGGGGAGTGGGTGCTAAAGGACCATTGGATATATCATTCTTAAACAGAAGGGAAAGATGGGTACGTGAAACAAAGGGGCAAGATAATTGGTAGTTGGCAGAGGAGTGGTTGAATTTAAGGATTTAGAGTGAAGGGAAAAAAGCCCCAGGAGTGCCAAGAAGATGGTGGTGAGAAACTGGAAGAAGTCAAGGACAGGAGGATTTCAGGCAGTTGAACAGGAGGACTGGGAGAGAAGTAGTGAGAGGGGTGAGGAGAGGCATTGTGGACATTTGAGTTCACAATGTCAGCATCAGAGCAGTTCTAAGCAGTGATGAAGTGCTTTTCAGAGTGTGATCTTGATTCTTCCTGGATGGAAGTGAAGATTGTAGGAATTGAGGTCAAGGAACTTTGAGGCAGTTTTATTGGATGGATCAGACACATCTATATTCAAGTCACTTAGAGTGATGGCAGACATGTGTTACAAAAGAAGAGTATGTGACCAGTTGCAGTATTTATACCTGTAATCCTAGTGCTCTCGGAGGCTGAGATAGGAGAGTCACTTGAGGCCAGAAGTTCTAGACCAGCTTGGGCAACATGATAAGACACATCTCTAGAGAAAAAAAATTTTAATTAACCAGGTGTGGTAGTGCATGCCTGTAGTCCCCAGCTACTCTGGAGGCTGAGGTGGGAGGATCACTTGAGCCTGGGAGGTTGAGGCTGCAGTATGCCATGATTGCTACACTGCACTCCAGCCTGGGTGACAGAGCAACACCCTGTCTCTGAAAAAAAAGAAAAAAAAGGCAAGAGTATGAGCCTTCAGCAAATGTTGGGGAATTTCATAGGTATTAATGAAGAAGCATAAAGGATGGTGTACCTGTATAGAATGAACACAAAGGATAAACAGAAAAGAATAACAAAAGCATTTATTAAGCATATACTAGATGCCAGCTATAATTTTAAGTGTTTTCCATGTAAGTTTTTCAGTTGTCTTTGTTTTTTGAGATGTGATCTTGCTTTGTCACCCATGTCACAATCACGACTCGCTGCAGCCTCAACCTCCCAGGCTCAAGCAATCCTTCCACCTCAGCCTCCCCAGTAACTGGAACTACAGCCACCATGCCTGGCTAATTTTTTAATAGTTTGTAGAGATAGGGTCTTGCTATGTTGACCAGACTGGTTCTGAACTCCTGGACTCAAGCAGTCCTCCTGCCTCAGCCTCCCAAAGTGCTAGGATTACAGGCGTGAGCCCATGCCTGGCTGTTTGGTTGTCATAATAACACTAATAGGCCAATAATGTCATTTTTTATGAGGAAACTGAGGCACAGTGAGCTGGAGTTACTAGCCCAAGATCATACAGTTACTAAGTGGTAGAGCTAGGATTTGAATACAGGGAGTCTACCTCCAGAACACCTGCTTTTCACGGTGACACTACACTGTCCTTAACCTTGTAGTGTACATTAAATAAAATCCTATAAGTGGCCCAGAAGTAGTCGTGGAAACTAGGAGAATGCCTGTTTTCCACTACCCTCGTTTATAGTGAATGGGAGAGTAAGTAGCTTCTTGTCTAGGAGGATTCAGGAACCATTTCATTTAAGGCAAGAGGGTGGAGAGGGAGTTTTAGAAAAGGTTGAAAAGCACAGGGGAAATGTTTAAAATGGAGCGTGGGCTCCAGGAGAATGGTTATCTGTGAAGTGGTGGGGAGAGAGCAAGAAGCAAGGGGTGAGAAGCTAGATGACCTGAGGGGCTTGCAGTTATGCCAGTGGCTAAGGGCAGCAGAGATTGAAGACTTGTAGAGGTTAATGGGTCTGAATGTTTCAGGCAGGTGTAGGTTAGAGCCCTAGGTGGTGGCAGAGGCCTGATGGTGCAAGGAGACTGGGCTTTTCCTATCTTCCTGAAATACATTTCATCAATCTATTATTGTTACCAGAGTTTAGAAAGCCAGATGCTGTTCTTATGTCCCACCCAAGTAGCAGTTGACAGTACTTTCTTTAATCTTTTGTTTTGTAGTTGTCTTGGTTCTAAATCTTATCTTTCAGCTGATCCAAGCTTATTTAAATTTAGAATGGTCATTGGATGACAGATATGCCAATTAAAAGGAATTCTGATCTTCCTTCCTACAGCAGCTCATAGTTTACACCTTTAAACACAGAATCTTTATCAACTTTATTTTGGCCTTTGCTCTTTTGTTCTCTGTGTTTCTAACTCACAGATATGTGCAGATTATTCTAATTTAAGAGTGTATGGCTCTCCTCTTACTTGGGAATTGAGAACAAAGGGGCTACAGAATCTCTAGGCTTTCTTGAGCGGTTGGACTAAATGTTACCTAAAAACAATTCTTGCATATTATTTAAAACCCTTGTACCCACAGGCATTATGGCATAGTGGGAATTGTTTGGAATTATTTAGTTGTGTTTGAATCTCTAGTCTGTACTTATTACTGACCTAATTTTTTTGCCTTTGTTATCTTATCTGTAAAAAGTTAACTTTTTTAATACTGTACAGTAGTATTTGTAGCTTCTCTGTAGAAAGTATAAAGTAGTACTTGTCTCTTAGAGTTGGTATTAAGATTAGAGGGAACATAGGAAAGTATCTAGTATAACGTCTGGTACATGGTAGCAGCCATTATAATCTAGTCCTCTATGGTTGCTGTCTGAATTTTGTCTTAGATATTTCTGTTATAGCCTGTGAAATTTTTCTCTTCACGTTGGAGCCCCTGAAATATTGCTGTTTCATGCCCTCCCTTGTTTTATGTTTGAGTACATCAATTTTCAACCCAGGATATTAAAATCAATCGACATATATTCTGTATTTCATCTGTTCGTCTTTCCCATTGATTCAATACAAGAGGGTGGTGGGCAGTCTATATTTGACTGTTTTTCATGTGTTGGATACAGAGACATTGCTACCATACAGCTAACATGGTAGAACTACATATGGCCTCTGGACTACTTGATAGGAAGTGATTGAACACTGTGATGTATTTGCTGCTCCTGGATATAGCAGCAGATTTTTCCTACCTGCCTTGGTATCTTTTGTAGCTCTTGCCGTTTTACCTGTCCTAATTTACTCATGAGCAGAAACTCATACTTGTTAGCTTCAGTGGTATAATTTTTTACCCCTTTTTTTTTCTGCCATGTTCTTTCACTCATCAACCTTCTGGTTTTGATTCTCTTTCTGCTCCGTCATTTTTTTCTTCTTCCCTTTTTAGGTCCTAGTCTGTTTAGAAATTCTGGTTTTTGAGAGTAGCGAGCCCTTTTACTTTTTTCTGACTGCCTAATTTTCACTGATAGTGAATATGAACCACCAGGATGATAAAGTATACATAACTCACACCCATTCAGTCACTAGGACAATCATGTTTGAAATTAAGATACTTGGAGAGCATATGTATGTATGTAGTTATTTGGGATTTTGTCTCTGGAGTATAATATTTGTACAAGTGGTAAAAATAAAAGAAATATATTCTGAAACATACCAGTCTTTATAATGAAGTTGTTATTCTCTGTCTTTACAGGGATTTGTGGAACTGACTATATTTCCCACAGTTGCAAACTTGAATAGAATCAAGTTGAACAGCAAACAGTGTAGAATATACCGAGTAAGGATCAATGATTTAGAGGCTGCTTTTATTTATAATGACCCAACCTTGGAAGTTTGTCACAGTGAATCAAAACAGTAAGTTATGCACTTTAAAAGTCACTATTTTTAACAGTTTTGAAAAAATGTTTTTAATGATTGGATTAGTTTTTCTCAAAGTATTTTTTTTTTAGATCGTTAATAGGCTTTGAATCCCAATCTTTATCTGTTTTACCACTCTGTACATTTGGTTCAAGTGATTTTACTAGCTGTGCCCAATGTAGTTACTAAGTTTCCCTTCTTCATGTTAAAACTTTAAGGAAGTATTATCTGGGAACTTTAATTAGATTTTCTTAGTCATTTTTTTTACTTTCAATGTTTTTCTTAACTATTTACTTCATAAATTTTGAAAGTAATTTTCAGTGGGTTAGATGGTCACTGTAATCTGTAGACCAGAGGCTACTTTAAAATATTCTATAAAATATTCTATAAAAAAGTTTTAGGAAGTAGCTAATGAAATTGACTGCATTAAACTATCTTATAAACATATTAGTTCTAAAGTAGCTCGTTTCTTCACCTTAGATAAATACTACATCTATTGAGGCTACTTCTGATTTTTATCATTAAACATATATTGCTGTTACCAGTTTTATGTTGTACTTTTTCGTACTTTGTTTCCATTTTCTGTGTGTGTGTGTGTGTGTGTGTGGGCTTCATTTTTTGTCATCTTTGTGGTTAAATAATACTCCATTTGCTCAGTGTACTATAGTTTGTATAATTATTCTCCAGTTGTTTGACATTTTGCAGTCATAAGTAGTGAGTGAATGTTTTGTCACATACAAATTTTTTTCCCTTTGATTATTTTACTTTTCATTTCTAATGGCTGTTTTCAGTATTTTACCTGATTGTGCCCAAGTATTTAAATTTCTACTACTTTAAATACTATCAAGTACAGTTGAGGGCACTTGCTTTTTCAAAGCTTTGATAACATTGGGTTATATCATTTCTGTGATTCTTTGTGTTTTGGGGTAGGATGCCAAAACTTTATCATAAACTTTTTAGTCAAGATGGTGTTTTAACTAGTCTAGATGTATAATGCCTTAAGGCAGCAGTTCTTAAAGTGTGATTCCCAGACAAGCATCAGCATCAACTGGGAACTTGTTCGACCAGCCAGTTCTCAAGCAATACCCCAGACCTACTGAATCAGAAATTGTGGGTAGGCTCCTACAGTTTGTGTTTCAACAAGCTTGCCAGGTGATTCTGATACAGACCGAAGCTTGAGAACCACTGCCATAAGCAATTGCAAAGGTTTAGAAGGGAGGCTTATTTTTAGACGTATTTATGGTCCCAATAATCATTGGTTTAAAATCTTTCACATTTAGAGAGGAGATACACAAATGGGATTGGAAAAATTCAGGGAATCCCTGATTTACTCCTGTAACTTTCCATTTCACAAAGGTGAGTTGTTGAAATTACATTGCTTTTAAAGCCACATTTGTAGAACTGACATGAAAAGACTTATTACAAAATTATCTGCATCCCTTTCCCCCCAGAAAACAAAAACAAAAACTTCTACCTTTGGGGAAGTTAGTATACACCACTAATAAATGGAAAGGTCACCTGGTAAAGAGCAGATAGAGGACCCATTACCTTGCCAGAAGGCCAAAATATCCACCCTATCCAGCCTAGAACTCTGCATTTGATAATAGGGTAAGATGCCTGTTTGTCAGTCACAAAAGACAGTGTCTGTACATCTTTTTTACTAATAATTTGTTGTTGCTGCCCAGGTCTCCAGATAATCTGTTAAGTGTAATGACAGGGCTCCTGGTCTGTTAAGGAAGCAAGCTTTACTTTGCTCTTTTTATTTTGATGATATCCCCTAAAATTTTTCTCTAGTGATAATGGAAGATGCCTCATTACTTTTAGTGTTCTAAATCAGCGGTTTCATGGAAGACAGTTTTTCCACAGACCAGGGGGGCAGAGGGGGTTTTGGATGAAACTTCCACCAGGCATTAGATTCTCATAAGTAGTGTGCGACCTAGATCTCTTGCATGCGCAGTTCACAGTAGAGTTTGGGCTCCTGTGAGAATCTAGTGCTGCTGGTGATCTGACAGGAGGCAGAGCTCAAAAGGTAATGCTTGCTCACCCGCTACTCACCTCCTGCTGTGTGGCCTGTTTCCTAACAGGCCACAGACCTGTATATATATTATATTTATAATATAAAGAATGAAAAGGAAGTTATAAAAGAGAGTCTTTTCAAAGGTTAGGCTAGGAAATTGGGAAAGGTGGAATGTATTTAAAGTTTTTCATTCAACTAGAACCATAGCTCTGTTGGTCATGGCCACTTAGTAAATGCTTGACTAATACTTGTCTACTATGCTTGACTATCCCTGCTTTTTTGCTTAGCTTTAGAATCTTGATTACTCTTTAAGAGAGGTGATTTTCAATATTTTTGCTTTGTTTATCCTCTGAATTATTCAAAAAGAATTTCAAATTTATTTTAGAGTTTTATTAGACAAAAGTTTTAGAAAGTAGCTAATGAAATTAACATGAAAGATAAACAAGTATAAGATGGTGGATACTCACTATTAACTTACTGCACAATTCCTAGAGGAAAACTGCAGATTTGTGTCTTATATTTCTGATTGCCATAGCAAAGAGGGTTTTTAAGATTCATAAGACATGACAAAAACACACCAATTATTCAGAAGAAATATTATGTTTATTGGCAGTTAGATGTGAAAAAGACAAGTGAAAGATGTTATTTTTAAAGAGAACTTTGGGAAAGGCAGATAGCTAAGGCCTTTAGCATGCTCCTAGATGCTTCTGTTACTTATTTCTAAAATAACTTTCTTTAGTGAACCAATAAAGCTAAAACAGAAATTAAATATAGCAGTTTTGAAATTAAAAGTGAAACATCAAATTCAGTGGTAAATTTGATTTTACCATTGATTTTACGTACAAGTATGTCTTAACACCGAAAGAAGTACTATTTAATCACATTTTCTTATTATTTGTTTTAAAGTTAAGGTGCCATGCCCTCCCTATTTTTGATTGAAAGAGTGTGCTTACAGGCCTGGTGCGGTGGCTCACGCCTGTAATCCCAGCACTCTGGGAGGCCGAGACGGGCAGATCACGAGGTCAGGAGATTGAGACCATCCTGGCTAACACAGTGAAACCCCGTCCCTACTAAAAAAAAAAATACAAAAAATTAGCCGGATGTAGTAGTGGGTGCCTGTAGTCCCAGCTACTTGGGAGGCTGAGGCAGGAGAATGGCGTGAACCTGGGAGGCGAAGCTTGCAGTGAGCTGAGATCGTGCCACTGCACTCCAGCCTGGGCGACAAAGTCAGACTCTGTCTCAAAAAAAAAAAAAAAAAAGAGTGTGCTTACAATGGTTGAGATTCAGCTCCTTTGAACTGTAGAGGAATATAAGGAAAAGAAACACTTGGATAAGAGGCTGAAAGGCATTTCTATCTATTTTATCCAACTGTTAGCTGACATGTTACATTACGTATACTAACAATTTAAAAACATTGGTTATGTAACATATATAAGCAGCTGTCTTTTTGCTTTACTATTTGTCAATAAAATAATTCAGCACTTGAAGTTTTTCTACATACATTTTGTGTGTGAATCTTATGAATTGTAGATAGATTGTAGATTGTCTCCACAGGAGCTACACTTTGGTGTTTTCGTTTTTGCTGTACTTCTCTTTTCTTAGAAAAAGTTAAATGTAGACTTTGTCAGAGAAACTCTCTGTGGATGGGTAACCTAGCTGTTTTTCCTCTTTGTTTTGTTCCTAGATAGGCTTTGCCTCTTTTTCTTTTCTTTTTTTTTTTTAAGACCAAGTCTCGGCGGGGCGCAGTGGCTCACGCCTTTAATCCCAGCACTTTGGGAGGCCAAGGCGGGCGGATCACAAGGTCAGGAGATCAAGACCATCCTGGCTAACACGGTGAAACCCCGTCTCTACTAAAAATACAAAAAATTAGCCAGGTGTGGTGGCAGGTGCCTGTAGTCCCAGCTACTCGGGAGGCTGAGGCAGGAGAATGGCGTGAACCCGGGAGGCGGAGCTTGCAGTGAGCAGAGATCCAGCCACTGCCCTCCAGCCTGAGCGACAGAGTGAGACTCCCTCTCAAAAAAAAAAAAGACCAAGTCCCGCTCTGTCGTCCAGGCTGGAGTGCAATGGTGCAATCTCTGATCACTGCAACCTCCGCCTCCCAGGTTCAAGTGATCCTCCTGCCTCGCCCTCCCGAGTAGCTGGGATTACAGGCATTCGCCACCATACCTGGCTAATTTTTGTATTTTTAGTAGAGACAGGGTTTCACCATATTGGTCTGGTTGATCTCGAACTCATGACCTTGTGATCTGCCTGCCTCGGCCTCCCAAAGTTCTGGGATTACAGGCATGAGCCACCTCACCTGGGAGGCTTTGCCACTTTGAGAAGCCCCCCACCCCACCCCACTTTTTTTTTTTTTTTTTAAGACAGAGTCTTGCTCTGTCGCCCAGGCTGGAGGAGTGCAGTGACATGATCCCGGCTCACTGCAGCCTCCACCTCCTGGGTTCAAGCGATTCTCCTGTCTCAGCTTCCCCAGTAGCTGGGACTACAGGCGCGCACCACCACACCCGGCTAATTTTTTTTTTTTTTTTTTTTTTGTATTTTTGGTAGAGACAGGGTTTCACCACATTGGCCAGGCTGGTCTTGAACTCCTGACCTCGTGATCCACCTGCCTCAGCCTCCCAGAGTGCTGGGATTACAGGCATGAGCCACCACATCCAGCCGAGAAGCCCTTTTTTATTTTACTTGAAATGTCCCAACTTTTCAGTGTCAAAAATGAGTTTAATTTCCACCAAGGAGGGGCAGCGGAAATGAAATTATCTATTTTAGTATATAAATGAAGTAGTTATCCAGTTACAATGATTTTTTTAAATTGCTGTGGTTTTTTTTTTTAAGATTTTGTAGATTCTATATTTTAATGCAGACTTCTACATGGAGTTTAAACTTGTTTCATTAATGTCACTTAATAGAAATTTGTAATTCCCTTATTGATTATGATTAAGTAATAGCAATAGTTTAACTCAGCTACAATGCTGTACTGCCAGTTGGTTTATTAGTATTAGAATTAAGTTATCTTAGAGTTGGAGGGACATTACAGTTCATTTAGTTTAAACTTCAACATGAAGCCTTACTATTTCATCTTCTACTTGAATACTTCCAGTTCGGCAGGGCTCATAATATGTTTTTCTTATTTTTTTTATTTTTTTATTTTTAAAGACAGAGCCTTGCTCTGTCACCCAGGCTGGAATGTGGTGGTGTGATCATAGCTTACTGCAGCCTTGAACTCTTGCATTCAAGCCATCATCTACCTTAGCTTCTCAAGTAGTTGGAACAATGTGTGCATGCCACCACGTTCGGTTAATTAATCTGTTTTTTATTTTTTACTGGATGCATGGTCTCACTATGTTGCCTAAACTGGTTTTGAACTCCTGGCCTCAAGTGGTCCTTCTGCCTTGGTCTCCCAAAGTGCCGCAATTACAGGCATGAGCCACCATGCCTGGTCCTCATTATATTTTAACACACCCCTTTCATTATTTCTAAATGCTGGAAAGTTCTTTATTACATTGAGCTACAGTTCGTTTTGCCTTAATAGTCACAAACTTAATCCTAATTAAATAAATACCTTTCCCCTAAGTTTTCTCTTCTTCAGGCTACAGGATTATTGAGATTACTCTCAACCATTCCTCATGTTAGAAACTCTTTCTCAATTTATTTCCATCCTCTTTGTCCTTCCCTGGATAATCTCAGATTTGATACTGTGTTTTCTTAAATGTGGTAATCCCAGAACTCTAGATATGGTTCTTCCTATTTGGACTAATCAGTATATACATTCCAATAGATCCATTTTGTCCTTTATCTAGATATAGTATTTCTAGTAGCTTGAAACTCATTTGCCTTTTAAAAGTTGTTTTAGGATTAAAAATCACAAACCAAATATCCACTGTCCTCAAGAGAATCACCCAACACCCATAAGGATTCTTGTAGACTCATGGTAAAGGGTTAGCTATTCTTTTATATCAGATAGCAGGAGTAGCTATTCTTTTATGTCAGATAAAACACATTAAAGCAACATGAATAGACATTTGTTAAAAGAAGATATACGAATAGCCAACACATATAAAGAAATTCTCAACATCACTAATGATCGGGGAAATGCAAATTAAAACCACGATGACATACACCTTATCCCAGCCAGAATGGCCATTATGAAAAAGTAAAAACAAAAAAAAACGCAGATGTTGGCGTGGATATGGTAAAAAGGGAATGCTTATACACTGCTGGTGAGAACGTAAATTAGTACAACCTGTGTGGAAAACAGTATGGAGAGTTCAAGTAGATCTACCACTTGATCTAGCGTTCTCACTACTGGCTATCTATTCAAAGGAAAATAAGTCCCTATGTCAAAAAAGACACCTACATGTCTATGTTTATTGCAGCACAATTCACAATTGCAAAGATATGGAACTAGCCTAAGTCCATATTAACTGATGAGTGGATAAAGGAAATGTGGTGTGTGTGTGTGTGTATGTATACATGTGTGTATATACACACACATACACCACATATATATACACATATATACACACACACACACACACACACAAACCATGGAATACTACTCAGCCATAAAAAAATAATGAAATGTCTTTTGTAGCAACGTGGCTGGAACTGGAGGCCAGTATTCTGAGTGAAGTAACTCGGAAATGGAAAACCAAATACCATATGTTCTCATTTTTTATTTGTATGTTGAAATCTAAACCATCAGATTATTCGAGATTAAGCTATGGGTATGTGAAGACATACAGAGTGATAGAAGTCTGGATATTGGAGTCTCAGAAGCAGGGAGGAGGGAGAGATTTAAAAAATGACATATTGGGTACAATGTACCCTACTTGGGCAACAGGTACACTAAAATGTCAGACATTCCTATTGTAAAATTCATCTATGTAACCAAAAACCACTTGTACACAAAAAGCTATTGAAAAAAAAAAAATGAGGCAGCAATCACATTCGGCTCACTGTCTTGAGCTATCTATTAATGCCTTGAAACTGCTTGTTATTTATTGCCCAGGTAGTTAGTTAACCTAACAATGTCACATAGGATACTATAACCCACACCCTATAGCTTAAAAATATATAGCCAATCACTTATCAATGTTATTTCTTTAAACCAGTGAGAATCCCTGACAGACAGTTTTGTGTCAACCCACTTCCTGTCCCTCTTTTTTGTCTTTAGAAACTTGCATGCAACAAAGTTTAAATGGAGGCCATATCCAGGGTTACTTGGGTGAGTCTTCTGAGCAGCTGTTGTCACTTTGGCTCACGTAAACTCTCTAAATTTAAAAAAAGAAAAAAAAAAGAAGTTGCATTTGTAGTTGGATCAAATTTGAGCTTGTAAGCAGTGAAACCCCTAGGCTTTTTCATAGGAAAACCTGGTAAGGTAAATTTTTCACTCAGCAGCCTTATGTCATGGTTCCAGGTTAAATTTTGTTTTGGTTATTTTTAGAGTCATCCTTATTCATTGTGGTTTTGGCTTATTACTTTAATTTTTCAGTTTGTGAAAATTTATCGAGCTGTTTACTAGGGTGTGTGTAGCTTTCTGATTTACTTCCATAAAAGTTTACTTCTATAAAAAATTTTTTAAATAGAGGGAAAGTTTACAAATAATTGAAACTGAAGTTTTATAAAATCTGCATCTATAGTTTTAAGAGGCAGATGTTCTTTATTTGACAAATGATTATCATATGATATTAATTTAATATGGATATTTAAAATTCTTAGAGAAAATTATATCTATTCCCTTAATTTACTAATTTTTCAATATCTCTCTATAGCATTTCTTCTCTTTAAGTTGCATTTCCGTAAGGAGGATTGAGAGATGGGGATGGTAGAGGTTATAGGGCAAGGACATATTAAATATTTTGTAGTCATTATTATTCTGAAAATTGAAAACACATTATAATTTTACACTGTAATTTTTGACTTCTATGAAGTTATTTTGAAAGAAAACATTTGATTTGTGTATTGAAATCTAAACCATCAGATTATTTGAGACTGGCTTCCCAGATGATTCCATTTATAATGACTCTCTCATTTTATTTGGACCACTTCACCTTTTCTCAGGAAATGAGGAGATTAAATGAAAATAATTTCCCATAAAAAAACTAATAACTCTAATACGTAATGTTTAAATCTGGCTTTCTTTTTGTACAATAGTTATTTTATTTTTGCATTTTCCTGATAACTTGGGGTGGAATACAAGTTTTGCAATCATCAAATTTCATGTTTTTGAAATTTTATTGAAAATAAATTATACTCTATAGATAAAATAGTCCTTAAAATTAGATGGTGTGTTAAGTAAGTGCTGACAAGGATTTGGAGCAACTGGCACTTTCAGATCTTGCTGATGGCAATGCAGAATGGTACAACTCTTCTGAAACAGTTTTGTAGATTTTTAGAAAGTTAAATGTGTTTACCATATGACTCAGTAGTCCCACTGTTAGATATTTGTACTACAGAGATGGAGCTTATATTCACACAAAAATCTGTACACAAATGTTCATAACAGTTTTATTTCACACTTCTAAAGATGAAAATAACCTAAATGCCCTTCAGCTGGTCAATGGATCAACAAACTGGTACAGTCTATACAATATAATACCACTCAATGGCAAAAGGATCAAATTATTAATATATGTAACAACTTGGATGAATTTCAAAAACCTAGTGACACAAGCCAGTCTCAAAAGGTAGCGTTCTATGTGATTCCATTTATTTAACACAAAGGATAGCATAAGGGACTTTTTGGGGATGATAGAACTGTTCTATATCCTGCTTTTGGTGGTTAACTGAATCTGTACATATGTTAAAATTTATACAACTGTAGACCCCCCAAAAAGTGGTTTTTTTAATTGTATGATAATTTAAAAAAACACAGGCATACCTCCTTTATTGTGCTTTGCTCTATTGTGCCTCGCAGATACTGTTGTTTTTACAAATTGAAGGTTTGTGATAACCTTACATCAAGAAAGTTTATCGGTGCCATTTTTCCAACAACACATGCGCATTTCATGTCTCTATGTCACATTTTTGTAATTCTTGCAATATTTCAAACTTTTTCATTATTATATCTGTTAAGGTAATCTGTGATCAGAGATCTTTGATATTACAATTGTAATTGTTTTGGGGATGCTACAGATGGCATCCATATAAGATGGCAAACTTAAATGTTAAACATTGTTTGTGTTCTGACTACTCCGTGGACCAGCTGTTCCCTGTCTCTGTCCCCCTCCTCGGGCCTCCCTATTTGCTGAGACACACAATATTGAAATTAGGTCAATTAATAACCCTACAATGGCCTCTGAGCATGCAAGTGAAAGGAAGAGTCTCATATCTCTCACTTTAAACCAAAAGCTATAGAAATGGTTAAGCTTAGGGAGGAGGGCCAAAAGCTAGACCTCTTGGCCCCAGTTAGCTAAGTTGTGACTGCAAAGGAAAAGTTCTTGAAGGAAATTAAAAGTACTGCCCCAGTGAATACACAAATGATAAGAAAATGAAACAGTCTTATTGCTGATGTGGAGTAGGTTTTAAAGATCTGGGTAGAAGATCAAACCAGCCACACCATCCCTTAAGGCCAAGCTTAATCCAGAGCAAGGCCCTAACTCTCTTCAGTTCTGTGAATGCTGAGAGGTGAGGAAGCTGCAGAAGAACATTTTGAAGCTAGGAGAGGCTGGTTCATGAGGTTTAAGCAAAGAAACTTTGTCTGTTAACATGAAAGTGCAAGGTGAAGCAACAAGTGCTGATGTAGAAGCTGCAGCAAGTTATCCAGAAGATTTAGCTAAGGTTTTTGATGAAGGTTGCTACACTAAGCAACAGATTTTCAATGTAGATGAAACAGCCTTCTGCTAGAAGAAGATGCTATCTGGAACTTTCCCAGCCAAAAAGAAGTCAGTGCCTGGCTTCAAAGGACAGGCTGACTCTTTTATTAGGGACTAATGCAGCTGGGAACTTTAAGTTAAAGCCAGTGCTCATTTACCATTCCAAAAAATCCTACGGCCCTTAACAGTTATGCTAAATCTATTCTTCCTGTTCTCTGTAAATGAAGCAACAGAGCCTGGATGACAACAGGTGTTCACAGTATGTCTTACTGAATTGAATATTTTAAGCCCACTGTTGAGATTACTGGTCAGAAGAAGAGTCCTTTCAATATGGTACTACTTATTGACAAGACACCTAGTTACCCAAGAGCTCCGATGGAGATGTACTAGGAGATTAATACTGTTTTTATGTGTGCTAACATAACATCTATTCTGCAGCCTATGGATTAAAGAGTAATTTCTACTTTCAAGTCTTATTATTTAAGAAACGCATTTCATAAGGCGATAGTTGCCATAGATAGTGATTCCTCTGAGGGATCTGGACAAAGTCAGTTGAAACCCTGAAAAGGATTCACCATTCTGGATGCCATTAAGGACATTCATGATTTAGGGAGAAGGTCAGAACATCAACATGAACAAGAGTTTGGAAGAAGTTGATTCCAAACCTCATGGATGACTTTGAGGGGTTTAGAGAAGGAAGTAACTGCAGTTGTGGTACTAATAGCAATGGAACTAGAATTAGAAGTGGATCCTAAAGGTAAGACTGAATTGCTGCAGTCTCATGATACAACGTTAATGGATGGAGGAGTTGCTGCTTACGGATGAGCAAAGAAAGTGGTTTCTTGAGATGGGATCTACTGGTGAAGATGCTCTGAACGTTTTTGGAATGTCAGTGTTCATTGTCATTGTCAACAATGTTTATCTAACAGAAAGAAATTATTAAAATATATTGAGAAGTCTTTTCACTTCCAGAACTCTGTGCTTTGTAGTTGTTACCTTGAATAGTTGTTAAAGCCATAGTTATATTATATCCTTCCTAATTGGTAGAGAGATTGAAGAAGATGGAGAGGGAATGGCCTCTGTCAAGTTAAGAGTCTGTAGCCTTAATGTTTCTTTAATGGCTTTTCTCATTTTGTTTTTCCTTTAATCATTCCGTAGAGTGTGTAGAACTTGTCTTTTTATTTTTATTTTTTAATTTTTTTGAGAAAAAGTCTCACTCTTGCCCGGGTCGGAGTGCAGTGGTGCAACCTCAGCTCACTGCAACCTCTGCCTCCCAGGCTCTAGCGATTCTCGTGCCTCAGCCTCCCGAGTAGCTGGGATTACAGGCATGCACCACCATGCCTGGCTAATTTTTGTATTTTTAGTAGAGAGGGTTTCACCATATTGGCCAGGCTGGACTTGAACTCTCCTGGTCTCAGGTGATCCACCACCTCGGACTCCCAAAGTGCTGGGATTACAGGCATGAGCCACCATGTCCAGCTAAAACTTGTCTTTTAACTAGATGAAAAAATTATTAAGCTATGGGAATGTCACTAATTTCACCTTGTGGCTACACCTAATGGCAGGATGGCAGACATAAAGTTGTACAACGAGGATGTGGCTCATGGTGTTTGTGTATTTCATCTTGTATTCTTGCCCTTCCCATTCCGTATCTTTTTCCCGTCTTTCATTTCTTTCATATTTTTTTAAACTAATTTCAGTGAGGAAATGTAATATGTGTATATGTACACATATAAGTTGCTTTTATGGAGTACAATTTAAAAACCAGTTGAGAACAACATTTTCATGTTTCCATAAGACTTCATCATATTGTTTTCATCAAATGGGAAATAAGGTCAGATAACTATGGAACAAATACTTATGTAGTAGTCTCTCCTGACATAGTGAATATAACAGTGAGCCTGCTGAAAATTCTCTGCTTCATTAAGCTTACATTGTGATGCACTAATGGGTGGAGATAGGTGCTATTACATTTTGAGGAACTGAGTCCCATCCTGATTTGTTTTAGACATCTTAATTTTTGTCAAATTATAAAGCTTGTTGAATCCATTCAATTTTTTGCCACATTGATAGGAAATAATTATTTATTCAGTGCTTCATGTATTCTTTACATTTGTATCAAAAAAGTATAGTTGCTTTGGCATTCCAAAATTAATGAAGAATGTGATAGTCATAATAATAGTCATGTAACTTGGTGAGTAGAATATATATTCTGTTGTATTCATAGATTAATAGTTTTTAACATGGTGAGTAGAACAAACCATTACTTGGCTAAAGAGTGTTCTTAGAAATTATATAAGAAGATAAAATGCTTACAAATAATTGGTATCAAATGATATTTAAGAAAATGCTCAGAGGCCAGGCCTGGTGGCTCATGCCTGTAATCCCAGCACTTTGGGAGGCCAAGATGAATGGATCACTGGAGGTTAGGAGTTCGAGACCAGCCTGACCAGCATGGTGAAACACCATCTCTACTAAAAATATAAAAATTAGCCGGTTGTGGTGGTGGGTGCCTGTAATCCTAGCTAGTTGGGAGGCTGAGGGACGAGAATGCTTGAACCTGGAGGTGGAGGTTGCAGTGAGTTGAGATGGTGCCACTGAACTCTGGCCTGGGCAACAGAGTGAGACTTCATCTAAAAAAAAAAAAGAAAAAGAAAATGCTTGGTAAGATATATGGCTTATTATTAAAAGTTGGCTCTTTTTTTTCCCCCAGGAGAAACCTCAATTATTTTTCCAATGCTTATGCAGCTGCAGTTAGTGCTGTGGACCCTGATGCAGGAAATGGAGAACTTTGCATAAAGGTTCCATCAGAGCTATGGAAACACGTTGATGGTAAAGCACCAAGAGTATATTGACTGTACACTAAAATCATGTTAGATTCAGAGACTAGAGAATTTTACATGAAAACTAATGATGCTGGCCAGGCATGGTGGCTCATGCCTGTAATCCCAGCACTTTGGGAGGCTGAGGCGGGTGGATCACCTAAGATCAGGAGTTCAAGACCAGCCTGGACAACATGGCGAAACCCCGTCTCTACTAAAAATACAAAAATTATCCAGGCGTGGTGGGCGCATGTAATCCCAGCTACTCAGGAGGCTGAGGCAGGAGAATTGCTTGAACCCGGGAGGTGGAGATTGCAGTGAGCTGAGATTGCACCCCTGCACTCCAACCTGTGCAACAGAGTGAGACTCCGTCTAAAAAAACAACAACAAAAAAACAAAAAAACACTAATGATGTCAAAATTGTAAATTAACCAGTTCAAATATACAGAATGGGTTGGAAGCTCTTTTTCTTATTAAAGATCACTGGCTAACAGGATAATATCATTTCAGGGCTGTGAAAAAAGCAATTTATTTCACCGTTGTTTTTTAAAGCAAAAAAAAAATTTTTTTTTGTTTTTTTGAGACGGAGTTTCGCTTTTGTTGCCCAGGGTGGAGTGCAATGGCGCAATCTTGGCTCACTGCAACCTCTGCCTCCCGAGTTCAAGCGATTCTCCTGCCGCAGCCACTGAGTAACTAGGATTACAGTCTCCCGCCACCACGCCTGGCTGATTTTTGTATTTTTAGTAGAGACAGGGTTTCACCATGTTGGCCAGGCTGGTCTTGAACTCCTGACCTCAGGTGATCCACCTGCCTTGGCCTCCCAAAGTGCTGGGATTACAGGCGTGAGCCACTGCGCCCGGCCGTGAAAAATATTTTTATAAAATCATATAGATAGAACCCGCACAATATCAGATTAGTTTAGAATTACAGCATTTTGTAGCAGGAAAGATCCTGAAAAAATCTGGTTAAATTCCCTCTTTTTACAGAAGAGTAATCTGAAGTCTAATGAGAGTGAGTGACCTGCTGAACTTCACTTAGCAAATTATTGGTGAAGTTAAAGCTAAAACATGTGGTTCCTGATACTCAGTCTGCAGACTTTTTAAACCTTCTTTGTGTCTTGTTTGAAGTTTTAGCCATTGTAATATTGTATATTAGCTTCTGCCTTGCATATTTAGCCTTATAAAAATTAATCAAGGAAGTAAAAGACTTCTTGTTTTGTTTATTGGTTTCTGTTGTGGGTGCTGGGGGCAGGGTAGGGTTTGTGGAGGAACTTACCCTAATTTAGGGGACAGACGTGGAAGTCGTCATTGCATTTTTAGGGTTTGGAGATAGTGCATATGATTGTAATGCTTAGAGGGAAATTAAAATCTTATGAAAGCAACGCAGTTTATAGTGAAGAAATCAAGCATAACAAAAAACGTGATAATAATGCAAATTCTCGAGTGGTGTTCCCTACTCTACTTCTCATCCTTGTACTCCCCAAAGTCACCTAGGGTTAAGTTTGCGGGATAATGTAATAGGAAAAAGAACTTGAAAAGTAAGTGTATTAGTCCATTTTCATGCTGCTGATAAAGTCATACCTGAGACTAGGAAGAAAAAGAGGTTTAATGAACTTATAGTTTCACATGGCTGGGGAGACCTCACAATCCTGGCAGAAGGCAAGGAGGAGCAAGTCATGTCTTATGCAGATGGCGGCCAGCAAAAAGAGAGAGAGAGAGCTTGTGCAGGGCAACTGCTATTTTGAAAACCATCAGATCTTGTGACACTTGTTCTCTATCACAAGAACAGCATGGGAAAGACTTGCCCCTGTGATTCAATTACCTCCTACTGGGTCCCTCCCATACCACGTGGGAGTTATGGGAGCTGCAAGATGAGATTTGGGTGGGGACACAGAGCCAAACTATATCAGTAAGTTTGGGGTTGGATTTGGAAGGCCTAAGTGTGCAGTGTGGGAGTTTTGGACTTTTTAGCCATTGTACATTGTCAGAAATGTTGAGAGGAGGATATGGTGTAACCAAAGGTGTATTTTGGGAAAATAATACAAGCATTAGTTATAATTGATTGGAGGTAGAAAACCAATAGGAGCAGCCTGTTGAGTTAATATAGGCAGACATATGGTAAAAGTCTAAACTAGGGTAAGTAGTGTGGTTTTTCATATAAATCTCAGTCCTCAATTCCATTTCATGTTCAGCATTAAATCTTTGTCTTTATTATATAGACCACTGTAACTTACTTATGTATCAATGTGTGTATATGTTTATTTTTTGCAGAGTTAAAGGTCCTGAAGATACACATCAATTTTTCTTTGGATCAGCCCAAAGGAGGTCTTCATTTTGTGGTACCCAGTGTAGAGGGAAGTATGGCAGAGAGAGGTGCTCATGTTTTCTCTTGTGGGTATCAAAATTCTACCAGGTAGATTATAGTTTCTTAAATATTTCAATTAATTTTTAAATTGCATTTTTTATGTATAAGCAAGACATACATTTAGTGTAAAACAAGAAATACTAGTTTTATTCCCTCCCAAATTTAGACTTCTTTCAAATTACTTTCTGTTAGTCATTCCTCTTTAATTTCTTTTTTTTTTTTTTTTTTTTTCAGACAGAGTCTTGCTCTGTCACCCTTGTTGGAGTGCACTGGGGTGCTATCTCTGCTCACTGCAACCTGTGCCTCCTGGGTTCAAGTGATTCTCATGCCTCAGCCTCCCCAGTAGCTGGTATTACAGGCATTCACCACTACACCTGCCTAATTTTTTATATTTTTAGTAGAGATGGGGTTTCACCATGTTGGCCAGACTGGCCTTTAATTCCTAACCTCAAGTGATCCGCCCGCCTTGGCCTCCCAAAGTGCTGGGATTACAGGCATGAGCCACCATGCCCGACCCCTCCTCAATCTTACATCTCCCTTCTTCTCTCTCATTTTCATGTCTACTGTTCTAAAATAATCATCTCACTTGATTCCTTCTTTTTTGAAAACTTTATATTGAAGTAAAACATACAGAAAATTGCACAGAATGTAAAGTTCGATGAATTTTCACAAGTGAACAAGCCCACATAATTTACACCTAGAGACAAAGAATATTACAAGCATTATAGAGACCTCCTCTCACCTGCTTTCATACTCTACTTCCCCACTCCACATTCTACTACTCAACTCTGTTTATTTATTTATTTATTTATTTTTGAAACCGAGTCTCACTCTGTTGTCCAGGCTGGAGTGCAGTGGCATAATCTTGGCTCACTGCAACCCCTACCTCCTGGGTTCCAGTGATTCTCCTGCCTATCCTCCTAAGTATCTGGGACTACAGGCATGTGCCACCACACCTGGCTAGTTATTGTATTTTTAGTAGAGACGCGGTTTCATCATATCTTTAGTAGAGATAGCCTGTTGCACCGGCTAGAGTGCAGTGGCGCAATCTCGGCTCATGCAACCTCCATCTTCCAGGTTCAAGTGATCTTCCTGCCTCAGCCTCTGGAGTAGCTGGGATTACAGGCAGATGCCACATGCCTGGCTAATTTTTGTATTTTTAGTAGAGACAGGGTTTCATCATGTTGGCCAGGCTGGTTTCGAACTCCTGACCTCAGGTAATCCACCTGCCTTAGCCTCCCATAGTGCTGGGATTACAGGTGTCAGCCACTGCACCCAGCCTCTCCTCAGTTTATTATAATAACTCCTCTAAACCAGGGATAATGTCTTACATACTTTTATGCCTCAATACTAAGTACCTACCCTGTCACATAACACCTTACCTGAACTGATGAAAGCTGACTATAAATTTTATATCTAACTTAACCAGCACTCAGTTTGAATTTATACAATGCGTTACATACTCCAAAAAAGCAGTTTTATAATTTAATGGAATAAATTCTGAATATTAGTTATGCTTTATAAAACTTTTTGCTGTAAGCCTTTTTTAGTTTCTAGAAATGAATGCTGCATAAAAACTAATGTGCATATACAAGTTAAAATTATTTTTTAAAACACTGGAAACTAAGAATTGCTTAACTCTTTTCAGGGTTTGAACTGATGGTACCACATAATATATTTTCTTAATGTTGCCAAATCGTATTTGGAAACAGATTTTATTTTATCAGATTTTTTTCAGGTTGTACAGTAAAAAGCTTCAGTAGCCAAATAGCTAAAGGTTTTGTTTGTTCATTTTCTAGAAATGCTAAAATAACTTGTGTGTGGGGAAAACAACGTAGAGAACTCTTTGAATACATTTTCTATACTGTCAATCTTTTTTCTAGATTTTGGTTCCCTTGTGTTGATTCATACTCTGAATTGTGTACATGGAAATTAGAATTTACAGTAGATGCTGCAATGGTTGCTGTTTCTAATGGCGATTTGGTGGAGACAGTGTATACTCATGATATGAGGAAGAAAACTTTCCATTATATGCTTACCATTCCTACAGCAGCGTCAAATATCTCCTTGGCCATAGGACCATTTGAAATACTTGTAGATCCATACATGCATGAGGTAAGTCAGAGCTCTCCCCTCTTACTCTCCTCCTGGCCATTTACTGCCTTTAAAAAGATAGATATTGGCAAGGCACGGTGGCTCATGCCTGTAATCCCAGCACTTTGGGAGGCCAAGGTGGGCGGATCACAAGGCCAGGAGATCAAGACCATCCTGGCTAACACAATAAAACCCTGTCATTACTAAAAATACAAAAAGTTAGCCAGGCATGGTGGTGGGCGCCTGTAGTCCCAGCTACTCGGGAGGCTGAGGCAGGAGAATGGCTTGAACCCGGGAGGCAGAGCTTGCAGTGAACTGAGATTGCGCCACTGCACTCCAGCCTTGACGACAGAGCGAGACTCCATCTCAAAAAAAAAAAAAGGTAGATATTAATGAAACATTAAGTCTTCCTTCACTCTTTTTTCAACTATCAAGAATATGACTAGAGAGAAAATGTTTCCTTATCTAATATATATAATGATGTGAATTCTTGAATGAATTTCTTTCAAAATGTTGTATTTAAATTTCAGATTATTTCCCAACAGAGTCTTAGCATTTCAAAAGAGCTTCAGTTATATCTTGATTTAGAGTATAGGTAGATTTCTGTAACTAATTCTGTTCATTACTAATGACATCTTTTCATTTATCATGTTTTTGAATGTTGTGGTCCCATCTCTGGAATCTAAAATATTGTAAATTCAAAATTAAAGAGCAAGATTTATTCTCTCTTCAACCTATACAGAGGAAAACAGACAGACAGAGTTAGAAACCTGGTTAGCAAACTCATGAAGACTTCTAGTTTCTTCCCAGCACACATCTTATCACAATTCATTTATCAATTGACAGGCCAAATAGCAGTTTTAGGCCTCCCCAAGCATGAGACTTCTGCTGATTAGAAAGTGATTTATTAGTTAACTCTCTTCTTTAGTCTTCAATTTAGGTTTATTTTTTAAAAAAGAAATATATAAGCATACAATTTGACCACGTATATCTCCACAGCCTTTCTTTTAGTCATGTGAATAAAAATTGAGGGCAGCAGGCTTTCGGTGAGCTCCTCAGTTTGCCTTTTATATTTGCCTTGCTGAAATTCACAGGATTTGTAAAATCACTCAGGGACAAGATTCAGGATATTTTATGTTGGTTTTGCTTATGTTGTCTTAACAATGACTCTTTTTAAAGGTTTTTCCACTGATAAGATTGGCAGTGAACTTTATTGTCTTTGGTAAATGATCAGTTTTAAACATGCTGCCTGACTTCAAACTATACTACAAGGCTACAGTAACCAAAACAGCATGGTACTGGTACCAAAACAGAGATATAGACCAATGGAACAGAACAGAGCCCTCAGAAATAATACCACACATCTACAACCATCTGATCTTTGACAAACCTGACAAAAACAAGAAATGGGGAAAGGATTCCCTATTTAATAAATGGTGCTGGGAAAACTGGCTAGCCATATGTAGAAAGCTGAAACTGGATCCCTTCCTTACACCTTATACAAAAATTAATTCAAGATGGATTAAAGACTTAAATGTTAGACCTAAAACCATAAAAACCCTAGAAGAAAACCTAGGCAGTACCATTCAGGACATAGGCATGGGCAAGGACTTCATGTCTAAAACACCAAAAGCAATGGCAACAAAAGCCAAAATTGACAAATGGGATCTAATTAAAGAGCTTCTGCACAGCAAAAGGAACTACCATCAGAGTGAACAGGCAACCTACAGAATTGGAAAAATTTTTACAATCTACTCATCTGACAAAGGGCTAATATGCAGAATCTACAAAGAACTCAAACAAATTTACAAGAAAAAAACAACCCCATCAAAAAATGGGCGAAGGATATGAACAGACACTTCTCAAAAGAAGACATTTATACAGCCAACAGACACATGAAAAAATGCTCATCATCAGTGGCCATCAGAGAAATGCAAATCAAAACCACAATGAGTTACCATCTCACACCAGTTAGAATGGCGATCATTAAAAAGTCAGGAAACAACAGGTGCTGGAGTGGATGTGGAGAAATAAGAACACTTTTACACTGTTGGTGGGACTGTAAACTAGTTCAACCATTGTGGAAGACAGTGTGGTGGTTCTACAGGGATCTAGAGCTAGAAATACCATTTGACCCAGCCATCCCATTACTGGGTATATACCCAAAGGATTGTAAATCATGCTGCTATAAAGACAGATGCACACGTATGTTTATTGCGGTACTATTCACGATAGCAGAGACTTGGAACCAACCCAAATGTCCATCAGTGATAGACTGGATTAAGAAAATGTGGCACATATACACCATGGAATACTATGCAGCCATAGAAAATGATGAGTTCATGTCCTTTGTTAGGGACATGGATGAAGCTGAAAACCATTATTCTCAGCAAACTCGCAAGGACAAAAAACCAAACACCGCATATTCTCACTCATAGGTGGGAACTGAACAATGAGAACACTTGGACACAGGAAGGGGAACATCACACACTGGGGCCTGTCGTGGGGTGGAGGGATGGGGGAGGGATAGCATTAGGAGATATACCTAATGTAAGTGATGAGTTAATGGGTGCAGCACACCAACATGGCACATGTATACATATGTAACAAACCAGCACATTGTATGCATGTACCCTAGAACTTAAAGTATTGTAAAAAATGGTAATATAAAAAAATTTAAAATCAATGTTTGATTAGTACCGATTTTATATTTAAGAAGAATTTTTTTTCTACTCTGTGCTATTGAATAGGAACAAGGCAAATGATAGTCAAGAATTGTTTTTCCTGACTTAGTCTTCTTTGTGTCAGATACATGAGTTGTTGTCTGCATTATCAGTAAATTTGCTGTCTTGTAGGTTTGTCTAAAAATTAGTCCGTTTTTTGGTGAATAGTATTTTTTCTTTGCATACACAAATAAAATTATGATTAAATATGATTAATACAAAGGGAGTGTTAATTCATGATACAGTTTTGGGCCCTGATTATTAATAATACATAGATGCTTTTCTCCACTCTTATGGTAGCCTCTAATCTGTTGTTTTTAAATGCTATTGGAAGAATAATTTTTATGATAAATTAAAAACTTCCCTTGCCTTTATAATTCTGCAGTATTAGAACTCTTTAGCATGGCTTTCAAGATCTTCTATAATTTGACCGTAATAGATGTTATATTCAAAATAGTTTACTTATATTTCTCTGATCATACCTTTTTTCTTCCCATCTTTGACCCTGGGATGTTCTCTTTTCCTGTACCAAAAGTTTCCTATCAAACTTCTGTTGAACTCAAAAAGATTACCACAGCTTCACAGTCCTGCATGAAACCTTACACAGTTGTTCTAGTCAGTGATCTGTGTCATTGTTGATGGCACTCATTTGGCACAGATCATAATAAGAGATAGCATATGATATTTGTGTGACCAAAGTGAGATGTAACCTAATGAAAAAACCAGAGTTATATTTCTGTTGCAGGCATTTTTTAATCTCCTAACTACCAGTAAGCTTTTCTGCAGTTTTCAGTATGTAATTGAAATATTAGAGGGGGACTACAGTAATTATTTTTATATGCAGATAATATGATTAACATTAACTGTTGAAAAGATGGTACTATAATGTGCATTATTCACTGGATTAAATATTTATGAATAAGAGGTATGTTTATAATAAGCCTTTGAAATTTAAGTCTTATTATGTGTACCTATGAGAAAAAATTTTAATTGAATTTGGAACTAGAGTTATATTTTAGTTGGTCTGAGCATTCCACAGACTTATAATCCACCATGAATTTAATTTTTAAGTACGATTAATATTTTATAAATGTGATCAGTAAAAGTGATCACTATTTTCACAACATTTTCTTTCAGCATCTTTATTAAAGAACAGATTTATGAGAATATTTATTTATAATTGAGATGTTTAGGAAATTTACAATATTAAAGTTAACTCTTTCCTTTAGATGATCTTCCTTGCTTCTTCTTTTCAGGTTACTCATTTTTGTTTGCCCCAACTTCTTCCATTGCTGAAACATACCACATCATACCTTCATGAAGTCTTTGAATTTTATGAAGAAATTCTTACGTGTCGATACCCATACTCCTGTTTTAAGACTGTCTTCATTGATGAGGCTTATGTTGAAGTGGCCGCTTATGCTTCCATGAGCATTTTTAGGTTGGTATCTCTTCAGATTTGAAATGCCTAAATTAAGATCATGATATGAAGAAAATTTACTGATTTTGTGGTCAATTTTAAGATGAGGTTTGAACTTTTTTCCCCAATTTGGATGTGATTGGCTTTGTAGAAAATTTGGTTTTAAAATTTCTTAAATGTAGAAAAACATGAAGACAAAGATTTTGAGATAACTCAAAAGGCTCATCTTCATCCAGAATTAACTAATATTAGTATTTTCCCTATTTTAATCTTGTTTTCATAAATTCTTTAAAAATTGTACGAATTATTGTATGACTAGTATGAATTTTTTTCTAGCACTATTTAAAAATGTACTGATATTGTCAGAAATTTACTGATCTCATCAGTGGAAAACGTTGTGTTCTTTGCTTTAAGCAAGTTACTAAGATGATGAATTTTAGCTAAATTTTGAAAAGATTAGAAAGCTGGGAGAATTTTTTTTCTATTTTATGTCTAACTTCCATTGTTTTAAAAGTGGAATTATTTTATTTTCACTGAATAAGTATTTATTTCTTGGTTATAATGAGCTTTCTTCTCTTTTAAATTCCAGCACAAATCTTTTACACAGTGCCATGATTATAGATGAGACACCTTTGACTAGAAGGTGTTTAGCCCAGTCCTTGGCCCAGCAGTTTTTTGGATGTTTCATATCTAGAATGTCTTGGTGAGTGACCGGAAAGTTGATACTACTGAGAAAAGATTCAAGTTTATTTTTCTTTTCTTTTCCTGCATTTATGCTGACCTTTGCCCTAATTGCAGATAGCTAATTTAAGAGACACTGTTCTGTATGTATTTAAAGAAAAATGATTATAAGTTTCATCCTAACTTTTTGGTTATGAAATCAATATAGTCACTTACATTTATTAGTTAATTGAATTAGCTAATTTAAAAGACACTGTTCTATTTGTATTTAAAGAAAAATGATTATAAGTTTTATCCTAACTTTTTGGCCATGAAATCAATATAATCACTTCTGCAGTTTATAAGGTAACATTTTGGTAAAACAGTGTCTTAAAGAACCGAATGAATTCTGTAAATAAAAGAACTTAAATGTACAGAAATCAGAAGTTAGAATTTTAATGTCAGTGTTCAAAGCAATTGGAAATAACTCAATATTTAATGTAAAATAGTGCTTCTCTGCAATATTAATAATTATTTAGGGATTTGCCTACTAGTGCTCAGCTTTGTACCAGTTTGTTGAAAGAAATGAAAGGTATAAATGCTTTTTCTTTTCTTTTTTATTAACTTGAGATGATTTTGAAGAAAACAGAAAAATTAAGATTATAATTGTGAACATTCTATACTATATATAGTATGGAAATCTTGGTTTTCTTTTTTCGCTTTCTGGAGTGGAGAGGGCAGAGACTAAAGATAGATCTCTTGATTTGTAGTTTTCCTAAAACCACATGTAGAAATTTCATTAAAGAATAGTGCTTGGAATGTAGTAGGCAAAATATTATGGATGGATGGATGGATGGATGGATGGATGGGGTGGGTGGATGGATAGATGGATGAGTATACAAATGAATAAATGAGTGAGTGATGTTAATTGCCATTTTTCTAGAGAAAGCAAAAAAAATGAATGAAGCAATTAAATTTTAGGTTTTAGAATGTCATTGGTAATGGCATAATGCATGGGATTGGCAATAATAGCATGTAGACTTTTAGAATTGAACAGTATAGTCCTGGCTATGAGCAAGTATTTCCTTAGAGGCAGAGACAGTAAGAACAGAGTTGGGCAGGAAGGAAGCAGCACTGTCAGAGTAGAGCATATACTCTAGTAATTTATACCTGAAGCAAGACTGTAAAGCAGTCTCATAGTTAAAGGTAAAGGCAGGTGTGAATAAAGTATAATAAATGGGCAAGTAGAACTCAGAGGAAGTTGGGAAACCTGATGATTTGTTAATAATTTTCATTTTCTTTATGAAGGCAGGGAAATACACACTACATTTCTTCCATTATCCTCTTTGACATTATCTGAGGAGTTTTTATGATTAAAAGTAATTTATACTTTGACTTTTTGCTTAGGTCTGATGAATGGGTGCTGAAGGGAATTTCAGGCTATATCTACGGACTTTGGATGAAAAAAACTTTTGGTGTTAATGAGTACCGCCATTGGATTAAAGAGGTAATAACAGCTAGATCCCTTATCCACTTACATACAAGTCAGTAAGACTGTTAGTGTTCTCCTGATTTCCAAGTCTCATGTCCTCCATTTTTAATGACTGTAAAATACTTTTAAAATACTACTTGAAAATCCCTTATTTTTCCCAGCAAAATGGGAATCGATTTACTGAGAAAGACTAATGGTCTATTTTATCTGATCTCCATTGTCAACATTGGCCCCTAAAAACCTTTTTTTCCCCTAAGGAAGAGAATATTTAAGTTTCTTAAACATCAGATTGGTCATTAGGTATGTCCCAGGTCCTTATAGTAGTCGTTTGTAACTGTGCTTCCTAAATTTGTTTAGCTTTGTAACCTTAATCTTTCCAAGTCTCATCTGTTTCAGGAGGGCAATCATAGTGTCTGTCCATAGGCAGAGATTATTAGACATTATACAAGTAATGTGCATGATGCTTTGCACATATTAACTGCTTGTTATATTCTGGCTAGGCTTTGAATGCATTTATGTTGTCATTGTCACATCTTTTTTTTTTTTTTTTTTTCTATGATTTAAAGATTTGACCAAAAAGAAAACATCAGTTGTATTTTACTTAGCACATTCTGGTCATATACATAAACATTTTAATCATCTCATGCTTAGTGTCTTCCTTCTCAGGTGGAAAAATTGCAGCCTTTCATATCTTCATTAAACAAACCTTATCATCTTCCCCTTATTCTCATTTTACATATTATTATCATCCAAGAGTAAACTCAAGTAAGCCAAAAAGTTAATTTTCGAAGACTTTAAACACCTAGAGCTATTAAGGTATTTGTACATCTAGAACTGGAGTCTCTTCTTTATTTCAGAAACTATTAAAGAAGAAGAACAAAGTAACACAACATTTAAAATGTTTCAGGCACTGTTACAAACGTTTTATAAATATTAATGATCTTAATTCTCCTAACTATCTTGCTATCATTCCCATTTTATAAATAAAGAAACTGAGGCACAGAAAGAAAGGTTAAATTATTTGGTCAAAGTATACAGCTAGTAAGTAGTAGGCCCAGGATTCCAGCTTGGCTTTTAGTTTCTTCTCTATGCTGTTTGCCACTTTTCTATACTACATCTGTATTATTTAAAGCAGTTATGAGTTTCCAGCACAATTGTGGTAGTGTCTTTATTTTAACTTATGCTTTTTTTTTTTTTTGAGACAGAGTCTCACTCTGTTGCTCAGGCTGTAGTGCAGTGGCGCAATCTCGGCTCACTGCAACCTCCGCCTCCCGGGTTTAAGCGATTCTTCCACCTTAGCCTCCTGAGAGCTGGGATTACAGGCACCTGCCATCACGCCCGGCTAATTTTTTGTATTTTTAGTAGAGACAGGGTTTCACCATGTTGGCCAGGGTGGTCTCGAACTCCTGACCTCGTGATCCACCCGCCTCAGCCTCCCAAAGTGCTGGGATTACAGGTGTGAGCCACTGTGCCCGGCTTCACTTATGCTTTTTTTCTTTTAATTAACCAGGCATGGCGGCATGTGCCTGTAGTTCCAGCTTCTTGGGCTGAGGTGGGAGGATCACCTAAGCCCAGGAGGTCAAGGCTGCAGTAAGCCATAATCAGCTACTGAACTCCAGCCTGGGTGACAGAGTAAAACCCTGTCTCAAAACAAAACAAAACAACCCCCCCTGCCCCCGCTTTTTTTTTTCTGTTTAAAAAACAAATCCCCTTTTTTTAAAGTTCGATTTATGTCATGTTAGAGAAGACTGGAGAAGTTTTAAAATGATGGATTCCTGACATAATTTATTCCCATTCCTTTTTACTCGCCTAAATTCTTTGAAGCAAAATACAGAGAAGGAAAAAATAAACTTGGAGACAGCTCAGAGAGATTGAGAACAGCCATAAGAAAAAGCTGCCAGGCTGCTGTCCAGCACTGAAGTTACAAAGTAAAGAAGTCTTTGGCTTTTGTCATTCTGCCAGCTGTGTAGGTGGCTTTATTTATAAGAACGTAAACTACTCCTTAAATACATTTTCACTTATTTTAAGAAATTTACATTCTGATTTTAGGAAATGAGAATTCACAGTTTAATTCTAAAATTTGGTATGTAAAGAATGTTACTTTACAAATTTTACTGACTCCTATTTTTATATATTTTTTAGGAGCTAGACAAAATAGTGGCATATGAACTAAAAACTGGTGGAGTTTTACTACATCCCATATTTGGTGGAGGAAAAGAGAAGGATAAGTATGTTTATTGTTCAGAGATGATATTATAAACCTTGACTATATATAACAATTATTCCATTTAAGAGCTAAATAGAATTTCATTGTACCTCAGAATTTAACCTTTTTCTTATTGCTATTCTTTGCTAAAGCTTACAGACTCGTAAAGCTCATAAGGTTGGAAATAATAAGTAAAATATAAAAATAATTTTTAAAATATCAGATTGATTAAAGTATCTTAAGTTTTAATGTGCCACATTAAAAAAAATTTTTTTTATTTTTATTTTTAAATGGGGTCTCACATTGTTACCCAGGCTGATCTCAAACTCTTGGGCTCAAGTAATCCTCCTGCCTTAACCAATATGCCACATTTTGAAGGAGATGTGTAATACCACTTCCCATAGTTTGTTTATTCTATACCAAAGTACCACAGACTGGGTAATAATATAAACAATAGAAATTTACTTCTTGTTCTGGAGGCTGGGAAGTTCAAGACTGAGGCACTGGGAGGATTAGTGTCTGGTGAGGGCTGCTCTCTGCACCTAGTTGGCACCTAGTTGCTGCATCCTCCAGCGGGAAAGAATGTTGTGTCCTCACAAGGTAGAACGGATGGCAGGGCAAGAGAACACTCCCTTCAACCTGGAGCCTTTTTATGAGGGTGCTAATCCCATTCATGAGGGTAGATCCCTGATGATTTAATCACTTCCCAAAGGCCACCTCTTAAGACTGTTGCATTGGGGTTTAAGTTTCAACATGAATTTTGGAGGGGGCACCATCATTCAAACAAACTATAGCACCACTCGTACACTGTGAGAGTGTAGTTTGATACAGTGTTTCTGGCAGGTAATTTAGTGTGATACTAATCAGAATTGTAGAATGGGTAATTTTTAGATCCAGCAATTCTTCTAGGTATGTGATCACGTAGAAGTTCTTCTGGCCCAGCGCGGGGGCTCACACCTGTAGGCCCAGCGCGGGGGCTCACACCTGTAATCCCAGCACTTCGGGAGGCTGGGCAGGTGGATCACCAGAGTTCAGGAGTTTGAGACCAGCCTGGCCAACATGGCAAAACCACATCTCTACCAAAAAATACAAAAATTAGCCAGGCGTGGTGGTGGGTGCCTGGTCCCAACTACTTGGGAGGCTGAGGCAAGAGAATCACTTGAACCTGGGAGGTGGAGGTTGCAGTGAGCCGAGATTGTGCCACTGCACTCCAGCCTGGGGACAAGAGTGAGACTCTATCTCAAAAAAAAAAAAAGAAAGAAATTCTTTTAGGCATTTATCATACAGAAATATTTGCACATGTGTAAAAAGATATTCACCATAGCATTATTTGGTCTAGTGATAATTTGTAAACAAATTAAATATTCATGTATGTCGTAAGTATTTTCTAGACTGTATCTTTCTCTAAATTTACTTATGATCCTTTTCATTATGTCAAAATGTTTTAATTTTTACGTAGTCATTGTGGTCTTTATGTCTTCCAGATTTTATATTTTTTCTTAGGAAAATTTTTCCCATCCCAAAATTATAAAGTGAAAATTTTTTCCTTCATTTCTTTTAGTACTTTTATAATGGTTTTTGTTTTACATATATAATCAATCTTTAATATATTTTAGTGCATGCTTCAATGTTGGGATATTGATTGGAATTGCATTGATTGTATTGATGGATTTGGGGAGAATGGAAGTATTTACAGTATTGTATCTTCCTATCTAGGAGCTTGGTGTTTGTTTCCATTTATTCAGATTTTCCTTTATGTCCTTAAGTAAAACTTCATAATTTTCTTCTAGTTAAGTTTATTTTTAGATGTTTATTAGTACTAAGGAAATTGCTTATATATTCCCGTGAGGTTTTTTGGGTATTTTCTTGATGTGGTCATGAAATTTATTGTTTATTTAATGGTCAAATTTGCTGTATTAGGTAAATGTGTTTATTTTTTTTAGTCCAGCTTCCCATCTACACTTTTCAATAAAGCATCCACATACACTGTCCTGGGAATACTACACTATGTTTCAGTGTAAAGCCCACCTTGTGATGAGATTGATTGAAAATAGGATCAGTATGGAATTTATGCTACAAGTAAGTATTAAGGTTAAGAACTTAACAATTGTAAATAAAGATCTGTATGTGTATAATCTGAGTATGTTTCTGTAGGATAGGAGTCAGGACATCTGGATTTATAGTTTAGTTTGCCCACTAAGTAACCTGTGCTTTATATTTGCATTTCCTCAGATGTAGAATGGGTATCAATACCAGAACAACTTTGCACAGGAATTTTATGAAGATATAATTAGAATGTGGTGGCTGGGCATGGTATCTCATACCTATAATCCCAGCATTTTGGGAGGCTGAGGTGGGATGATTGCTTGAGGCCAGGGGTTCGGGACCAGCCTGGGCAGTATAGTAAGACCCCCATCTCAAAAAAATTTTTATTGCTAAGTCAGGCATAGTGGCATGATTCTGTCGTCCCACCTTCTTGGGAGGTGGAGGCAGGAAGATTGCTTGAGTCCAGGAGGTTGACGCTGCAGTGAGCTATGATTGTGCCACTTCGTACCAGCCTGGGCGACAGAGTGAAACTGTCTCAAAAGAAAAAAAAACTAGAATTGTGGGGATGAAAGTAAAACATATTTATACATATGAATTTGTGTTCTGCATTGTATTAAGGATGAAATGCCACTTTAAACTGTTTTCAATAGAAAAACGTAAACCAATATAAAAGATGTTTATTTTTGCTTTTGCTAAATTTTGCCATGTATTTTAAGCAAGTTTCAGAGTAAATAGTTCTGATTTAGTAGTTGAGAATGGAAACCAAATGTTCAGCCATTTTTTTTCATTGTTAACATTCTTAGAGGCAGGTAAAAAATAATACTTTTTTTTAAAGCATTTTAAGTTTGCTGTAAAGTTCAGTTTCTTTAATCTTTCTGTCCTTCACCTTGCCTTTTTTTGGTTTGTTTTGGTTTTTTTTGAGATAGGGTCTCACTCTGTCACCCAGGCTGGAGTGCAGTGCTGCAGTCACGGCTCACTGCAGCCTTGACCTCCCAGGCTCAAGGGATCCTCTCATCTCTCTCAGGCTCCTGAGTTGCTGGGACTATAAGCATGCACCATCATGCCTGACTAATTTTTGTATTGTTTGTAGAAATGGGGTTTCACTGAGTTGCCCAGTCTGGTCTCAAACTCCTGGGCTCAAGCTATCCGCTTACCTTGGTCTCTCAAAGTGCTAGGATTACAGGCATGAGCCACCGCACCTGGCCTTTAGAATGAAGAACAGAAACCTTAAAAGAGAGATGGTCCATTAAGAGCCACTCAAGCTTTGGAGTGGTATAAATGCTGATGAGTATCATTAGCTTCTTAATTTCTAGTTTCTATATAAACTCATAGCACAATAAATTATAGGTATTATATATTATTCTTACTATAATTCTTAATATTATTCAGTACATCATTAACATTCAATAATGTTTGTATGAAGAATGGTTTTGTATTCTGGCTGCTTATATCTTTGCATATTTCTATTGCTGGTAGTCTTTAGAATAATCTGTGTAATAAGTAGAGAAATTAGTGTCTTCTATAATTGACTACAATAAAGTTATAGTGCAAAGTGAGTATTCTATATAATTGAAAAGAATCTGTTATATGAACTTACTAAATGATTTTATCCTTACAGGTTTTCAATAAACTGCTAAGTCTGGCTAGTACTGCTTCATCTCAGAAGTTCCAGTCACATATGTGGAGTCAGATGTTGGTTTCCACATCTGGGTTTTTGAAATCCATTTCAAATGTCTCTGGCAAAGATATTCAGCCATTAATAAAGCAGTGGGTGTATCCTTTTCAATAGCAGTTCAACAAAGTGGGGAAGGGAATAAGGTATGTGTGCAAGGGGAAGATGGAAGAAGAGAGGTTTGAGGGGGACTCAAGGAAGTGTGAACTGTTTATATTTCTAAACAATGGTAGAAATAACGATGAACTGTGGATTGTTTCATCTAAGATGCCTACTAGACGGTAAGGTGCATACACATATATGTTTATATTTGTAAAGTTTGGCATATTTTAAAGTACTTTCTAGTGAGTAAAGAATATGTGAGTAAAAAAATTGGTTTGATGGTAGGATAGGTAAGTAATCTACCAGACAGGCCTGTAGGATTACTTGTGAGGTGCAGTAGTTTAGTGACTTGTGGATGTGGTTAGGGGTTGGCACAAGTTGGTATCTTGGAATTTTGCAATTTTTGCATTTTTCACTTTAAAACGCTGTTAATAACCTTGTATAGTGGTTCTGCTTCTTTCAAAACACAAATTTATCAGTGTTTCAGAAATTTTATTTAAATCTGGGAAAGCATTTTTCACAAGTACTTTGAATACTTTGCCACCTGGTTTACTGTAGAGTATGCTCTCAAACTTTGAACTGGTGGGAATGCACTTGAAAATTATTAATACCATGATGGATAACTTATTTTGTTTAGTACATATTCGTTTCAGTATGTAAACTTTCCTTTACAATTCTTCAGAGATCAGAGTGGAGTGGTAAAATTTTATGGAAGTTTTGCATTTAATAGAAAACGAAATGTCTTGGAATTGGAAATAAAACAGGACTATACGTCTCCTGGAACTCAGAAATATGTGGTAAGTCTTTTTCCAAAATGGCCTTTGTACTGCTATCTCCTCAGTTTCAATAGAAGAGGGACTTAGGGATGGGTTACTACTTAGAAATTAATGAGATTTTGTTTGAAGTGGATAAATTGAGAAAACATTGACTTTGTCAAAGAAGGGAAGAGGAAGTACAGAGATTTCAGGGGACTCAGAATCTTTCAGTTGCCCTCTTTGGCACCAATTGCCTATCTAGGTCTCCAGATACTCATTTTGTGTAATATTTTATATCTTGATTTATATATCTCTGTACACATAAGCATACATATTGGTATTTTTTAAATCACATCTCTGAACAGTATGTTTTTTTTAAAAGGGACCACTTAAAGTGACAGTGCAGGAGTTAGATGGATCCTTCAATCATACACTGCAAATTGAAGAAAACAGCCTTAAACATGATATACCCTGCCATTCCAAAAGTAGAAGGTAGGCATTACATAATAACTATAAATTGAAAGTTAAACTACAAGTCTCACAGACTAAAATGCCAAAATAAAAATTCTCTTGTATACCTAATTTTTTTTTAATTATACTTTAAGTTGTGGGATACATGTGCAGAACATGCAGGTTTGTTACCTAGGTCTACATGTGCCATGGTGGTTTGCTGCGCGCATCAACCCATCATCCACATTAGGTACTTCTCCTAATGCTCTCCTTCCCCTAGCCCCCCACCTCCTGACAGGCCCTGGTGTGTGATGTTCCCCTCCCTGTGTCCATGTGTTCTCATTGTTCAACTCCCACTTATGAGTGAGAACATGCAGTGTTTGGTTTTCTGTTCCTGTGTTAGTTTGCTGAGAATGATGGTTTCCAGCTTCATCCATTTCCCTGCAAAGGACATGAACTCATTCTTTTTTATGGCTGCATAGTATTCTATGGTGTATATGTGCCACATTTTCTTTATCCAGTTTATCATTGATGGGCATTTGGGTTGGTTCCAAGTCTTTGCTATTGTGAACAGTGCTGCAATAAACATACATGTGCATGTGTCTTTATAGGAGAATGATTTATAATCCTTTGGGTAATACCCAGTAATGGGATTTCTGAGTCAAATAGTATTTCTGGTTCTAGATCCTTGAGGAATTGCCGCACTGTCTTCCACAATGGTTGAACTGATATACACTTCCACCAACAGTGTAAAAGCATTCCTGTTTCTCCACATCCTCTCCAGCATGTGTTGTTTCCTAACTTTTTAATGATTGCCGTTCTAACTGGCTTGAGATGGTATCTCATTGTGGTTTTGATTTGCATTTCTCTAATGACCAGTGATGATGAGCTTTTTTTCATATGTTTGTTGCTGCATAAATGTCTTCTTTTGAGAAGTGCCTGTTCATATCCTTAACCCACTTTTTGATGGAGTTGTTTTTTTCTTGTAAGTTTGTTTAAGTTCCTTGTAGATTCTGGATATCAGCCCTTTGTCAGATGGATAGATTGCAAAAATTTTTCCAATTCTGTAGGTTGCCTGTTCACTCTGATGGTAGCTTCTTTAACTATGCAGAAGCTCTTTAGTTTAATTAGATCCCATTTGTCAAGTTTGACTTTTGTTGCCAATGCTTTTGGTGTTTAGTCCTAAAGTTTTTGCCCATGCCTATGTCCTGAATGGTATTGCCTAGGTTTTCTTCTAGGGTTTTTGTGGTTTTAGGTGCACCTAATTTTTTTCTTGCTCTGTCACCCAGGCTGGAGTGCAGTGACACGATCTCAGCTCATTGCAACCTCCGCCTCCCATTTCAAGCAATTCTCCTGTGTCAGCCTTCTGAGTAGCAGGGATTACAGGTGCCTGCCACCACGCCCCACTACTTTTTGTATTTTTAGTAGAGACAGGGTTTCACCATGTTAGCCTGACCTCAGATGATCCGCCCACCTCGGCCCCCCAAAATGCTGGGATTACAGGCGTGAGCCACCATGCCTGGCCTATGTATACCTAATTTTTTAGGAAGAGAACATGTTATCAGGTATCTTTTTTTCCTCGTTTTACTTCCAGTTAGTATTACCAAACATTCTTTGTTTGCTTGCCTTCTTGATGACATTTTTATAAGAATTTTTAACATTTAGTGTTAAGAATCTTCATTTTGTTGGAAGGTAGAGGCCGAGCAGCTAGAATGGAAGTTTTAGTTTTTGGTACTAGAAAAAAATTCAAGACAAATAGGTTCATTCTTATTAGTCTTGTTGGATTAATACCTACAGGAAATATTAGAAAAATGGTGATTGAAGGGAAAGAGCTGAATATATCATGAAAAGCCTCTGCGTCTTGCTTACTATGTCTTTTTTTCTTTTTTCTCTATATCAGCATGCCCCTTCACAACATTCTTGATGTATTTCAAAGGCAAATTGCCACTTTTCTTTAATATATTCTTCATTTACCCCTTATTTAACACAACAATTAGTATGTACTCTGAACAGTGAGAGATGAGAACATATCTGTGCTTTGTTGGAGAAATACGAACTTTCAGGAACAGAAGTTTTATTATACTCATGACTGTGTTTAGTTCACTCAGATAGATGAGGGTGTCTGTTGACTTTGAAGTCTTTTAAAGAACTTGATTCTGAAATCCTCTTACAGTCATTCTTACACTGAGAAAATTCTTTCTTAAATCAGAGTGAGATTCTTACTTCTTTTTGTCCTATCCACCTTGGAAATTGGTAACATTTGATTGCTATTCTCAGGTTTTTTTCTCTGCAATAACAGAATGTCATTTGGAGTATTCTTTGGTATGAGGAACACAGGAAAACTTTTCTCCGTTTCTGTTTTTATTTGCCCTTCCCCAGTTAACATAAAAACTGTTGCTTTTGTTTTTGCTTATCTTGAACCTTGTGTGTATTAATTGGTTCTACATATTGATCAATACTCTTAAGATATTTTATTAGTTAATTCATATACGACAGATTCTTGCATATATGCAGCTGACAGCTCAGAATTATTCGTATCCCATTTCAAGCGTGATCCTTTTTCTATTTAAGGGTTTTCTTTATTGATACATACCCTTTTCTATACAAAATTGCAGCTATCAGTTCTTGGAATATATGTTTTAGGTTGACATTTTATTATATATTCATGCTTCTTGTTAACATTTGATCAGGAAAATAATTTGGTGTTTACTTCATTCCCACCAGCTTTAAAATAAAAAGACTTTGTTCTATTTAAATTTTATTACATTTGATAGCCATTTTTCCTAAGGATAGCTTTCAATGTTGTGTGAAATCCTTTATTTGAACTTTAGCTGCTGTTAATCTCCATTCAGAATTAGAAATCTCACAATTTTCCAACCTACTTTTTCTTAAATGTAGGAATAAAAAGAAAAAAATCCCACTGATGAACGGAGAAGAAGTTGACATGGATCTTTCTGCAATGGAGTGAGTTAGTTAACTTAACTATAAGGTTATAATACTTTCTGCATTCTCATCTACTTTGTTATGCATATGTAAAAGTGTGTAACTGTCCTCCAGATGAGTGCTTTAACACTTTTTTAATTTAATAGAAACCCTATGTTAAAACAGTTTATGTAAAATCATAACTAATCAAAGAGATAAAAGTAAGTCTGCCGGGGCCTAGGTGAAATTAAGAGGAAATGCATTATGGTTGAGGGGTGGGCACAACTTTGACTAGGCAGCTTTCTTGATCTCTCTTTGTGGCCTCTAGAGCAGTGCTCAGACTATAACGTGCATGTGAATCAGTTGGGGACCTTCCCAAAATGCAGTTTCTGATCTAGTACTACACTAGTGAGTCCTGATAGTTTGCATTTCTCATGAGCTCCCAGGTGATATTGATTCTTTGTCCTTAGAACAAAGGTCTTGGGTGCCTTAAGTCTCCCTATGCTTGCAAAACAATTTAAAAACCACTGTTCTAAACTTTATGTGGTAATATTTATTGATTGACATTGTTTTACTTTTAAATATGATACAGCTTAAACTTTCTAATTTTGCCCATTCTGTACCTGTATATTTTTTATAAAACCTCTGTAATTATTTACTTACTTGATTGCCAGATTATCACTACTGTTTATATACAGATTATGTTCGTTTGCCCTTCAAGATCAGTGTTAATTTTTTTTTGAGACAGAGTCTTGCTTGGTTGCCCAGGCTGGAGTGCAGTAGCACCATCTTGGCTCACTGCATACCTGGCTGCATGCCACCATGCCTGGCTAATTTTTGTATTGTTAGTAGAGATGGGGTTTTGCCATGTTGGCCAGGCTGGTCTTGAACTCCTGACCTCAAGTGATCCACCCGCCTCAACCTCCCAAAGTGCTGGGGTTACAGACATGAGCGATTGCACCTGGCTGAGATCAGTGTTAATTTTGATTTTTCCATAGCAAGTACGCTGCCTGTAGTAAGCACGCAATAATATTTGCTGAATTTGAATTAATATTACAGGTGGTGTTCTTTTGATGAAGGTGTCGACATAGACTAGATTTTTTAAACTGTGTTTGTTACTTTGAGAAATACGTGAAAATAAATTTGTGATATACCTCCAAATTATGATTTCAGAACTTGCTGTTTGAAAAAGGCGATCATGAGTCTAGTATTTTTTAGAAGTCTTAAGTCAGCTAAACAAATTAAGAAATTCGTCTCATTCTTTTTTTCGCCTCATATAATCACAAATCAAAATCACCAAAATAATTTCAGATGGGAAATGAGAGATTCAGTGTCCTTTGTAAAAGACAATTAATATTTTCTTATTTTTGAATATCTTTTTAGCAAGATTAATATAGATCAGACATTGTGAGAAAGTTGACATGTGTTAAACATAATGAGAAATTTGTCAGTGCAGTTTAAAAAAATGAATACAGTAAAACTCCAGGCAGTCTTGAATACTACATCTAAAAGGAAACCTGGTTAATAAATGCTTTGTATTTATTTTCTAAATATATAGATTATAAGTTTAAAAATTAAATTAAAAAGAGAATGATATTTTCTTGCAGTGCTGATTCCCCTTTGCTGTGGATAAGGATAGACCCAGATATGTCAGTATTGAGGAAGGTAGAATTTGAGCAAGCTGATTTTATGTGGCAGTATCAGCTCCGCTATGAGAGAGATGTTGTTGCACAGCAGGAATCCATTTTGGCTTTGGAAAAATTCCCTACTCCAGCGTCTCGGCTTGCACTCACTGATATATTAGAACAAGAGCAGTGTTTCTACAGAGTAAGAATGTCAGCTTGCTTCTGTCTTGCAAAGGTGAGATTATATATAGCATAAAGGAAATGACTATTGTATATATTTTTGTGTCTCTGAAAATAAATTAAAATTCACCTAGTCTTTAAATTTACTTGGTAGCTGATTCTTTGAAAGCTTTTGCCAAAATGCTTTTAAATTAATAGGACTGTTTTGAAAGAAACATGTTTTGACCTGAAAATAGATATGCAGAATAATTTTATAATTGTCAAAATGAAAAGTTAGATTTTAAAAATCAAAGAGAATTTTCACCATTTTGTTGAATTGTCAACCAACCACATTTTTAAAGCGAAGAATATATTTGGTGAGCAATTCCTTGGTTTGAGTGGTGTTTTACATTGTAGTACATGAAATCTCTCTCTCTGTGTGTGTGTGTGTGTGGGTGTGTGTATTTTGTTTTTTTAAATAAAGACAAGATCTCACAATGTTGCTCAGGCTGGTCTTGAACTCTTGAGCCTAAGTGATACTCCTGCCTCAGCCCCCATCACAGCTGGGATTACAGGCATGTGCCACCATGCTCCACTCTACTTGATTGATTGATTAATCTTAATTATCCCACTGTAATAATTATTCACGTTGATTTGAGTTTATAAATCGGTATTAGTGATAAGTAACTAAAATGGTAGACTATAATATTCTAGAAAAGTTAATTAAGAAAACCAAATATGTTTCTTTAGATGCAAATTATCTGAAGGTAGAACAAATGAAAATCAGAAACATGCAGACAAAATTTTGGCCAGAAATAATGTTTTCCAGGTATTTTTTAAAAACTTGATAATAGGTTCATTTTCCATTTAGTGACTCTTGCCTTCCTCACTGTTAAATCCATTTGTCCTATATTTCAACAAGTTAATAATGGTTTTGATTTATTTTTAAGGATAATAAGTGAGTAGTTGAATTCCTATGTTCTCAGATATATGAGAAAGCAGTGATTTTCTTTGACAAAACCATCTGCAGAGGATATAATTTCATTGTTTCTATAAAGATCTTTGTGATCCCTGTATGCTAAAATCTTAGCAGGTCTATAAAATTGTAGAATATGTTGTTTAATCATAATTTCTTTTTTTTGGGCATGATTTTTATATACCCTAAAAATATCAATAGCAAGACATAGGGTAAAGCAAGATATGCTTTTGAAAAGCATGCTTACAGCCTTAAATAGTAGCACATATTTGGCTTCTGGTTCAGTTAGGGTAGATTGAAAAACCTTATTTAAAATTCATGATGATGTTTCTGTCTCATAAGGTTAAAATATTAGAATTATATCTGTCTAAACGAATAAAGACGGACTATTCAAAATATAAATCTTTTGCATACATATTTTTCTAAAACTTAATACTGCTATTTAGAAATTAACTTGTAGAAAATAATTATAAGTATATGTAAGAATTTTTTCGGCCGAGTGCAGTGGCTCACGCCTGTAATCCTAACACTTTGGGAGTCCGAGGCAGGCGGATCACTTGAGGTCAGTAGTTCAAGACCAACCTGGCCTACATGATGAAACCCCACCTCTACCAAAAATACAAAAATTAGCGAGGTGTGGTTGTGTGCACCTGTAGTCCCAGCTACTCAGGAGGCTGAGGCAGGAGAATCTCTGGAGCCCGGGAGGCAGAGGTTGCAGTGAGCCATGATTGCACCATAGCCTGAGCGATAGAATGAGACTCCATCTCCAAAAAAAAAAGAGGAAAAATAATTTTTTTTTTGGAGAGAGTCTGTCACCCAGGGTGGGGTGCGATGGTGCCATCTTGGCTCACTGCATCCTCCCCTACCCCCTCCTCAGTCAAGCAATTCTCCCACATCAGCCTCCCAAGTAGCTGGGATTACAGGCACCCGCCATCATGCCCGGCTAATTTATTTTGTATTTTTGTATAGATGGGGTTTCACCATGTTGGCCAGGCTGGTCTTGAACTCCTGACCTCAGGTGACTCACCCACCTCGGCTTCCTAAAGTACTGGGATTACAGGTGTGAGCCACCACGCCTGGCTGGAAAAATAATTTTTTTGCAGGGTGAGTTTGTATAGTTTCTTGGAAATGGTGATAAAATGCTAAATTGTTATAAATTTCTGAGAAGTGAAGTTGTTGAAAAACCAATCTAGTTGTAGTATTGATAACTTTTAAGAAGCTGTTTTATTTAAAAGTATGTTTGCATTGGTAATGGAAATTACTTTGTTTTCTAATTATTTTGCAGATTGCAAATTCAATGGTGAGCACATGGACAGGACCACCAGCCATGAAGTCACTCTTCACTAGGATGTTTTGTTGTAAGAGTTGTCCAAACATTGTGAAAACAAACAACTTTATGAGCTTTCAAAGCTATTTTCTACAGAAGGTACAGTTTACTTTCTAATTTTCTCATGGTTTTTATATATTTCAGTTTAAGATGGAGACTGTTCAAATAATAGATATGTTTACTTTCTTTGCCTCTATTCTTTTTTTTTTGAGACGGAGTCTCACTCTGTCGCCCAGGCTGGAATGCAGTGGCACAAGCTCCACTCACTGCAAGCTCTCCCTCCCGGGTTCATGCCATTCTTCTGCCTCAGCCTCCCGAGTAGCTGGGACTACAGGCGCCCACCACCACGCCTGGCTAATTTTTTGTATTTTTAGTAGAGATGGGCTTTCACCGTGTTAGCCAGGATGGTTTCGATCTCCTGACCTCGTGATCTGCCCACCTCGGCCTCCCAAAGTGCTGGGATTACAGGTGTGAGCCACCGCGCCCGGCCTCTTTTTTACTTTTAAACATTTTCCCAAACTTTGATTAAGTGATTATTGATTTTGTGATCTGTGTGCAAGTGACTCATTGGCCACATTAATATTAAAGTGTACAGAAATGTTTAATTTGCCTTTTTGGTTGGTTACCTGGGGGATGGAGAAGTGAGTAAGCCCTTCTGTTGGCAGTCCTAGAATGTGGACAGCACATCTGAGTCAGAGACAGCACAGCATAGAGCTCTAGTTTTAGTCCCAGTCCACTACTCACTAGCAGTTTGCACATGCATAAGTTTCTTAACCTTCTACACCTCAGTTTAAAATTTATCTTTTTTGGAATTAAGATCAAGTATGTAAAGTGTTTTATACTACACTTATATTAAGTTTTCTATAAGTGGAATTTTTAGAAAATGGTGGTTAGAGTCACTGTTTTAGGAAAGGATATGAGAATGACAGGATGGTCAGCATTTGGGCTATTTGGATATCATACATAGAGTTTTTTTTTAGTAATTTCATAATAATGAAGGCAGAGATCAGATTAACTAGATTGAACTAGAAAGGAGGAGTGAAGTTGAAGTAGAGAGAACTAATGAAGCCTATTCTTTCATGATTTTAGTCAAAGATATAAGAACGGATACTATGTTGAGGATGAAGCAAGGTTGAGAAAAGGACTTCTTGGGTTTGTTATGTACAGGGGAAGAACAAACTTGAGGCATGTGTGACACAGGGAAAAGAGCCAGTGAAGAGGCAGAGATGGAATACTCAGGTGGGAGAAAGTAAATAGAGAAGGCTGAGCAAGTTCTGGAAGTGTTAGAGGGTGGGGCACAGTAAGGAAGTAAATTTTAGAAAAGATAAGAACATTCCTTTTTTTGAGGCAGGTGGAATGTAGATTAAAAACAAGTGAAAAGATAGATGTTGAGGGGAATGTTAGGCACGTTGAAGTTTATTTACAGTGGAAAAGAAGTAGGTTGCACAGCAGCATTGGGGTGCCTTTTGAGAGTGGAAGCCAGGATGTATTTATAGTAAATCTAATCAGCAGGCAGATTCAGGATGATCCAGGTTTTGGGAAAGGTAATAATGGTGTGATCAAAGAAGTCTATGGCATCCTGTTATTTTGTTTTTATGAGCTGCTCTGTATTACCATTTCACGAATTTGTGATATAGAAGCAAGTTAATTTCTGTGTCTGCCTGATATATCTGTCTCATGATGCCACGGTGCTTTCATGTAGCTTAGGTCAGTGTTTCAAATTGGAGTTATGAAACATTAGTGAAGGGATCATGAAATCAGTGTAGTTTTTATTTCTATTTTTATTTTTTTTAAATAAAACAGAATAGGTAGTATTCAATATAAGGCGTTTGGGGTTCACTTTTAAATTTGTATACATTGCATCTAAAGTGTGTGTGTGTGTGTGTGTGTGTGTGTGTGTTAGGTTGTGTTATAAAATATATTTTTTCCTGTTAGCTACTGTCAAAAAAATTGGAAAGTCAATGGTTTTATACCAATTCACCTTTCTGATAATACTTCTAGTGGACAGGAGAGAGAGATTGGTGCCTAAATGAAACCTGAGCCTCAAAGGTCAGAAAAGGCGTAAGATAGGTATTTCTGTGCAAAAGCGTCTTTCCCTCAGTTGTTCCTATAGTACTAAAACTGACTGTTGTTGCTCTTGTTATCTCTGCTTCTTCAAGCAAGAAAATGAGCCATTCTCCTTTCTGACCTTCATTTTAGAGGGTATAGTTACTTTGAGTAAGAAGAGGGGTTAGTCCATATCTCCCCACATGCTAAAGACTAAGATGTCTATGCATCTGTAGTCCTGCCTAGCATTTAATTAGCTTTGTTTTACTGATAGAGTTAACCAGTGTGTGTAAGTCATGTTTCTACATTCTTAAAAATGTTGCCTGTGAAAATTTGGAAAGAGAAAAATTAGGCTGCATTTCAGATAATTTACCATTTTGTCCTTAGATTGAGGATTGGGTGTTCCTGAGGATTAGGTGTTGGGAGAATCAATTTGTTCTAAGACTGAAGGTTGGCTCCACCTACTTATATCGTTTATTCCTGAAAATGGTTGTGAGGAAATGAGGCTCCTACTCAATAGGCAACAAGCTAAAGGCACCTAGCACAGAAGGTAGTGGAGCTTAGGAGTTGAATAATGGTCCATCTAATGCTAAAATCTGTACATTTTCCACTGTATCACACAGAAGTAATTCTAAAATCTATGCCTTTTCCACTGTATCACATAGAAGTGAATTTATATAATTTACATCACATATATTTCCTCCAGCAAATGAGGGCCAAGGCACATAGCCTACAGAGTGATGTGCAGTCATGCAACTCTTCCCTTAGTTTCCTGCCCAGCTCTTCTCTTATGTTAGAATGCTTTGAGATATGTTGTCAGTGGGAGGGGTTGGGGTGTGGAGGTGTTAGGCTCCATCCAGATATCTATGTCAGCCCAAGAGTAACCCTTTTCTATTTATAGTTCAATGAATTGTAGTAACAAAAAGTTAGGTTCTGTGCTTTTAAAAGTTCTTTTTTTCTTTTGTAGACTATGCCAGTTGCAATGGCTTTATTAAGAGATGTTCATAATCTTTGTCCTAAAGAAGTCTTAACGTTTATTTTAGACTTAATCAAGTACAATGACAACAGGAAAAATAAGGTGAGGTACTTTTATTTTTTAATCTTCTACAACAGTTGTCTTAGATAATTTTCTTAATGAATATTACAAAACTACCCAATGGTATTTTGTTTCTGAATAAATATTTAGTCTATAAAAATCATCGTACTTGATGACTGTCCACAGTACTTGACATTTCTAGAGATAGAGGCATGTAAACACGATTTATTAGAATAATCGGTGGATAAAAAACAAGATTAGTTTTTAAATGTTCTTCGAACCTCTTGTAGTGTGGAGAGAGTAGTACATCAAATTTGGGGTAGCCAGCTAAAACTTGATAAAACCTGACAGCACAATTTTATTTATATTGATTTATTTTTTGTTCACCTAATGATACCTAGAAAAGAGTTATCGATTGGGATTAACTTGTTCCTTGATTCATCTGACCTTTTTCTTTTTTCTTTTCTTTACCATTGTGTCTTTATTCATTTATTTAGCAAATAGCAATTGGATGTCCTGCTTCAAAAATTATTTCATCTTACTTGTTATCATTCCAGCAATCAGCAAATGTTTTTAAGAATATATGCTATGCTTGAGAGTGTCCCATGTTAGCTGGAATGAAAAGATGGTTGATGTCTTAATGAACTTTATTTATTCATTAAAAAAACTGCTCTATATTAGTCTGATTTTACACCATCAAGGACACAACCTGATAGGGAAATCAGACAAGTAAGCAATCAGCAGTCACATGTGATAATTGATACAATGGAAGTATATATGATTCCCTAGGGGAATGCAAAGTGTAGTCATCTCTCAGTATCCATGGGGGATTGGCTCCAGGACCCCCTTTTTGGATAGCAAAATCTATAAATGTTGAAGTTCTTTATATAAATGGTATAATATTTGCATATAACCTATTCACATTCTCTCATATACTTTTAAATCATCTCTAGATTACTTATAATACCTAATACAATGTAAATGCCATATATATCATTGTTAATACTATACTGTTTAGAAAGAATGACAAGGAGAAAAGTCCATACATGTTCAGTACAGACACAACCTTCCTTTTTCTTCCCCAAATATTTTTGATCTGAGGTTGGTGGAATTCACAGATGCAGAATCCATGGATATGGAACCCACATACAGAGAGAGAGGGTCAGCTATAGTGTCTACTTTGAAGGACATAGGGAGAGACTTAGGGAAGTTTTGTATAGAAGTAGTGACCCTCAAACTGAGTCATAAAGATGAGTAGGATTTTCCCAGAGTATGAGTAGGACCAGTCTAGGAAGATTGTTCTAGACAGAAGGAACAGCACATACAAAGGCACAAGTAAGTGTTAGGATAAGTCAAATTGATGAAACTTTTTTTTGAGACGGAGTCTCAGTCGCCCAGGCTGGAGTGCAGTGGCGCGATCTCGGCTCGCTGCAAGCTCCATCTCCCTGGTTTACGCCATTCTCCTGCCTCAGCCTCCCGAATAGCTGGGACTACAGGTACCCGCCACTACGCCCGGCTAATTTTTTTTTTCTATTTTTAGTAGAGACGGGGTTTCACTGTGTTAGCCAGGATGGTTTCGATCTCCTGACCTTGTGATCCGCCCATCTCGGCCTCCCAAAGTGCTGGGATTATAGGCATGAGCCACTGCGCCTGGCCAAATTGATGAAACTTTTAATAAAACATTACAACAGTAAAAAAAAAAAAAAAAAAGCACAGGCATGTTTATTAAAAGATGACTTTTTAATGAAAATCAAGAAAACAATATTGCCTCTTTAGTTTAACATTCAAATAATTTAAGCGTAAAGACTCCTTTAAAAATTAACATTTTAAAAGAATACATTAATTCATTTTTTCTTGCCATTTTTTAATACTGTTGACTTCATCTCTGATAGGCTCTATGATCATTGGTCTCTCCCAAAATAAGGCATATTAGGGACATAGGAGTCCAAGATTATCTTTTAGTTGCCTTTGTTATGATAGTCCAACCTTTTTTAATGAGTAGTAAGCTCGTCTATGCATACCAATTTTAGAAAGCATGTGCTTTTTATTCTTTCATTATTGTTTTGTTCAAATGGCTCAGATTTTCATGTAATTTAATACTACATTAGAATAATAAAACTAATAACTGGTAACTAAAACTAGTAGCACTAAATTAACATAAGTCATCTAGTGTTTTATTTCACTTAGTAGATAGGTGGCTAAGTAGTTCCCAGGGAAATTTTATCTGATGGATGGTATAACTGGCTATGTTTCCCATTATTTCCCTTAAAAGTTGTTAATTTCAGGACCACGTTAAAGTTTTTTCAGCAATCAACGTTTATTTTTTATTCTCTTTATTTATTATTCTTTTTTGAGACGGAATCTCGCTCTGTCACCCAGACTGGAGTACACTGGCGTGATCTCGGTGCACTGCAACCTCCACCTCCCAGGTTCAAGCGATTCTCCTGCCTCAGCCTCCCAAGTAGCTGGGACTATAGGCACGTACCCCCACACCCAGCTAATTGTTGTACTTTTAGTAGAGATGAGGTTTCACCATGTTGGCCAGGCTGGTCTCGAACTCCTGGCCTCAAGTGATTCACCTGCCTCGGCCTCTCAAAATGCTAGGATTACAGGCATGAGCCACCAAGCCCAGCTGCAGTCAACCTTTAAATTGTGTTGGTCTGCTTGTAGGAAGCCCCCAAATGTACCCAAAACACATACTTACCATTATTTTTTGAATTACTCTCTGATGCTTGATTTGGGGATTTGATTTTCAATTTTTTTTTTTTTTTTTTTTTTTTTTTTTTTTTGAGATGGAATCTCACTTTGTTGCCAGGCTGGAGTGCAGTGGCACAATCCCGGCTCGCTGCAACCTCCGCCTCCCAGGTTTAAGTGATTCTCCTGCCTCGGCCTCCTGAGTAGCTGAGATTATAAGCACGAGCCGCCACACCTGGCTAATTTTTGTATTTTTTTAGTAGAGACAGGGTTTCACCATGTTGGCCAGGATGGTCTCCTTCTCTTGACCTTGTGATCCGCCCTCTTTGGCCTCCCAAAGTGCTGGTATTACAGGTGTGAGCCACCACGCCCGGCCTCCAATTTTTTTTAATATTTAATAAAGTCCCTTTTTTGTCCTGTCGGGCTTTGTTAGACGTTTTTTGTTTGTTTGTTTTTACCATGTATGTTGCATTAAAATAGCTCTGAGGATCCTACTAAAATGGAAATTTTTTAATGAGCTATTTTATTCATATGATGCTGGAGTTTCTAATAACACCAGGTTCAAATCTCATGGAACACCGTAACGACAAGAAGCCAAATGTGTAATTTAGTTCAGCTATTTGCTTTGTAACAAGACTAAGAGCATATAAGGGGAAGTTATTATCTCTGCTGCTTTTAAAGAAATCCAAGATTGGGATTTTAGGACCAGTTTTACTAATCAGGTCAGTATGTGGTTTTGTAAAGAAATTTTCTCCGTGTAAATCAGGGATGTCCAATCTTTTGGCTTCCCTGGTCCACATTGGAAGAAGGCTTATGTTGGGCCACACATAAAATACACTAACACTAATGATTGCTGATGAGCTAAAAAAAAAAAAAAAATTGCAAAACAACTCACAATATTTTAAGGAAGTTTATGAATTTGTTTATGAACATTCATAGCTGTTCTGGGCTTTGTTGAACAAGCTTGGTATAAATAGTGTATGTGTATAAATAGTCTATATGTCATAGTAAATATATAAAATACTGGAAAATAGTAGACACCTTTTAATTATCTTTCTCTAAGTCAAGACACTTAAAGTTCATTTATTTAATAGACATTAATACTAGGTTTGGATGATACTGTGATGAGTAACTTATGATCTTTCCAGGTGCTTAATCTATAGTGAAAGAAACATACAAAAGATCAATTTTTTTTTTTTTTTTTTTGAGATGGAGTCTCGCTCTGTCCCCCAGGCTGGAGTGCAGTGGCGTGATCTTGGCTCACTGCAAGCTCCGCCTGCCAGGTTCACGCCATTCTTCTGCCTCAGCCTCCCGAGTAGCTGGGATTACAGGCACCCGCCACCACGCCCGGCTAATTTTTTGTATTTTTAGTAGAGACGGGGTTTCACCATGTTAGCCAGGATGGTCTCGATCTCCTGACCTCATGATCCACCCGCCTCAGCCTCCCAAAATGCTGGGATTACAGGTGTGTGCCATCGCGCCCGGCCAAGAACAATATTTTTAACAAGATAATTATTATGACATTAGGTTTATTAACCTGCTAAGGAAGTGCTTGGAAGTATTAACCCAAATTAAGGATGGGGAAGCCAGAAAAGCCTTCCTGGACAGGTTGAATCTAGAGAGAGCTGTAAGTTGATGAGGTGAAAGAACAGGAGAAGAGGAATATATGGTCAATTATAGAATCTATAAAAGTATAGAGAGGGAGCTTATTGAATTTGAGAGGTTTCAAGATAATTATTTTAGAAGTTATTTTTATAACTTTTGGCATATTTCTTGAAAATGGATCCATCTTCCTCATATTTTTACTTACCTCGCAAGATGTGAATATCTTAACTCCTACTATAAATCCAGTTTCTATTATTGTATAAATTATGTAGGTACAAAGAGGATATAGATATAAATTTAACCCTCTGTAAGTCTAAGAAATCTGAGAGAGGATGGTGGGGAGTAAGAATGGCAAGAAAGGGTTGGGAAAATAATTGTAGCCTTGAAGAAATGAGGGATTGATTTAGAATTTAGAAAGTTATGGAAAGTATATCAACTTTTAACTTGGAACTTATCAGCAAACTGAGCTCTTAAGACTTCTTTGTATTTTTTTTACATAAATAGAAATGGTAGTGTATTATAAGAATAGGTTTAGCACAATGCTATTTGGAAAAGAATAATCTACTTATTAGGTAATTGTGCTGTTTAATTTTGTAGCTAAATTGTGCTATTATTTCTTCTATCTTTTTAAAAAAGGAAAATTTTAAAGAAAGGTAACCATAGGTTTTTTTTTTTTAGAAAATCCAAGCTTTCTTTTTCAATAATGATGATATTGGCTCTGATGTTCACTTATTGAGTGCTTAGTACATTCTTGGTACCATAAGTGCTTTTCCTGTATTTTCTTATTTTAAGTATTATTATTATTATTATTATTATTATTTGAGATGGAGTCTCTCTCTTGTTACCCAGACTGGAGTGCAGTGGCATGATCTCAGCTCACTGCAACCTCCGCCCCCTGGGTTCAAGTGATTCTCCTGCCTCAGCCTCCTGAGTAATTGGGATTATAGGTGTCCACCACCATGCCCAGCTAATTTTTGTATTTTTAGTAGAGACGGGGTTTCACCATGTTGGCCAGTCTGGTCTCGAACTCCTGACCTCAGGTGATCCGCCCACCTTGGCCTCCCAAATTGCTGGGATTACAAGCGTGAGCCACCACACCCAGCCGTATTTTAATTAATATTATTATTTTATATTATGTATCTTTTAAAATTTTATTTTAGATTCAAGGGGTGGGTAGGTCTGCAGGTTTGTTACATTGATATGTTACCTAATGGTTGGGTTTTGATTTCTAGTGTACCCATTACCCAAATAGTAACCGTCGTACCCAATAGGTAATTTTTTAACCCTCACTTTCCTCCTAGCCTCCCCTCTTTTGGAATTCCCAGTTTCTATTATTTCCTTCTTTATGTCCATGTGTTCCCATTGTTTAGTTCCCACTTACAAGTGAGAGGATATGGTATTTGATTGTCTGTTTCTAAGTTATTTCACTTAGGATAATGGCTTCCAACTGCAGTCATGTTGCTGCACAAGACTATTTTGTTCTTTTTTGTGACTGCATAGTACTCCATTGGGTATATATACTACATTTTCTTTGTTCAATCCAAAGTAGGTTGTTAATTTGAGATCTGTCTTTTTGATGTAGGCATGTAATGCAATAAACTTTACTCTTAGCATTGCTTTTGCTGTATCCAAGAGGTTTTGGTATGTTGTATCTCTATTTTCATTCATTTTTTTAAATTTGTCTTGATGTTATTGCTTAGCCAAAAGTCATTCAGGATCAAGTTGTTCAGTTTCCATTTGCTCATGTAGTTTTGAGAGTTCCTCTTGATATTGATTTGTAATTTTATTCTACTGTGATCTGAGAAGACACTTGATATTTTCGATTTTTTTGAATTTATTGAGATTTGCATTTTGGCCAAGCATGTGGTCAATTTGGGGGAATATTCCATGTTCAGATGAGAAAAACGTATATTCTGCAGTTGTGGATAGAATGATCTGTAAATGTCTGTTAGGTCCATTTGGTCTAGATTCTAGTTTAAGTCCAGAGTTTCTTTGTTGACTTTCTGCCTCAATGACCTATCCAGTGTTTTCAGTGGGGTGTTGAAGTCCACCACTATTATCGCATTGCTGTCAATCTCTTCTTAGGTGTAGGTGTTGTTTTATGAATCTGGGTGCTGCAGTGTTGGGTGTGTATATAATTAAATCTTGGTTTTGTTTTAAACTTTGTCAGTATATAATGCCTTTCATTTTGCTTCTTTCTTTCTTTACTATTGTCAGTTTAAAGTCTATTTTATCTGATGTAAGAATGGCTACTCCTGGCCGGGCACAGTGGCTTATTCCTGTAATCCCAGCACTTTCGGAGGTCGAGGAGGGCAGATCGCTTGAAGTCAGAAGTACAAGATCAGCCTGGCCAACATGGTGAATCTCGTCTCTACTAAAAATACAAAAATTAGCCAGGTGTGGTCGCACATGCTTGTAATCCCAGATACTCAGGAGGCTGAGGCAGGAGAATTACTTGAACCCAGGACGGGGAGGTTGCAGTGAGCCGAGGTTGCACCACAGCACTCCATCCTGGGCAACAGAGTGAGAACCTGTCTCAAAAAAATAAAAAAGAATGGCTACTCCTGCTTGCTTTTATTTTTCATTTGCGTAGTATATCTTTTTCCATCCCTTTACTTTGAGTCTGTAGGTGTCTTTTGTCATTAAGGGGGTCTCTTCTAGGCAATAGATGGTAGTGTCTTGTGTTTTATCCAACATGCCATTCTATATCTTTTTTTTTTTAAGAGACGGAGTCTCGCTCTGTCGCCCAGGCTGGAGTGCAGTGGCGTGATCTCAGCTCACTGCAACCTCCACCTCTCAGGTTCAAGCAGTTCTTCTGCCTCAGCCTCCTGTGTAGCTGGGACTACAGGTGCACACCACCACGCCCAGCTAATTTTTTGTATTTTAGTAGAGACAAGTTTTCACCATGTTGCCCAGGGTAGTCTCGAACTCCGGAGCTCAGGCAGTCTGCCCTCAGTCTCCCAAAGTGGTAGGATTACAGGCGTGAGCCACTGCACCCGGCCACTCTATATCTTTTAAGTGGAACATTTATGCCATTTCTGTTCAAGGTTAATATTGAAATGTGAGGTTTTCTTCCTGTCATAGTGTTGTGGGTAGTTGCCTTGGAGCCTTAATTGTGTAATTATAGGATCTGTGAGCTTTCTGCTTGCATGTGCTTTTATGTTGGTGAGCATCATCCTTTCATTTCTTTATTTAGAACTCCTTTGAGCATTTATTATAGGTCTGGTCTAGTGATGATGAATTCCCCTTGCTTTGCTTGTCTGGGAAATACTTTATTTTTCCTTCATTTATGAAGCTTGGTTTGGCAGGATATAAAATTCTTGGCTGGCAATTTTTGTCTTTAAAGAGACAAAAAATAGACCCCCAATCTCTTCCTGCTTGTAAGGTTTCTGCTGAGAAGTCTGATGGGATTTCCTTTATAGGTGATTTGACACTTCTTTCTAGCTGCTTTTAAGATTTGTTCTTTTATGTTGACCTTGGGTGGTCTGGCCACTATATGCTTTTGTGAGGTTTGTCTTGTATCATTATCTCCCAGTTGTTATCTGGATTTCTTGTCTGGATATCTATCACTGTAATGAGATTGGGGAAATTTTGCTGAATTATTTCCTCAAATATGCTTTCTAAACTTCCTACTTTTTTTTTTCTGCCCCAGGAATGCCTGTAAGTTACAGGTTTGGTCACTTTATGTATTCCATATTTCTTGAAGACTTTGTTTATTAAAAAAAAAAAAATTGGGGGCTGCGTGCAGTGGCTCACACTGGTAATCCCAGCACTTTGGGAGGCTGAGATGGGTGGATCATGAGGTTAGGAGATGGAGACCATCCTGTCTAACACGGTGATACCCCATCTCTACTAAAAATACAAAAAATTAGCCGGGCATGGTGGCACGTGCCTGTAGTCCCAGCTACTTGGGGGGCTGAGACAGGACAATCGCTTGAACCCAGGAGGCGGAGGTTGCAGTGAGCTGAGATCGCGCCACTTCACTCCAGCCTGGGGACAAGAGCGAGACTCTGTCTAAAAAAAAAAAAAAGTTCTGACTGGGTAAATTCAAAAGACCAGTCTTCAAGCTCTGAAATTCTTTCTTCTGCTTGGTCTAGTATGTTGTTAAAGTTTTCGCCTGTGTTTTGAAGTGCTTTAAGTGAATTTTTCATTTCCGGAAGTTCTGTTTGTTGCTTTTTTAAAAATACATCTATCTGGTCTTTCATCTCCTGAATTGTTTTTCTGGTTTCTTTGTGTTGGTTTTCAACTTTCTCTTGTGTCTCTTTGGGCTTCCTTACAATCCATATTTTGAATTCTTCATCCATCATTTCAAAGTTTTCGTTTAGGTTAGGACCCACTGATAAGAGAGCTTGTGTGTCACAGTATTCTCTTTCTTCATGATGCTGGAGTTGTGCTCATTCCTTCTCATCTGTAGCTGTTGTCACTTCTGATTTTTGAATTTACTTTCGTTTGGATGAGACTCTTCCTCCCCTCCCACCTTGAGAGTGCGACTATGGAGTATATTGGGTAGGGTATTTTTTTGGCTGTGCTTCTATAGCCCTGTGTATTTCTGTTATTAGGGTTTGTGTTGGGTAATGCAGTTCAGCCTACAGGCCAGTAGGTGGTGCTTCCAGGTAAGAGCCAGCTGTGGTAAAAGCAGATGGGTATGTACTTGATCTTTGTTTACTGTGTGGTACTCTTTTTTGTTTCACCCCTGACGGGGTGGCTGGTGGAGCTCCTAGTGAAGTGCACTGAAGTCTCTGCAGGGGGGCTGTACTAGCTCCAAGTCTTAGACAGGCAGAAATGTGATCTCTTTCCCTGTCACACTCCTGTACTGGGGCTCATAACTCTCCATGCAGATGCACACTGTCGTCTGTCTCCAGGCATAGTGTAACTGAGAACCGCAGAAGACACCTCTCCCCTGGCTCTCCACTGGAGTGGTTTCACGCTGGAACTCCTCACTCAGCCCAGTACAGACAGCTCTGTGGCTGTCCTGTTCTCCAGTGTGGTAATGTTGCTGCTTCAAGCAGAGAGGGGGAGGGGCTCCATCTTTTGGCACATGCAGGTGGGTGTCAGCTGTGGTGCTGTCAGCTGGCTGGGTCAGCCTAAGCTCAGACCCGATGGACCTAGTAGACATTTACAGATTATTCTACCCAACAACTGCAGAATATGTATTTCTCATCTGCACGTGGAACATTCCCCCAAATTGACCATAGGCTTGGCCAGAAAGCAAGTCTCAATACATTCAAAAAAATCAAAATCATATCAAGTATCTTCTCAGACCACAGTGGAATAAAATTAGAAATCAATACCAAGAGGAAAAAATAAGGAGTTTTTCAATAGGTAGAGGAAGGAGAACGGTGCCCTGGGGTTAAGAACACATTAACAAAAGTACAAGAGGCATGAAAATGCAGTGTGTTAAAGGAAGAGAAAAGTTAATGATGCACCTTCATGGTAAAGGGGTACAAAGCCAGAGGTAGTGGACTGGACGAGGCAAACCTCCAAGTCCAGAGCCTGTAAATGGCCTGCTTGATGGTGTATGGGAATCCTCAGGCAGTAACAGCTGAGTTGGTGACAGAATACGCAGGTGGTGGGAACCCCAGGGTTGATCACAGGCCTGTCAGCATGGGCTCTCAGAAGGGTTCCAGCTGGCAGCTGAAACGGCTGGGTGGGAGCAGGGTGGCCATGCTGCTGTTCTTTCGCTGAGGAAGGCGGACTCCCTCAGCTGGAGCAAGGGAGGCTGGCAGCTGTGGGATGCGTGGCCCGATTGCACTTCCCTTTTATAGGAGTGGTGGTGTATTTCGCTGTTGGGGACATGCAAACGTGCTCAGCCTCCCCCTCTCTCCCTGGCCTCGAGGTGGCAGTGTGGCATCTGTGGTGGCCTGTGGTGACAACAACTGCTACGGTGGGAGCCAAAGGGCAGGTCCCTGGCTTCTTGGGGCTGGGCTCTCACTACACTGGGCCACAGCCAAAATACACATGCAGCGGCAGGGCGGCTGCACTGTGGACCCAGCGCTGAAGAAGCGGGGACCTGTTTAGCAAACAGTAGCTGAAGCAGACTTTCTTACTTTCTTCACATTCTGCAGTCTGCCTGCTGCTCTGTACTGTGATTGCCGTATCTGTCTTTGGGTTGTGTGAAAATGCCGGGCCTGCCTGCTCCTTCCCTGGTGGGGCAGTAGCAGCTGGCACCTGACTGCTCAGGGACCAAAGCCTGTGGGATTCCACGTAGACTCCAGCAGTGTCTCTACAGTCTCCAGTAAGCTCTCTGTATTAGACTGGAAGCCTGAGGGGCCAAGAGGTGTCGGCTCCCTGCTGCTAGGATTGTAAAAGTTCTTAGTAGAAGTGTGGAACCCCAGGGATCTCTCACTCACTTATCCTTTCCCCACATCCGGGAGCTTCTTCCAGCTCCACACTTGCCCTGGTTCAGCGGGCTGCCGGGCTTTGCTCTCCTCTGCTTTCCATGATTCCCATTGCTTCTCTGATGAATTCCAGCATGCCCTCTTAAGATGATAATAGTTGAATTGTTCATATTTACTTGTTACTTTGATTCCTGTCTGTGAGGGAGGCACCCACTAGCTGCTTCTAATCAACCATCTTGAATCGGAACCTCAGTGTTAATATATTAATCTATATTTTTATTTCATTTTAGATACTCTTCCTCCACAAAGTTATATCAATCACATTATAAGAATTGATGAGATTGGAAGGTAGTCCTCTTTATCCCCCTATAGTAAGTGGCTGTCAGTTCTGTGTCATATGAATTAAATTTGTGGGGGCTTACAGAATCAGAAGATATATGCAGGTGTGTGCACATATGTGTATGTGTGTAAATCAGAAAGCATGTGTAACACTTTTTTTAATGATTCTGAGAGCCCGTCTTTACCCTATTTATATACTTTTCCAGAAGAGGTTACTATATACCCACATATATCGTATATCTTCCATCAGCAACTTTTTTTGTTATTTTTTTGAGAGAGAGTCTTGCTCTCTTGCCCAGGCTGGAGTACAGCGGTGTGATCTTGGCCCACAGCAACCTCTGCCTCCTGGGTTCAAGCAGTTCTCCTGCCTCAACTTCCCCAGTAGCTGGGATTACAGGCATCCACCACCATGCTCTGCTAATTTTTGTACCACACTCAGCTAATTTTTGTATGTTTAGTGAAGACGAGGTTTCACTGTTTTGGCCAGGCTTGTCTCAAACTCCTGACCTCAAGTAATCCGCCCACCTCAGCCTCCCAAAGTGCTGGGATTACAGGTGTGAGCCACCATAAGTCTTCACTGGTAAGCAAAACTTCCATAGACTATCCAGCCTTATTCATGCTGTAGCTTTATGATGTAAAATATTCATACCCTTTCATGTATAACAGGTTTTCTCAATCATGGCACTTCTCATATTTTGGGTTGGATAATTCTTTGTTGTGGGGCTGTCCTGTACACAGCAGCATGTTTAGCAGTATCCCTGGCTTCTACCCATTAAACGCTTGTAGCACCCCTTACCTCAGTTATGATATCCAGAAATCTCTCTAGACATTGCCAGAAAGTCTGACAGGCAGAATTGTGTTGAGAACCACTGATGTGTGGGGATAATATTAAGAAATACAGAAGTAGTTTATTACAATAGATTCCTAAATCGCTAAGTAGGTTAGCTGAGATAAAGTTGTAAAAATGAATTTATTTGTGAAGTTAAATTGAATGTAATATCATAGTTGTAGTGTATATCACCAAGCATAAGACTTGATTCGTCCTTTCAGCAGCTGTGATACCTACATCATCTTTTCTATTTCAGCGTCCTAGTTCAGGTCTTTATTCTTCCCTGGACTCCTGAAAAAGCTGTGTCATCTTGAGCAAATTACTTAATCTCAGTGTCTTAGTTTCTTCATCTATTAAGAAAAAGGGTGTTAGTAATAGTACCTCTATCTCAGAGTTTTTGTGGAGATTACACAAGATAATATATGTAAAGCACTTACAGGAATCCCTACAGTTATGTTGCCTATCATTAGCAGTTGCAACATTATCATCATTCCTAGCTCAATATCCCACTACCTTTCCTCCTAAAATATTTTTATAATTAAACCAGAGTAATCTTTGTGATGGAGCTCACCTGAATTTCTTTCCTCCTTAAAAAATTCCCTTCTTAAAAACCTTCAAAGACTGTCCAGTGCTTATAAGTAAGTTTATGCATGCCATTCAAAAACATTTTGAATGTTGGTGGTCCCAGTCCACCCCTCCAGCTTTGTACCCCTTTACCGTGAAGTTGCCTTAGTAACTTTTCCTTTAACATACTCATTTTCATGCCTCTTGTACTTTTGTTAATGTTGTCTCCTTAACCCAAGGGCGCCTTTCTCCTTCCTCTACCTATTGAAAAACTCCTTATTTTTCTAAGATCAGTATATCTTCCTGATAGGATGCATTGTTTCGTTTTGTTTTGTTTTCTTGACTCCTGGAACAATTTGATTACTTTTCCTGTCTTCTTACTCTTTTTTCTGTTTTGCTTGCAAATAAAATAGTTCTTGTCTTGAAGAAGTCATCTTATCTCTGTGTCTCCAGAACACTTAACAAGTACTAGATGCCTATATTTATATATTCATTTAATTGTGTCTCTATGTCACAGTCACTTTCTCAATCATTATCTGGCTACTATTTAGGAAGTATTTAATTTATCTCCTTTAATCACAAAGCCCACAGAACCTACTACATTGTATAATAGCAAAAACACAACAATGGAGATAAATTAGATTTAAATTTCCTCTCAGCCAGATATTTTATTTCCTTTGAGAACTGTTATACCTGACCTACTGCCTTCTGGATTTAAAATACGTATTTTTTTAAATAAAAAATTAAAGACATTTTGGTAAGATTCTTTCCTTCCTACTCTGCTGGTTTATTTTGGCCTTAATTTTTAGTGTTCCTTTTTTCCCCTACACTTGAATTTCTTTTACTTGAAGAAATTAGAATTTAGGATGGTGGGAAATCACATTATATTCAAATGGAAGAGGAAGATGTTTTATACATTATGTCATTTTTTTTGTGGAGTGTTTATATAATTTAATTCCTTTATACTTCTTTCTACTTTGTATAGTGATTTTACTCACCTTAAATTCTTTGAAATGTGCCTATTCCTGTGGTTGAAGGTGTTTGTCAACCCTTGTTTGACAAAAGTAAGACACAGAAATTGAGAGTCTAAAATTACACAGGAAATGTAATCTGGGAATTGTGCTGTAAGGCCCTGCTACCCATTTGTGTGGTGATGTTTTTAGTTTTACCATGTTACTTTATAGCATGCCATTATGCTTGTCATCATTTATGATTTTGTGTGGCACACACTGGTATATTATTAAATTTTATACTTCATTTTTGTTTGGAACCATGTAAGACTCACTGTGTTTTCATTTTGAAAAGAAGGCTAATCAGTTTTTATAGTTAGATGCTGTAAATTAAGTAATTTTATATGACTTAGTACCTCAGAATACTCAGGATAGCATAAATGCAAATAATAACTACAATAGGTAACACTAATAATAACTAAGTTCTTGTGTGTTCCATGCCTTATGCCAAAACATAGATGATCTAATATCCCCACCAGACCACTGAAATAAATACTATATTTATGTATTTTTATTTTATTTTATTTTATTTTATTTTATTTGAGACGGAGTCTGGCTCTGTCACCCAGGCTGGAGTGCAGTGGCGCAATCTCGGCTCACTGCAACCTCCACCTCCCAGGTTCAAGCAATTCTCCTGCTTCAGCCTCCCAAGTAACTGGGATTATAGGCATGTGCCACCACACCCTGCTAATTTTTGTATTTTTAGTAGAGAGGGGGTTTCACCATGTTGGTCAGGCTGGTCTCAAACTCCTGACCTCATGCTCTGCCAGCCTTGGCTTCCCAAAGTGCTGAGATTACAGGTGTGAGCCACCACGCCTGGCCTATTATTATTATTTTTTGAGACAGAGTCTTGCTCTGTCACCCAGGCTGGAGTACGGTGGTGCAATCTTGGCTCACTTGAGATGGAATCTTGCTCTGTCACCCAGGCTAAATAGAGTACAGTGGTGCAGTCTCGGCTCACTTGAGACGGAGTCCTGCTCTGTCATCCAGGCTGGAGTACAGTGGTGCAATCTCGGCTCACTGCAGCCTCCGTCTCCTGGATTCAAGTGATTCTCATGCCTCAGCCTTCTGAGTAGCTGGGACTACAGGCACCTGCCACCACACCTGGCTAATTTTTGTATTTTTAGTAGAGATGGGGTTTCACCATGTTGACCAGGCTGGTCTCGAACTCCTGACCTTAAGTGTTCTGCTGGCCTTGGCCTCCCAAAGTGCTGGGATTACAGGCGTGAGCCACCACTCCCAGCCTTAAATACTATTATTGTCTCAGTTTTCATGTGAGAAGATTGAGGCTTATAAAAGTTAAGAGATTTACCCAAAGTCACAGAAAACCCAAAGTTTTCTGTGGCTCCGGTAAACTGAAGCTATAGAAATTAAAATTTCAATCATTATAGTGGTCTGAAAGCAAAACTTTATCTATAGTGAATACTTCTGGGGTATTTTTTCTTTGGTGTTGTTTATTTGTATGCGCCTTACTTTTTTTCCTGCCCCGTATTTGAACATAAAAATGTTTAGGGACTTTGCATTATGTGTGTCAATGTGAGCTTCTGCCTCCACAATAAAAGTCAATAGGGGGCGGGTAGTCTTCTTCCAGTCTCTTGGCAGTTTGTGTTAGCACAGAATATTCTCAGCATGCTGATAGAATTCATTTGCTTGCTCCATGTTGAATTTCCCTGGCTACAGCATCTGATTTGCTGAGTATAAATCAAGCCACATCCCGGTCACCTTTCAATCAATTGCTTCTATGAGAATTGACTGCCATATAGATTAGGATTTTTTTTTTTTTTTTTTTTAAATGGCTTCCTTCTCTTTTCTGTTTCTCTGGCTAGAACTCCTACATTAACCCTCCAGTTTCCTTATGCTTTCCTTCTATTTTCTATCATTAGTTTTCTATTCAGTAAACTAATGTATCGTCATAGTGAATCTCTTACTGTTTTCAGAGTGACCATATGCAAAGGGTGGAGTTGAATGTTTACCAGAGGACTTGCTTGTGTTTTGGGAAAATTTTTATTTTATCTAAAATGTAATTATACAAATTTTATTTTGTTAATTTTGATCAGAAGAGTTAATTTTGTTATCCTCACTTAATTTTTCTTTGGCCTAGTTTTCAGATAACTATTATCGTGCAGAAATGATTGATGCCCTGGCCAACTCTGTTACACCTGCAGTCAGTGTGAATAATGAAGTTAGAACTTTGGATAACTTAAATCCTGATGTGCGACTCATTCTTGAAGAAATCACCAGATTTTTGAATATGGAAAAACTTCTTCCGAGTTACAGGCATACCATCACTGTCAGGTATGATTAAATTCCTTACTTTAAAGTTATATGTTCTTATAACTATAAAAGACATTTATTTTCATTATAGGAAATTGGGAAATACAGTAAAGTAAAAGGAGAAAATTAAAATTCTGTATGATTCTACCACCCACAGATAAATTATTAGTATTTGGAGAATGTCCTTCTAAATTTTTTCTCTCTTTAACTACATAAATTTTTAATTACTTGAGATTATACTGTATATGTAGTTTTTGTATTCTGTTTATATCATAAATACTTTCTCATGTCATCACAAATTCTTCATAAGCATTGCTTTGATGTCTGCGTATTCTTTTATTTCATTGGATTTTATATAAACATTCTCTATTGTTAGCCTTTTTTTAAGATGGCTTTTCACTTTTACCAGCTTTACATGGCTATCAAGAAGTTCTGCCAATTTAAGAGTTTGCTAAAAGTTGATTCAAACATAAACAATTTTAACTTTCTATATAGTGAACAAACTATATCACTAAAACATTTGGAGAAAATATTTATATTTTATGCTAAATACTTCTTAAAACTATTCCTGTTACAAGTATAATGACACTGGAAACTTTGAGTTTTGGGATTTGTTTTCTTTCTTTTTTTTTTTTTTTTTTGAGACTAAGTTTCACTCTTATTCCCCAGGCTGGAGTGCAGTGGCGCAATCTTGGCTCACCACAGCCTCCACCTCCTGGGTTCCAGTGATTCTTCTGCCTTAGCCTCCCGAATAGCTGGGATTACAGGCATGCACCACCATGCCCGGTTGTTTTTGTATTTTCAGTAGAGATGGGGTTTCACCATGTTAGTCAGGTAGGTCTCGAACTCCTGACCTCAGGTGATCCACCTGCCTTGGCCTCCCAAAGTGCTGGGATTACAGTCGTGAGCCACCACACCCGGCTGGAATTTGTTTTCTTTTAACAGAATTTATATATTAATTTTGAATTTTTATCATTGCAAAAATTTATTATATTTATATGTCACTTAACAACAGGGATATGTTCTGAGAAATGAGTCTTTAGGCAATTTTGTTGTTTATGCAAATGTCATAGCATATATTTACACAAACCAGATGGTGTAGCCTGCTGTATACCTAGGCTTTATGGTATAGCCTGTTGCTCTGTTGCTCTTAGGCTATAAAGCTGTAGAGCATGTTACTATACGGAATACTGTAGGTAATTGATAACACAATGGTAAGTACTTATATATTTAAACATATCCAAACATATGAAAGGTATGGTAAAAATACGGTATAAAAGATAATAAATGTCACCCCTGTATAGGACACTTACCATAAGATAAATGGAGCTTGCAGGCCTGGAAGCTGCTGTGGGTTTATCAGTGAGTGAGTAGTGAGTGAATGTGAAGGTATAGGACATTATTATTGTACACTACAGTAGACATAATAAACACTGTGGACTTAGACTACACTAAACATATTAAAAATATTTTTTCTTCAGTGATAAATTAATTTTAGCTTACTGGACCACCATTGTATATGCAGTTCATCATTGACTAAGATGTCTTTTATGTGGCATGTGACTCTATTACAAAATTGAAGGTGGATTAAAATCACATCAGTTTTTAAATTGATTGCCACAAAGGATTCTCTAATGCCTAGGAAACAAATTGATTCATAATACCTCAGTGAAAGTAGTTAACGTACGTATTTTTTTTCCCTAGTTGTTTGAGAGCCATACGGGTACTTCAGAAGAACGGACATGTACCAAGTGATCCAGCTCTTTTTAAATCTTATGCTGAATATGGCCACTTTGTGGACATTAGGATAGCAGCTTTGGAAGCAGTTGTTGATTATACTAAAGGTAATACTTTAGAAATACATGCTCATATCATTTTAGAAAGAACTATTTACTTTTTAAAGCCAGTGTTAGTTGTTGGGGTTTTCGTAATATGTATAACACAGATATTTTAATTTTAAATTCTTGACTCAGTGATTTAGAAATCATCTTTGATAAATGTAGAATTCACATAAGAGTTAATAAATGAGGGAAAGGAATAAAATTATAGGTATCTTTAGCCTTTCCAAGAAGTCAGTGTTCATCCTGTAGCTTTAATTGGATGTTATTTTAAGAAATAGAAGATTTTTGAGAAATTTCTAAGAAGGATTCAAGAAAACATCTCACACCTGTGTAAAAATGTGTGTCTGTGAAAGTAGAGGACTAGACATAAACACAAACTGTGGAAGGGGAATTAGGCAAGGCATCGTGAATATGGAAAAAACATAAGGCCAAAAAATCGCTAAGGGAAGAATACACATATTTTTTTTTAATTTAGGGGAGAAAGATACAGAGATGGAAATGTTAAAAAGTCATGCTTTAGTAGAAGACAAGCTGTAATCCAAGAAACAACAGAATACTCTGGGGGGTGTAAATGAAGCAGACCTACAGTAGTTTCTGATGAAATTTTAATTTTTAAGGCTAAGGGAAAATGTGTGAGTTTCTAGGACTATCGGAACCAGATTATTGTACAAGGCAAAAGAATAGTGTGGCCTCTGAATTCTTTAGAATATGTAGAATCAAAAGACAGTGAACAAATGGCTATGTCATTTTTAGGGAAAATTATGACCCAAGATTTTCTGCCTTGCCAGAGTTGTTGCTCATGTAGCCTTGGAGAATTAAAGCTGCATCTCTTATGTAACATTCTTAAAAACATAACTCCCAAAGATAATTTTCAGCTGACCTGGATGTGAGTCAAAATAATAACTCAAGACTGGTGAAAATGTGAAATGAAAGAACTAGTGATGAATAAGTATGCCTGTCAAATACTTAAGCTTAAATATTTGTTAAACTGGTTATAAAATGTAATGCATATTTCAAAAATAATTTTTTTTAAATATGAAAATAGAAGAAACATGTAAATATAATCTAAGTCTAAAATTCCAGATTCTAGCACTAAAACATGAGAGGAGTAAAAAGGTATGCTAAACTTTTGTCTGACTGTGGAAGGAGAGGAAGGGCTGAGAGAATTTCTTCAGTAGATACTGGTTCATTTTTAAGTAGGGAAAAGTATACTCACAT